>NC_092096.1:30528123-30865623 GCF_045679555.1 Salvelinus alpinus
CCCACTCTGATCTCCCAGGACCCCCTGTGTATCCTGCTTCGCTTGGTCCCTGAATTATTGATCCTTTCCTATCTGAATTCTCTGCAGGTCCAAGCCACTGCACACCAACACTTTCCATTTGAAATGGAGAGCAAGGAGGAGAAAGGAGAAGATGGGACAATTGTATTTATGGGCTTGGTTGAGAGACCATGAGGGGGTTGGTTGGTGATTTCATAGTAGCTCTCCAATTAGTCTGTGGCTTAGAGTCAGTGTCATTTTCATTGCAGGGAAATGTAATGTGTAGCTGTGCAGCCCTTAACTAGATGACATATGGTGATACGTTTGTTTAATTAAGCCACCATGTTCTAATGGAGAATCACAGGGGTCATTTTATTCAGCAGTGTAATGCACTCATCAATTCCATATAATGATGGAATAAGTAGGCTCTTGGGTGTGTGCTTAAAGAGCACACACACATAAAGAGATACACACTTGTACACACAGAGTGTAAATGGGTGAACACATGCATACAAGCAAGCACACAGACACGTGCATGCACAAAGGCACACACACACACACACACACACACACACACACACACACACACACACACACACACACACACACACACACACACACACACACACACACACACACACACACACACACACACACACACACACACACACACACACACACACACAAAACAACCCGTGACTGCAGCAAATGTATCTTGTGTAGATACGGATAACACCAACTATTCAAGAACGTTTCCTCGTGATAGAGAGACGGGTGGATGTATAGGAGATCCCTCCTTTGCAGTTCAGGAGAAACGCAGGTGAAAGGAATCCCTTTTGACATTGCCCCCATAAAGCTCTCCTGACTCACCTGCAGATAAGGAACCTTGAGAGGAAGCTTACATCCATTAGACGTAGCCAGCAAGATTCATTACATATTGGAAACGTTGGATGTAGGATGTTTCTTGCCCCTGTCTTAGTCTTAGTGACGGACAATGGGTTTAGATTCAGAGGAGGAGATAGGGCTGTCTGTTTCTCCTCTCTTTTGTTCTGGCACTTTCTCACCTCAGAAATGCTTCTGGGAATTCACATGACCGCATTCTGGTTTTAGAGCAGACAGACAGACAGACAGACAGACAGACGAGTCTAGAGGATGCATCTCATCAGGGATAGGGAGGCTTGGACAGGAGCCAGTCCTTGGAACTCGAATATCCTCCCTTTATTTCGCTGTGTTCAGCTGAGATTTTAATGGTGAATCCCCCAGCCGACCAGGGGGGAGAGGAGAAGATCTGTCTGGTGGCGCAGGCCCCAAGCTGAGCTCTGGTCCATTTGGTCCGCGGACAGGGAACAGGAGCCATGAGGGGGCGAATGGAGGCCGGCGGGCCCAGTGGGCCTGTTACAGTGACAGAGCAGAGAGAGACACTTAAAGTGGTCCATAGGGGAACAGTGTGGGGCCACGTTAAGTGCATGTGAATGGGCCATTTTGTCAGGCGTCCCTGGAAAGCTTGACAGGCCAATGTTGTCTGGGAGTAGTCAGTGGGAATAGTTCATTCTTCTTCATCAGGACAATACAGAGGCTGGCTGCATGTCCACATGAAACACAGAAACGAACACAGGCAGCTCCGACTGTCTATGGAGAGTTTCTGTAATTAACATGGTGCAGTGACACACATAGGACTACACACACACGTACATATATTTTTAAAGCAGACATTTAAAAACAAACATATGTTATACTTATTTACACTTCACATGCATGCATCAACGATCTGGCTTATTTCTTTATAATAGCATATTATGGTCTCTCCATGTGTCACTGACACGGAACCCACACCGGCTGCGCGCATGCGCCATCGTGCGCTATCGTGCATACATTTATTTTGTCCCCCTACACCAAACACGATCACGACACGCAGGTTAAAATATCAAAACAAACTCTGAACCAATGACATTAATTTGGGGACAGGTCAAAAAGCATTAGCTAATTTGTCCTATTTAGCTGCTTGCTTTTGCTAGCTAATTTGTCCTGGGATATAAACATTGAGTTGTTATTTTACCTGAAATGCACAAGGTCCTCTACTCCGACAATTAATCCACACATAAAACGGCCAAACAAATCGTTTCTAGTCAACTCTCCTTCTTCCAGGCTTTTTCATATTTTAACTTATATGGTGATTGGCATCTACACTTTCATTGTATTACCACGACAACCGGCAAAACAGTTTGTCTTTCAATCACCCACGTGGGTATAACCAATGAGGAGATGGCACGTGGGTACTTGCTTCTATAAACCAATGAGGAGACGGGAGAGGCAGGACTTGCAGCGCGATCTGCGTCAGAAATAGAAAGGAGTTCTATTTTAGCCCTTGGCATCGCAGACGCTCGTTGGCGCAATAATTGAATAACATGGATTTCGAAATTTATTTTGCGGCGCACGCGACGTGTCCGGTCTGGTCAGCATGTGAGGTGGGCGGGTGTATCTGTGATGTCGTAAGAACCTGACTCAGAGCTCAGGGGTGGTTTGCACGACGACAGCACGGCGACGACAGCCCCAACCAGAGCTCACTGTATGTGTGACCTGTGATTCATTCACACACCAGTAATCAACACTGGCTATAACTCCCTCTCTGTTTGTGATGTTTTCCTCACTACCATCTGTGTCTAAATAGTGTTGATTCACCTTCTTACTCACTGGGCTCTTAAACGGTCAGTTTCAGTTTAGTAGAACTATGCTGTTCTGTGCTTGTGATTGATACTTACTCATGTGTATCCTGTATTTCATCACCACTTAGCAGGAGAATCTGGGGTTGTTTCCAGACACACCTCCCTCCGCTGTGTCGTTGATTATTATAGATAATTTCAAATATCACACCTGTCCTTAAATAATGCACATCCTGCTCAATAACTGGTCCAGCAGCAAATATCTCCCTTTTCATGAAAATGTCAATTTCCCTCCACAGGTTGGTTAGCCCCGTTGGGGCAGTGGGTATGCAGACAGGGAGGCGGGCGGAGCCTAGAAAGCATGCTGGGTAAGTATGCATTCAGTTGCTGCCCTCAGTGTAAATATTAGTCATGCAGGTTTCAGCGCAGAGATAGAATTGCATTCAGGCAGCTGACACTGGGGCATCAGTGAGAGAGCCACCGCCCGTACGTGTGTGTGTTGTGTATGTGTTGTGTATGTGTTGTGTATGTGTGGTGTGGTGTGGTGTGTGTGTGTGTGTGTGTGTGTGTGTGTGTGTGTGTGTGTGTGTGTGTGTGTGTGTGTGTGTGTGTGTGGGTGTGGGGTGGACAGACGTACGAGGCATGCTACCTACCCGCTGCCCAGGCTTCATTAACAGCTGCTCCTCAGTAAGGCATTGCCACCGCTGGATCGGTTGCCTGGCAACTGAGACCCTCCACGACCAATGAGAGGGCGGATGGATGCAACAGGAGTTGTTCTCACTAGACACATGCAAGAGGAATGAAATCTCCTCTAATTTCAATAGATTTATCCTCTCTGTCACTCACTCCCAGGGCAGCGGGCCAGGCAGAGCAGCAGCAGAGCAGTGGCAGAGGCGACAGCACCATTTGAGGAACAAACTCATGTTAATTCAGCTGTTTGGAGGGATTCTCACACATTGCTGCGGTCACAAGCGCTCACTCGGCCTCGACAAACAAATCGGGAGCAAACAGACCAGACGGGTTCAAGGGGGATGAAAAGACAAATCCCGCTCCTCCTCTCCCCTCAAGAATGGGGGCAAATATGTGAGACATGCCCGCTGTATGGAACGACAAAACAAGGAATTGCTGATGCAAGTTTGTCTTTACTCTATCCCTGTCGTTTTCATTCACCGGAGACTTATAGTAATAAATAAATGATGGCGGCCATTTGCATAAGATAGGGCCAGCAAAGATAAGACAGTAAAGAGAGGTCCATTAGAGCCATCCTCAGAGTCATTTCAAACATGGCCACCGCCCAAATCATTGTGGAGGAGGAACAAGGCCAATACATCATAATACATCTCTCTCTCCTCCCCTCTCACTCCCTCTGTGTCTTTCTATCTCTCTCTGTCTCTCTCTCCCTCCCTTTCTCTCTCTTTCTCATGCTGTGCAGATAAATGAAGTGTTGCTCACACGAAACTGCTACAGACACCGGGTCTTGTTCAGCTAGTTAGAGAGGACACTTTACACCATGCACTTGTATGAGAATGGGCTTTCAGTTTGAAATTTGAATGAGTGTTTCTTATCTCCAACGTCACTCCCGGTCAGGTGAATGAATTCTCTAGCTGCGTTTTTGTACGTTAACTGGTTCTGCTGATGGTACCAGTGCAGTGTGTATGATCAGAAGTGAGATACCATGTCCAGCATATCTACCACTCTGTCTCCAGCAGCTTTTCCTAGATCAGTGTTAAGGCGCTGCTTCCTTCACACAAGTTTATCGTACGCACTCTGTCTGTCCCGCACTGTGCTGTGCTGCATCACAACAAGCCGGTAGAAACTGGACTGAGCCATGAGATGAAAGCCTCCTTGCTTTTATCTGAGATAAAAGTTTATTCTCTGGGCTGCTTGTGTGTTTCTGAGGATGTTGGTGTTGTGTGTTGTTGTCCGACTCAAGCAGACATGAAGGGGACCACGCTGCAGTTTGATCAGCTCTTTGGTGCTTCTGAGAGAAATCTTTACCTGCAGCTCACATCTCCAAATGCGTCTGGTGAGATTGCAATCATCCGACTGATGACGAGACAACAAAGGATGACGAGACAACAAAACCCTGCCAGGTTTTACTCAAAACTGAGGGGTGAAATGAAGAAAAATAGCTTTTTCCTAAATGTGTTACTTCTCCTCTATATACTGTAGACCTGTTCATGTTCCAGTGTGTCCTGGTACTGTATCCCCGTCTGAATGCATAACAGGCCTACATTGCCTGGTCTTCCCCCCTGATATGAACATATAGCTTCTTTGAACTAGTGTACTTACTGGTGGTGATATTCCTTTGTGACGATGTAACAATCAGAACACCAGTATGTACGACTTGATCTGCAATAGATGCTGGAGGCGCACACTGGACCATGCCTGGGGGTGCTGTCTCTGCATCTACAGGCTAACCCTGATCTATGCTCTCCTATCCCCGCAGCTCCCTCCCTCGATCTCTCCCTCCCTCTCTCTCTCCCTCCTTCCCTTGCTCTGCCACAAAAAAGTCAATTGGTTATCCAATGGCGCCACACCCGATTAATATTTAACAGCGGTGGCGCTTGTGATGAATAGCGCGGTGGCACCTGGGTCTGGACCCCAGCACAGACCCACAATGCATCACTCCACCCAGCCCAAGTAGGGAAAACATGTGATCTTTTTCAGGCTGTCTCACTGGAAGAAAATGTCTCTTCTTTCTATCAAATGAGTTTAGACGTCGTAGTAGATTCTCTCTCGATGTTCAGTACAAGGACATTGAAATACGAGAGACTGTGCTCCCTAGATTTGGCATTCGTTGGAAAATAATGTTGAATTATTGGCATTTACAAATACAGTGTGTGCAGGCTTTTGAAATACGTTAGTATCCAGGGATTGCCAGGGCCATTTGTAACACAGATCTACTCTATTTCCACTGTTCCATTTTGCAACATAAGATCATGAAACTAAATATTTTATTCTTAGCTTCTCTCCATTCTCCTGCAATCTAACTTTTGAGCATGTTGTTGACTCTATCTATGGCAGGGCTCTCCAACCCTGTTCTTGGAGAGTAGCTGTCCAGGAGTAGCTGTCCAGGAGTAGCCGTCCAGGAGTAGCCGCCCAGGAGTAGCTCTCCAGAAGTAGCTCTCCAGGAGTAGCTGTCCAGGAGTAGCTCTCCAGAAGTAGCTCTCCAGAAGTAGCTCTCCAGGAATAGCTCTCCAGTAATAGCTCTCCAGGAGTAGCTGTCCAGGAGTAGCTCTCCAGGAGTTGCTCTCCAGGAATAGCTCTCCAGTAATAGCTCTCCAGGAGTAGCTGTCCAGGAGTAGCTCTCCAGGAGTTGCTCTCCAGGAATAGCTCTCCAGTAATAGCTCTCCAGTAATAGCTCTCCAGGAGTAGCTGTCCAGGAGTAGCTCTCCAGGAGTTGCTCTCCATGAGTAGGTTTTCGCTCCAATCCTCATCTAGCGCACCTGATTCTAATAATTAGCTGGGTGATAAACTGATTAGGTTAGTTACAACTGGGGTTGGAGTGAAAACTGACAGGAGGGTAGCTCTCCAACCCTGCAGGAGGGTAGCTCTCCAGGAACAGGGTTGGAGAGCCCTGCTCTATGGTATACCTCACCTCTATGGTTATACTATTGATCAGCTCTCAAAACACATCCCTGAACCGTTTATATGGACCCATTTTTGTATCCCGTCCTCCATTTCCTCCTGACCCATACAGTACAGGGTCTGAGACGCTTCATCCAGAGGGGCTTTGTTGCCTTGAGGTCTCACTAGAAGAAGGTCAAGTGTGGAGAAAGCGGTTCCCGTGGTACTGTCTTTTCCCTCTGTGTAAACCTGTGTGTGCTTCCATCGACACTGGCCTGTCTGATTCTAGCACTCCCTGACACATGTGTCTCTCTCCAATTAACTCCTTGTTGACAGTCGACAGCACCAATCTAATTTAGCCTGCCAGCTCTTTGTCTTCTTCATCCCTGGTTTCTGCCGCTCTTCCTCTGCGGAGAAGGGGAAGGTGTGGTGCTTGGCATGTCACAGTCAGCTGTTAGACAGTTCCGTTTCATTACTCTTCTCACACACACACATACATACACACTACCGTTCAAAAGTTTGGGGTCACTTAGAAATGTCCTTGTTTTTGAAAGAAAAGCAAATATTATGTACATCAAAAATGATTAGAAATACAGTGTAGACATTGTTAATGTTGTAAACAGTTGAGCTGATTAAAGAAGCAATAAAACGGTCCATCTTTAGACTAGTTGAGTATCTGGAGCATCAGCATTTGTGGGTTCGATTACAGGCTCAAAATGGCCAGAAACAAAGACCTTTCTTCTGAAACTAGCCAGTCTATTCTTTTTCTGAGAAATGAAGGCTGTACCATGCGAGAAATTGCCAAGAAACTGAAGATCTCGTCCAACGCTGTGTACTACTCCTTTCACAGAACAGCGCAAACTGGCTCTAACCAGAATAGAATGAAGACTTCCTCTGTCCAGTGTCTGTGTTCTTTTGCTCATCTTAATCTTTTCTTTTTATTGGCCAGTCAGAGATATGGCTTTTTCTTTGCAACTCTGCCTAGAAGGCCAGGATCCCGGGGTCGCCTCTTCACTGTTGACGTTGAGACTGGTGTTTTGCGGGGACAATTTAATGAAGCTGCCAGTTGAGGACTTGTGAGGCGTCTGTTTCTCAAACTAGACACTCTTTCCAGAAGAAAGGTCTTTGTTTCTGGCCATTTTGAGCCTGCTTTTTTCTGGCCATTTTGAGCCTGCTAGCCTGCTTTTTCAGCTGTGCTAACATAATTGCAAAAGGGTTTTCTAATGATCAATTAGCCTTTTAAAATTATAAACTTGGATTAGCTAACTCAACGTGCCATTGGAACACAGGAGTGATGGTTGCTGATAATGGACCTCTGTACGCCTATGTAGATATTCCATAAAAAAATCTGCCGTTTCTGGCTACACTAGTCCTTTACAACATTAACAATGTCTACACTGTATTTCTGATCAATTTGATGTTATTTTAATGGACAAAAAATGTGCTTTTCTTTTCAAAAACAAGGACATTTCTAAGTGACCCTAAACTTTTGAATGGTAGTGTACACACATGCATACTTCAGCATGGAGCATGGTGATAATCAGGCACCAGGAAGAGAGATCATATTATTATTCTACAGATTATAATCATTTTAGCGACGCTGAAAGTCTTTGCTCCCTGAGTGAGTGAGAAGGGCATTTTATGCACGGTTACACTCTAACGAGGCCGTAGGAGAGTGAGAGCTAGTCGGCCTGCTGTTTATTCAAACAATTAACTGTCAAAGCAAGACACAGATAAAAGATGAATTGGACTTTGTGCTGCACTACTTTGACTGTGCTGACATGGTTTGCTGTAAAGACGACACCGTTCGTTTTGGTAGAGGGCTACATTTTAGAACGTAAACGTGGCTGTTGTTTTATCCGGGGTCTCTACGGTTTTGCGGCTCGCCGTGAACGTCAATGAGGTAGAATTAATGAGGTTGTCCGAAAATGTCACAATTTATTTGCCATGATGTAACAACTCAGTAATGATTTAGGGTCACACCCTGTAACCTAGGTCTAATCTGAACAGCACCATACAAATCATTTACAGTAGCATTAGGGCTATCCTTTCACATGGCCATGTTCACAAATGGGGCTGCCTTTATTCCACAGATGAGTGTGTTTTGACATAACTCTTACCTCCCAGTAGGGGTAACATAGCTATTATATCTCTTCAAATCAATTTTCCCTGAATGCTGAACACATTGGATTATTAGATGGTGGGATGGTATATGTTAATGTGAAAAACGCTGAAATCTGATTGGCCAACCTCCTCTGTAGGAGTTTATTAAGCTCACTCACTGAGAATTAAGATCAGGGATAAACTGAACCACTCCCGTTTCCTCTTAATGAATGGATTTAAGACCTGCAGCTAATCTTTACACGCCCACGTATCATTTTATGGGCTAATAATGACAGCACTAGCCTGGTTAACCCTGTCTGGTGAACACAGCATTCAGTCTGGTTTGACCAGCCTATGACAATACTGCATTTGCACTTAATCTCCAACAAACACAACATGCAGTATGTTGGTTCACCTTTATCAGCACGTGTTCACAGAGAAGCAGCTATCTAGGGTGGATCTGGTGTACTAGGCCTTTCCTCATTCAACAGCTGTGTTTCTCAATCTGTGCAGCTTTTCAGTGTTTGGCTGGGCAATAAAGCTGTTTATTGTAGGTTTATGGTGTCTTTGTTTACAGCCATCCAGTGTGGCAGGCAATGTGTATTAAGGTGTAATAATATTGCTTCCCTGGAGGGGTGGTACGGCGAGATAAAAGGATTTATCGGACTTCAGACACTTGTAATCCCTTTTCAGTCACGTCTGTCGCTGACTGGGATTTCGTCCCCACCACCCCGCCCCCCGCCCCGCCCCGCCCCGCCCCGCCCAAAACCCATCTCTGTTATCACTGCATTAAACGGGATCCAACGCAGGGGCTCCGACCCCTCCTTCAGAAGCCAGGGTTAGAAGGCACAGGTTCAGACAGTAATAGATAGCAGCAGACCTCTGGTGGCTCAAGCTCTGCACAGCCTGCTGCTGATATATGCCCATTTGTGTTTTATTAACCCTGATCGCCAGGCTAAATCATTGGAGGATTAGTCTTTATTAACCCTCATCAACAGGCTGAATCATTGGAGGATTAGTGTTTTATTAACCCTGATCGCCAGGCTGAATCATTGGAGGATTAGTCTTTATTAACCCTCATCACCAGGCTGAATCATTGGAGGATTAGTGTTTTATTAACCCTGATCGCCAGGTTGAATCATTGGAGGATTAGTGTTTTATTAATCCTGATCGCCAGGCTGAATCATTGGAGGATTAGTGTTTTATTAACCCTGATCGCCAGGCTGAATCATTGGAGGATTAGTGTTTTATTAACCCTGATCGCCAGGCTGAATCATTGGAGGATTAGTGTTTTATTAACCCTGATCGCCAGGCTAAATCATTGGAGGATTAGTGTTTTATTAACCCTGATCGCCAGGTTGAATCATTGGAGGATTAGTGTTTTATTAACCCTGATCGCCAGGCTGAATCATTGGAGGATTAGTGTTTTATTAACCCTGATTGCCAGTGTCACGGCCAGTGTCACTTCCGCCGAAGTCGGTCCCTCTCCTTGTTCGGGCGGCGTTTGGCGGTGGACGTCACCGGTCTTCTAGCCACCGCCGCTCCACCTTTCATTTTCCATTTGTTTTGTCTTGTTTTCCCGCACACCTGGTTCACATTCCCTCATCAGACTAAATGTATATTACCCTCTGTTTACCACATGTCTGTGTGTGGAATTGTTCTTTGTGTAGGGTGTTACGCTACAGGCTGCCTTGCCCTAGGTTTGTTTCAAACCTAGGTTTGTTTGTTTTGTTTAATCCGGTTCATGTTACCGTGGTTGTGCTTTGTGCTGCCTCGCCTGTGCCTTTGGGCCAGGGTGTATATTAAAGTTCTCCTGTTTTCACCCATTTCTCCTCTCCTGCGCCTGACTTCCCGGCAACCAGTCACTCACCCCGTTACAGCCAGGCTGAATCATTGGAGGATTAGTGTTTTATTAACCCTGATCCCCAGGCTGAATCATTGGAGGATTAGTGTTTTATTAACCCTGATCGCCAGGCTGAATCATTGGAGGATTAGTGTTTTATTAACCCTGATCGCCAGGCTGAATCATTGGAGGATTAGTGTTTTATTAACCCTGATCGCCAGGCTGAATCATTGGAGGATTAGTGTTTTATTAACCCTGATCGCCAGGCTGAATCATTGGAGGATTAGTGTTTTATTAACCCTGATCGCCAGGCTGAATCATTGGAGGATTAGTGTTTTATTAACCCTGATCGCCAGGCTGAATCATTGGAGGATTAGTGTTTTATTAACCCTGATCGCCAGGCTGAATCATTGGAGGATTAGTGTTTTATTAACCCTGATCGCCAGGCTGAATCATTGGAGGATTTGCCAGGCTACAGCAGGAGTACGGGGATGAGACAGGCGATAAGGCTGCAAATGAGAGAGTTCTGTAACAGCTGAGGAAAATGTCAAGTTTGATAAAACACATTTTCTTTGATCTCATAAAAGATTCTTGAAAAGCAGTAAGTGTAAACCCCCTGCTGTGCCAAGCCCAGGGTAACTCCTCTACAATTTCTAATTGAACCTCCTTGGCGGCATCTTCATATGTATGTGTTTGTATATATGCTTAGTCAGAAATATGAATAGTGGCACCAAGAATCCTCCATCCTGAGTAAACATTTGCCAACTTCAGCGCTTCTGCTGCTGAGCGAAGGCCCGACCCATGTGACTACTAGGCCTACTATGCTATTTGACAGCATCCCTTTTGATTTAAACAAAACTTTCCAGACATGTTTGGCCATGGAAGAAGTGGTCAGAAACTGACTTTTTGGACCTGAATGCCAAAACATTCAGGAGATAGAGGTGGTCAAAGTTGACCCATTTTGCATACCTCACCTTACCATGAGACATATTTGTCTTCATCACTGGAAAAGATAAACGGTTGAGATTGATATCATTTAAATGCCCACAAACTTTTTTTATTGTCTTGGAATAGTTCAACTGGCTGCCTTTCCAGTAGCAGGAAGCAGGATCATTGAGATTGTAATGTGACGATTAGCATTCGCAAACGCTGCATATGAATCGGGTTAATTTGCATGACCAATGGGAGACGCTGGGAAGTATGATGATGTTTGCGCTTTATGTGAAGAAGAGGAGGATCACATTTGATTGGCCTCACAGGTTGTCTCTTTATAGTACTTTATGTGTTTTATTTATCACTTGGTGTGTCATTACTGTGAGGATGTTGTGAAACTTTATTATTATATGTATTATTTTAATACATTTGCAAAAAAATCGAAACTGTTTTTGCTTTGTCATTATGGGGTATTGTGTGTAGATTGATGAGGGAAAAAAAATATTATAGAATAAGGTTGTAACGTAACAAAATATGGAAAAAGTCAAGGGATCAGAATACTTTCAAATGCACTGTATCTAGGCAGAGGTCTATTTCCACTGTATGTAGGCAGAGGTCTATTTCCACAGACTTAAATGAATGGTACGATCTGTCTCTTTCATTGTTTTGTTCTTATGGCTTCAGTGTCCAACGGGGAACCAGGAGAGACATGCAGCATTACTATAGGAAATAACGGTCCTTCGTGACCCTCTTTGGCAGGTTTGAATTTTCCAGATAATGTCAGGATCATCCATGTACACCTAGCTGCATCATGGGCTCTGAGCTACGGACATGCTTTACTCTCCTCCAGGGAAATTAATGTGCAGCCATCCCATGATGTCATGCTTCTCTCTCTCTCTCTCTCTCTCTCGCACGCGCACGCACGCACGCACGCACGCACGCACGCACGCACGCACGCACGCACGCACGCACGCACGCACGCACGCACGCACGCACGCACGCACGCGCACGCACGCACGCACTACAATGGATCAATAAACTAGAAGAGAACCCAAAAGAGCAGACATCTGACTTAAAATACAACCACCTTACTGAGAATAGTGCTAAGTGATAAAGCGATGTGATGTAACCACTATTATGCAAGGACCAACGAGAGCTCAGCGTTCATCCATGGGTAACCTCTCCATATGTCTTAGTTCTCCTCTTACAGTCCATGTGCACTTGTGAGCATGGCCTAAACCCAGTATCTCTGCAAGGAGGCATATGCTCAGCCGTGCTCTCCAGTTGATTTCTACGCTCAAGGTGGGAATAGAAATGTAAGCTCAGTTCCTTATTGTGTCAGTCACCCAATATGTGACTTCAACACATGACGTTTACCTCTCACTACAAGAGATGGATGAACAGTGAGGATAAAGCCACAGTTCTTCTAATGTACAGTATGTTGAGTCTGGTGCTAACATGGACTTCAATACTGTTAAACCCTGTTCCTGACAATACAGCAATGTTAGTAGTGACATGAATGTGATAAAATAGGCCCCTTTTGCAGTATCCTAGCGGACACAGATCATCCCTCCACTTTATGGGCGGCAGGTAGCCTAGCGGACACAGATAATCCCTCCACTTTATGGGCGGCAGGTAGCCTAGCGGACACAGATAATCCCTCCACTGTATGGGCGGCAGGTAGCCTAGCGGACACAGATAATCCCTCCATTGTATGGGCGGCAGGTAGCCTAGCGGTTAAGAGTGTTGGGCCAGTAACCGAAAGGTTCCTGGTTTGAATCCCTGAGTCGATTAGTTGAAAATTGTGCCTGTGCCCTTGAACAACCCTAATTGTTCCTGTAAATCACTCTGGATAATAGCGTTTGCTAAATGACTCAAATGTATATAACAACCCTCTGTCAGTGGCTCTCATAGTGTTCAGAGGCATGGAAGGTGTCCTCTCTCTCATCTTGGTTCTCCACCTCACAGTTTCCTCAGAATCCAGTGTCTCTCAGCAGGAGGTAAAGGCGGTCTCAATCTCAGCAGCCAGAGAGCTGGAGGCCAATATAGAGCTACTCCACATCTGACCTGCTAGTCACATGTCCACTGGAGCTTCTCTCCCAGCACATAACCACACTCACAGCTATCTCATGACTGGAATGGAGCAGGGACTTAGACTGGGGACATAACACATGATGGGTATGGGGTAAGTCCATTTGAATTCAATCCCTTTTTGTCAACATCCCTTTTGATTTGAACAAAACCTTCCATACTTGCCCATTGTAGAAGTGCTCAGTGCAATTTTAGTACATTATCAGCCAAAACATGACACCCACTCTGTATTCAAGAGCATGTTGTCTCAACCGATGGCAGGCACAACACAAAAACCTCAGATGATGTAGAATATGGTCTAAGCTACAACATATGGGAATATGAAAAAAAGAGTTTACATGTTTTAGATAATTTGCGTGAAAACATGTATGTCTCATGGTATGGTGGGGTATGCAAAATGTGTCAACTTTGACCACCTCTATCTCCTGAATGTTTTGGCATTCAGGTCCAAAAAATGACTTTCTGACCACTTCTTCCATGGGCAAACATGTCTGGAAAGTTTTGTTTAAATCATAAGGATGCAGTCAAAACATAATTGAATTCATATGGATTTACCCTATGTACACCATAAGAAACAAAAACAAAAAGTACAGTATGGTTTATATTTTTTACAATGTGTGACAGTAAAGACAAATAGTTCAGCTTTTCATATAAATTCAGCTGTGCAATTTGACTAATGCCACTTTTAATACCACTACTGCCACTATTGACCATCTTAACTGATATTCCTGGTTTACTATCTCAACCACGATGCCCCCATGAGCTGCAGTAAAGTGTACCACGCAAGCTGTAAACTGAAAGAGCTGCCTGAGTCCATGCCAAATTCAGCACCACGGACAGCGACACCACACTCAGGACAGTGTACCAGTCAAACTGAAAGAGCTGCCTGAATCCATGTCAGATTCAGGACCATGGACAGTGACACCACACTCAGCCTGTTTGGTGACTCCAGACTCTCTCTCCTACATTACCAGCGGTGGAGACGGGAAGTGCCCTGAGGCACTGGTCCAGAGCCAGCTTTGTTTATCAAGCTAATGAAGCCTGTGGATAGGCCATGGAAAACAAAGGCAGGTCCTGGATCAGATCTTGTGAGTAAGTTGACATCACTGCATGCCACTACTGTTCGAACACCACTGTTGCATGAACACCAGACCTTGGTTCAAATTCATGTGTATTTGTTTATTTAAATACACACAACTCAGTGCAATGTGAAATCATAAAGAAATACCTTTAATGTCCCTTTACGGTCTGTGGGAAACGCTGCAGCCATACTTTATGAGCATAATAGGCTTCTTTAATGATCTCTCACTACTAGTAATTGAATGCCCATAAAACACAAAGCAGCCGGACTGTGTTAAAACATTTATAACTTGCTCTGTGAGAATGCTTGTTTTACAAAGCAGAATTATACTTGGTTCATCAACCTCTCCTAAACTACTTTAATATTTGATAAGCTGGAACATTGTGTTACTGTTACTGCTCACTATAGCCCCCATAGAGTTCAGGTAAGTGATGACCCGTGTGTGGCTGCAATGTAGCTACGTAAGAGAGTGGCTTTCTTTGCATTTTCGAAGCTAGTCTGTTTGAGCGATTGTTGAAGCCTGCTTTTTACTTCTTTTTGTGAAGTGTTTTGGATTGCTCTGGATATTATATGATTTAATTGTATAGATGGAACTCAAAGAAATAAAATGGTACCTGATACCCTGTAAAGAAAATACTGTTAGATGCTCGCTTGACAGCTCTATGGATTCATCAAGTTGACTGTCAGCAAAGAAAAGTCAAAGTAGCTTAAAACAGAGAATATAAAGATATATACAAGAGGTAAGGCCAGTCCAGGGGAGTTTGCATTCGTAGCTACATTTGTTTCCTATTTGGCATTATAGATGTTTCTAGCCATCGGTAAACAGGCCCTGTTATAAATTCAGACACTCATTTTGGTTTGTATATTTTCAATCACAAGATTGCTCAACAAACTTCAGAGGGAAAATAGATTTTCAAGTGCAAGATTAAGTGTGGCCTTGTCTCTGGGTGACATTTTCAAATGAATAAACTTGACATTGCATTCAGTTTTATTGCAACCATACATTCACTATTTGAGAAAAGGGGACCAGGAAACTATTGATATTTATCTGTGGCCATATTGTAGTAGAAGGACACCTTGTTAGGTGATTTTATATTCTGTTAGGGGGCTTCATTCATAACACATTAATAAGCATAACAAATCAATTCATAGCTAATTAATACATATTTAAAGACTACTAATGTACACAGATTGCAGTATAGTCTTGGTATGCTCTAGTAATATGGTTTTCAGTTAATCTTATGATCAAATGAAACTGCTATTTTGAAAGACACAATCGACCTACTGCAGGCTACTGGTCCCACATTCTTTCCAGATGCCAGTCAGTGTTTTCCCGCGCCATAGAGCAGAAAGATAGAGGCATTCAAGAGGGTAATGCTGCTCGAGAGCACTGTAGGCCTATAGTGCATGCTTTAGACATCCTTATAAGGTAACCTAAGGCTATTCACCAATTGCTAAATACAACCCTGTGTGTTTAATCAGATGAGGTAAAGTCTGGAAGAATCTCAAATCATAGACTCACAGTCACAGTTTGCATGACAATGTTTGTAACATCCATGAAGGTAAGACATTTTTGGAACCCCTCGTTTTTTTAGGAGAGCAGATGAAAAGTGGAATTTGCGTCTGCGCATAATTTCCTTCCTCATCTTACATTACCATGTCTGTCCGGTCTAACATCTGTCAGTTGCAGACTGGCACATCTACCTGTAGGAAGGACCTCAGGGGTGTCTTAAAAAATTAAAAACTTTTACTGCGTGCCCAATAAATGCTCCACAGAACCTAATATCTCGGGCAAAATGTTGTAGGTTTAAAGAGCAACAACTAAAGATATGGTCAACGTTGCAGTCGTCTGGGGAGATGTAAACATAATTGGAAGCACAGGCTCGATTACTACACAATTTATTCCGAGCCTGGCAGAAACCATCTCTGTGAAAGGTGAGAACGCAGCAGGGAAGTGGAGGGAATATTTATTTTGTGAATGCATCGATCCGATTGTAAAACTGTGATGTGTGTTTTCAATAGGCTAACTGGACTAATAAAAATACATTTTAAATTACATAACATTAGGTTGTGACAATATGATGACTGTATTTTTAAAAGGGATATTTATATATGTGATGTTAACACAATATGGATTCCATATCATACGGTCATGTTGCAAATTCATGACACTTCCAAATGTAATTTAGCATCAGAATGCACAGCATTAGGCTGCCCATTACGCATTAGGCTATTATACTTTTAAATACAACTTGTGCATCATTTTTCATCCAAGAAAAAATATATAATTGATACACAAATTCCATGTATCGTGACCATATTCTGGTGAGCAGAGAATTGAACAACTGCAACTTTAAGATACAGCACACCTCCCCTCCGCCAGCTGAAACAATGGTCTTTACCGACTTTTCTCCTCGCATCAGGAATTTGTAACATGCCATATTTTTACCAATGGGTATATCTGGAGAACCAAATGTCACCACGGAACAGGGCAATTTCAAGTTTTTGAAAATGCCAGCGGTTTATGCCTCCGCACATTTCATCGGAGCTTTCCTGTCGCTGCGTTTTGCCATTGGAGCTTCATCCTAGGACTGGATTGGCCGCTAATGGTCCCAGCTGTGCGATTTCGTTAGCTCGCGGAGACCGCAGTTGTCATTGATCCATTGAAGGAGCTTACATACAGTAACGTTAGCCTAAAGGAAAAAAACGTAAGTATGGAAAGTGTTTTTGGCGAATAGAATGTCATTGATTGTTTTACCATTTGCCTGTCGAGATTATGATTGCACCCCGCGACCTGCTGTTTTGCACAGAGAGCGCGCCCAAGGTGATTTAGAAATAGGCAACCTCTCACCCTCAACTTCCTTAATGATGTGTAAGATGCTGGATGGAGTAGCCTACTAAATATAAACGGACGTGCCCATAGCCTACATTTTGCGTTAGTATGTAACCAATGCCTATAGTATAGTGGAGAGCTACAGAAAATCCGGACACTGTTAGAGTGTAGCGAAAGAGATAGTTAAAGGGGGTGGGATGGAGAGGCATGCATGATGTAATGCACTTAAAAATGGTCAAGGATTCTCCCCAATTATCATTAAAGAGCATGGAAAACAATGTTACTGTGCAAAGATGAGATTAGCTCACTATTCCGGTGCCTTTCAATGTGCTTCTGAGGAATAGAACACTGTCATGAGTAGAATATGTGCCCCTCCTCTACATTAGCAGTGAATACTATTCACATCTGAGGAATGAGTGAAGATTGAGCATTCAGGCTCATTCTGCTACACACTATATACACACACACACACACACACACACACACACACACACACACACACACACACACACACACACACACACACACACACACACACACACACAGATGGATGGATGAATACCTAATGAAATCACATATATGCCCTTGACTCAGTAATTATAACACATTAACATCTCATTCAATTATGCAAGTTATATCTTTATGCTCTTTGTCACTGCGATGTTAATGTAGAAAATGACAGATGAAACCACATGTACAAGCCATACCATTATTACATATGCTCTGCTCATGTTCTCTGATGCTCCTTTGGGTGCACGTCCTGCTGGATCCATGTGCACGTCTAACGTAGACCAGTGATATAGTAAAATAATCATTTCACCTTAATGAGTATACAACTGAGTTGATTTTCCTCTGATGTACCTCCTTCATGCAAATATACTGTGCTTAATATGTCTGGTGAGAGAACAGCGCTTATTGCTACATGGGATCATGCAGAGGGCTACCTGTAGTAGCAGGCAGAGAAAAAGAGCGGCCTTTATGTCTATAAAATTATCATTTCATTACATTTTTTATGGCCCAATTTACATGATTGCCAGACGCCAAAGTAAAGGTAGCATAAAATGCTTTGCCATTGAAACGATGTCAGACTGACCCTGGCGACCGGCTGCAAATCAGATCTGGCCTTCATTGTCTTTTTGGCCCAGTTCTATCTGTGTTCTTATTCATCTCCATCGATTGATTGTTTGCATGACCTTGCTGTAGGGGGTTGGGGTATAGGTGAGGCCGTACTTAGGCAACGCTGGTTTACATACACACACATACACACATATACACACACATACACATACATACACACGTAAACCCTCCTCTGCCCACTCCCTCCTGCTCCTTAATGACAGCGTGCTGGATGAAACTCGACACTCAACCCCCCTTCTCATCCCCGCCCCAGTCGGCAGCCCATTCACTAGTTGTGAGAGTCAGTGGGGCGGGGGAGACGTGAGGCTTTACTCAATGAATCAGCCACTCACAGGTCCTTTGCCCTACATTTGTATCTACATTGGGTTATATTACACCCACAATGTAGTGAGCTCAGTGGCATGGTCTGATGAAATTGATTTCATGTCAGAAAACCAGGCACTCCTTGCCTTGTGAATTTCTGACTCATTAAATATATGGAGAGGTCCTAGACTTGAGGTGGCCTGAGCATTGTTTAAATGTGAGGGATCTTCCATCATCAACCATGCTAATGTTCTGTGAACCTGCTTCTCAAGAGACTAGGGTTCTGTTGCAGTGATTGCATTGGAAGGGGTTGAATAGCTGTCTTTTTGGCAGCCAACAGCATTGTTGTCTGAAGTGTATTTGCGGGTATAGGCTGTCATATGAATGGGAATTCTCTATCTTCTCCCATTCACAAAACTGCTGTGTCATCTGTTTCCCCCTGTCCAAGTGCTACGGGTGCCAAAGTGAGAATGAGTGAGTGTAACTTAATAGTTTTCCGATACACTTAAGATCACCAAAGCATTCCACTGCTGCGCATTGGGCCTAGGCGCATGCCAAGAAATCAAACATGGACATTATTTAAAAGTAGATTTGCCTTTAGTCAGCACCAATGTACCCTCTAAGCTGCGCATACTTCCTCCAGGACTGCTGCGCAGAAGAAATGCCTGACCGTGGAGAGACACAATAGATTGAACTTCACTGAGTTTGCCCTACATACATCAACGTTTTTTCCGTGGTCAAATCAACATTATAAACTGTGTGGTTCGAGCCCTGAATGCTGATTGGCTGACAGCCCTGGTATATCAGACCGTATAGCACGGGTATGACAAAACATTTCGTTTTACGGCTCTAATTACCTTGGTAGCCAGTTTATAATAGAAATAAGGCACCTCGGGTGGTTGTGATATATGGTCAATATACCACAGCTTAGGACTGTGTCCAGGGACTCTGTGTTGCGTCGTACATAAGAACAGCCCTTAGCCGTGGTATATTGGCCATATACCACACCTCCTCGGGCCTAAACAAATCTAACTTTGCAAGATTGAGTCTGTGATTGTGCTGTAGGCAGAGCCAGGGTGCAACAGAGTATAATTCTATTGGCCGGGTAGCCCACCAGTTGTCTTTCAATCACCTGCGAGTGAAAGCGCTTTCAGATCAACGCGCAGAGCGGCGCGTGTGCACATTTGTTGATATTCTTTGCTAGTTAGCGAGTTATTAGCCCAGTTATAGATAAGTATAGGTCAGCAATGGTGAGTTTCTGCTTCCTACATGAGCACAAAACGTGTAGGCTACATTTCAAGCTGTCTTTGAAAAGCCAGTCAGGTAAAAAGCTTATGTCTTAATTAAAGGCAGGTAGCCTAGTGGTTAGAGCATTGCGCCAGTAACTGAAAGGTGGATAGATCGAATCCCCGAGCTGACAAGGTAAAAATCTGTCGTTCTGCCCCTGAACAAGGCAGTTAACCCACTGTTCCTAGGCCGTCATTGTAAATAAAGGCCAAGTTCTTAACTGGCTTGCCTAGTTAAATAAAGGTTAAATAAAAAACTAAATAAAGGGGCAGTGTTGTATTTTGACACAGGCTTGAATATGTAAATAAGCCAATAGGCAGAGGGGAAGCCTACATTATCTAATTATCTGTATGGTAATAATAATACATTTTATTTTGTAAAGTGGTTTCTTACATCATACAACACAATGCAATTTACAGGCCCATGGTAAGTAAAACAAATATGAATTAATTTCAAGACCTTAATGTAAAAACGTTTTTAAAAGTCCCATGCAATGTAGGCCTGCATTGAACACCACATATAGGCTACTGTAGGCTATATCTGTCACGTTCGTCATAAGGAATTGACCAAGGCGCAGCGTGCGTAGAGTTCCACATATTTTAATAAATAGAAACTCACCAAACAAAACAAACAAGCACAAACGAAACGTGACGTTCTGGACTACTCACAGGCAGCTACACAAACACAAGATCCCATAAAGCACAAAGGGGAAATGGCTGCCTAAATATGATCCCCAATCAGAGACAACGATAAACAGCTGCCTCTGATTGGGAACCATAACAGGCCAACATCGACATATAAACGCCTAGATGACCCACCCTAAATCACACCCCGACCTAACCAACATGGAGAATAAAAGCTCTCTATGGTCAGGGCGTGACAGTACCCCCCCCCCCCCCAAAGGTGCGGACTCCGGCCGCAAAACCTGACTCAATAGGGGAGGGTCCGGGTGGGCATCTACCGTCAGGGGCGGCTCCGGTGCGGGGCGAAGTACCCACTCCGCTCGTGGACACGTCATCGGAGGAATCGGACCGTGGCTCGTCGCCGGAAGAACCGGACCGTGGGTCGTCGCCAGAGGAATCGGACCGTGGCTCGTCGCCGGAAGAACCGGACCGTGGGTCGTCGCCAGAGGAATCGGACCGTGGCTCGTCGCCGGAAGAACCGGACCGTGGGTCGTCGCCAGAGGAATCGGACCGTGGGTCGTCGCCAGAGGAACCGGACCGTGGGTCGTCGCCAGAGGAACCGGACCGTGAATCATCGCCGGATGCTCCGGACCGTAGATCGTCGCCGGGGACTCCGGACTGGGAACCCTCGCAGGAGGCTCCGGACTGGGAACCCACCCTAAATCGCCTAGATGCCTAGATGACCCACCCTAAACCACACCCCGACCTAACCAACATGGAGAATAAAAGCTCTCTCTGGTCAGGACGTGACAATATCATAGAAATCAAAAGCTATTTCCATGTGAAAATGTTACTGGATTTGCTCCATTAGTTTTGTTGGTAGACCTACATTATGCTCAAATAGCCACAATAGCCTATTGGCTAATGTCTAAAACTGTAAGGGTACAGCCTCAGTGTTCACTGTAAACGCGCTCTGAAAGTTGCACAAATTCTCACAACGTTGGAGTTTCCGTTCAGAATACCTCAAATTTGCTCAGTGGCCTAAACAATTGGAGGGAACATTTGTACACAATGCCACATAAAATACATAAAACATACTATACAGAGGAAAGGTACAAGCTCATCAAATACACAATGACCTTTCTGATGCATTTCAGTCACTTCATCCCAGACTTCCTTCACATTGAAATACTGTGAAAAGTACTGTCAGACTGATTTGTAATAGACTGTCATAGCCTCAGTTAAAAAAGAAAACATTGGCCTTTGATTACAGTACATCACTTCTTCTACATGGTGAGGTCACAAATGTTTTGATATCAAAATGCGGTCGCATCAACATGGGAACCCCTGGTGGAGTGCACGTTGTGCTGATGTAAGTCTTGGCGTTGTTCCTCACACAACAGGTCTCCACCTCCTTGTCATTCACATGGCGAAGAATGGAAACAATTGATCTTGACTCGGCTAATATTTCACACCTTAGAAATGTGTGGCAGTTTACTAGGTGTCTAGTTGAATGTGACTCATCAACATGTGGTTTCTTAGCATGCCCTCTATACCGTAGGTACAGAGGACTGTTTGATACATAGGAAATGACCGACATAGTCAAATTATTGACATATTTAAAAAAACGTGATATGTCATAACCTGTTAATAAGATGTATGTCGTTTTTGATGAGTGTCAGAACCAAATCGTTCAAATTAGAGCATTCTAATATTACTGATAATAAGGTCACAGTGTGTCTCTGATGTGATTACACCCTGATGTGTACGCTTCGTTTGATTTCTTCCATCCCTCTCTATACATCTTTCCATGTTCCTGGATGTTGAGAACAGTGCTGAATAGCCACGCTTGGCTGTATCACTCTGGACCAGGCCCATGTGTTGCTGTTGTGGACCTCCTTATCTAATATCTACACACTGAATTGTTCCCATTAATTAGATTAGGTCAAGACATTCAGGAAGTTAGAGGGAACTTGCGGATTTGTGGAGTGGTTAGTGCAGGACCATTGGGTCTAACATTTGTAAGTGCCTTGGTCCCAGTTCCAATGTGGATGTTTAGCCACCTGCTGTGCTGTAATATTTCTCATGACTTTTCGTTTGTGAAGATTTTGTATGTGCTTTCTGACCTCCATAGTCAGTAAATATTCAATGAAATATCTAAGATAATTCCTCAAAGATACATGATGGCAATTAATATACAGTACAGTGATACTCCCAATGAAGGTTCCAATCTTACACCTTCATAAAGAAAATGTAGAATCCTACAGTTGTCACCACAAGGGTTCAGGAAGGCTTTGCCTGTATTGAGTGTGAGGCACCCATAGAGATAGATAGAGGTCTCATCTTTATATCTGGAGGCATTATAGCGTCTGTGACAGCATGGGCAGCGCCAAAGAGGCTACAACCCATAGGAATCCCCACCCAGTTGGCTACTTTGACCTCTTTAAAATGGTGGAAGCCCTCAATGGTGCTTCCCATGCTTAAACTGACTTTTGTTCACTTGAGGCCTCTATCATTCTCCATGGATGCACCACAGAAGGTGTCAGTCTGCCCCCTATAAACCACTCTAGAGGGATGCAGTGGGGTTAGATGGAATTGGTAGTGGTGGGGGTTGGATGACTGGGGGGGGGGGGGGGCTCTGCACTGATTGGGAAGGGAACCCAGCCCTCCAATCCCCCTGAATAATTCATTAATTGGCATATGGCACAGGGAGCAAGACCCATTGATCCTGCCAGTGCACGTTCCTCCCACCTCCCCGCCGCCTCTGTGGTGCAGAATGTGTTCTATTGAGTGTCTTATCCCCTCTCTCTGATTTGATATCATTCCATTTCATCCTTGTCCTTGCGTTTTAGTGGTTTTATGGGGTAGTTAGAATTGGGCGCTGATGCGGTCGCGCTGGTCTTATTTTCTTTGATATACTTTCTATCGACTTAACCTGCCTCCTTTTCTGTACTGCATTTATAGACTACACATCCATTTGTTCTGGTTTGTCTCGCTATTGCGTGTGGTTATTCTGACATAAAGGTCAAAATAAAGGATTGAATTGGCTATAGAGTTGTTTTATTGACGACATATTGATAACAGCCTAATAACTGGCCCATGATAGTGTAATATACAGATATGGTCAGACTAGGTTGTAGGCCTCTGTGAGAGGTATCTGTATCACTATGCTACACACAACAGTACACACATTTGTCTGTTTCATGTGACTATACCCCTTAGACGGTGACATGAAAGCTAATGAGCTGTTAGCTCTGTCCTGGGTGTATCTTAAACCAACTGCATCACGTTCACACTACAGTGCATGGCAATAAGAAGCAGTCCACTACAAACACTGCCTGAGACACTTAACAATGTTCACTGTGTGTTCTATGTTAGTATAAGAAGCCATGGGGGAGTTCATAAGCCAACACACACTAACTCAAACCTCTCTCCCTGCCCCCCCGCCCGCCTGCCTGCCCCCCTGCCCCCCCGCCCGCCCGCCCACCTGCCTGCCCCCCTGCCCGCCCGCCTGCCTCTCTGCCCCCCTGCCCGCCCGCCCACCTGCCTGCCCCCCTGCCCGCCCCGCCTGCCTCTCTGCCCCCCTGCCCCCCTGCCCGCCCGCCTGCCCCTCTGCTCCCCTGCCCGCCTGCCTCCCTGCCCCCCTGCTCCCCTGCCCGCCTGCCTCCCTGCCCCCCTGCCCGCCCGCCTGCTCCCCTGCCCGCCTGCCCCCCTGCTCCCCCGCCCGCCTGCCCCCCTGCTCCCCCGCCCGCCTGCCCCCCTGCCCCCCTGCCCGCCTGCCTCCCTGCCCCCTGCCCGCCCGCCTGCCCCCCTGCTCCCCTGCCCGCCTGCCTCCCTCCCTGCCCCCCTGCCCGCCTGCCTGCCCCCCTGCTCCCCTGCCCGCCTGCCTCCCTCCCTGCCCCCCTGCCCGCCTGCCTGCCCCCCTGCTCCCCTGCTCCCCTGCCCGCCTGCCTCCCTCCCTGCTCCCCTGCCCGCCTGCCTCCCTCCCTGCCCCCCTGCCCCCCCGCCTGCCTCCCTGCCCACCTGCCTCCCTGCCCCCCTGCTCCCCTGCCCCCCTTCCCGCCCGCCTGCCACTGTACTTGGTAGAATTCACAGCTTATATAAGCGTGCCGCTGCGTAGCGACAATATACAGTGGCACCCTGGCGTTATGGGAGAAAATCGTTTGTCCAAGTAGCCAACCGAAATCTACTTTAACATAGTTGTAGAAATGGGAAAATCCATTGGTGTAATTTTTGTGTTTTCTTTGAGGATGAGATGGGGACCGATCGCCTGTTTCTGTGTTGCTGAGACACTAAGTTGAATGAGCTGTAATCAAGTCTAAATGGTGTCATTAAATTATGAGTTATTATTGTGTGATAACAGTGTGCGACACTCACGATTGCTGCAATTGTTTCTTCTCTTCCTGTTTAAAGACATGAGCCCTATGAGCATCTGTAGTTAGGTCCTCCGCTGTACACAACCTGTGTTTGGAACAGTAGGGTTTTACTATACAGCTAGACCGCATGATCATCACGGACTCCAGCTCTCTAGTCTAGTCTGGTCTCTCAGGTTTAAATGGTAACGGATGGTGTCTGAACGGGAGGCGGTGGGAGGCTGGCTGTGTGCCGGGGCCTGCGCTGAGACCCCAGACTCCTGCTAGGAGAGGCTGCTGGGAGACAGACTTGCCATTATATAGGCTACCCGTCGATGGCGAGGGGACTGACCATGGGTCTGTCTATCGGTCTGTGTTTCTGTGACATCACATTTGTAGTGTCTGTGGTTCACGTCTCTGGTGAAGTGATGGAATGTTGGAGAGGACAGTGTGAATGTGTGTTTAAGATATGTAGGGTTGTTCCATGCGTGTGTTAATGTGGTGAGTAATGGGGATGGTTAAAGAGCTGCGTTGTCATAGGTCAACATCTGCTTCTGTGAAGTTGTGGACACAGCTGACAAGGTACAGACCGGTGGAGGTGGAAAGCAAAGATCAGCCAAAACCTCCTAGGAATGATATAGCTTCAGATGTTCACAATAGTATAGATGTGCTGCATTATGCAACCAGACACAGGCTGGCCCAGGAAATAGTACGAGTGTTAAAACTAGGGCAGAACAAACAGCCAGCCTCCCAAGACGTCGACACAGCCTTGAAACACTGGAGAGATGTGGAGCCATGCTCCTAGTGTCTCTCTCTCACACACACACACACACACACACACACACACACACACACACACACACACACACACACACAATACACAATACACAATACACACACAATACACAATACACAATACACACACAACACACACACGTTATTGCCAAGAGAATCACCCTGCCCTAAGCAGGAGGTCACTGAGGACCAGAGCTCTCTAAGCCGTCTGGCCCCCTACAGTGGAGACCCTCTCCTCTGTCATCCCTCGCGTCATGTCCCTGGTGTCTTTGAGTCTGAGGGAAGGTGACACCAATCAAGGCTTTGTAAACACAGGAAACACAGGGTTCATGCTGCCTCTAGATGAGATGGAGGCTCACGGTGCTGCAGCTCTGAAAGTGTAGGACTACATCATCTCTATTTCTGGTCGAGATCTTTGTATTTTTTATGACTGAAACACAGAATGAATCACCTAATCATCACTTAAAACATCAGTTTTATGTACGGGTTTATGGCTTGATCATTAGACTGTTGTAAGATCCAAGAGGTTTTCCTGTAACAACATCACAATAAAACTCCCTAGCCCTACCTCACATAGAATAACCACTGAGCATCACCCTCTGACCTGGCTAACCTTTGACCCCGTTCCCCCCACCCAGGGCGAAATGATGTGCGAGGTGATGCCCACCATCAGCGAGGACACGGCTCAGCGCGGCTCCCAGAGCAGCGCCTCGGACCCAGACTCCCACTTTGAGCAGCTGATGGTCAACATGCTGGATGAGAGAGACCGCCTGCTGGACACGCTGAGGGAGACCCAGGAGAGCCTGGGGATGTCCCAGCAGCACCTGGAGGACGTTATCTACGACCGGGACTCACTGCAGCGCCAGCTCAGCTCCGCCCTGCCACAGGTAACATACCGTTCCACCTAGGAGCCTCTTCCTTCTTAATGTATGTTAAGCATACAGTAACATGCAGGTCCTTCATGGCTATTGGAGATGACAGTGGTTGTGTGTACAATGCCCAATTCTGGTCCAATTCTATCCTGAGGTAAAACGCATAGAAATTGATAGAACACAACTGTGCACATTTTCTTAGCTCCGCTCTGCCACAAGTATTGTACAGCATAGGAATCAATTCCTTCCATGTGTGTTGAGCACAATGTTCTGGACCATGTGATACAGCTAGGTTACAACTAGGAGTTGGGTGGTCCATCAAGGTTATTCCTTCCACTTCAGAGATGAGAAAGGTTGTATATTCATTGCACATACCATACAGTATGGTCCAAGTTCTATATTTAAGCAATAAAGCCAGAGGGGGTGTGGTACATGGCCAATATACCACGGCTAAGGGCTGTTCTTAGGCACGACGCAAAGCGTGCCACAAACCCCGACGTCCCTTATTGCTATTATAAACTGGTTACCAACGTAATTAGAGCAGTACAAATAATATCTCTTGCAATACTCATGTCATTGAAAGTGAGCTGCTACACAATATTAGTTTCAAGGGCGGCAGGTAGCCTAGCTGCTAAGAGCGTTGGGCCAGTAACTGAAAGGTCGCTGGTTCGAATCCCCGAGCTGACTAGGTGAAAAATCTGTCTGTGCCCTTGAGCAAGGCACTTAACCCTAATTGCTCCTGTAAGTCCCTCTGGATAAGAGCGTCTGCTAAAGAAGTGTAATGTAAATGCATTCATCCATAGTCGTTCCATGGCAATAAAAACACAACTTGGAATACAGTGAGGAGCAGTGAAATGGAATGAAATTGCGCTGACATTTTGGATCTAGTGTGTTCATTGGTTGTTCGTTTCCCAGCGACATGGGCAAATAAGGGCTTGCGTAATAATTCCTATTGAAGTAGAGATTATCTCGCTGGCAGAAAGTGTGTCAATAATTGTAGTCACAAGTTCCCCCTGCTTCTCTTGAGGTTTCACTGGAAGAAAAGAGGACTTTGTTCACAGGCGGTGCTGGCCGATACCGACTGTAAATCCACATGGTTTTAGAGACAAACAAAGCACACAGACTGTATTGGCTGTGATTTGATCACATAGGCAAACACTTACTTAAAAGGGGTTGTCGGGTCTTTTAATACCATAATAATGTGTCTGAAATCACATAATACTACCAAAAAGTAGTTTTTTATGATCTGGTCTTGCCTCTGGAACATTTTAAATGTATTTTCTTAGAATTGATATAACCTAGATATGAACCATTAACCTTTATAGGTGACCCGGTCATAGGGTTACATGCCAGGTCATAGGGTTACAGACCAGGTCATAGGGTTACAGACCCGGTCATAGGGTTACAGATCCGGTCATAGGGTTACAGACCCGGTCATAGGGTTACACAGTATATGTATGTTCAGTATATCACCTGTGAGTCTGTGGCTTCTATGTTCCATCTTTAGCCTCAGTGACTGTACAGTCGTAGCCAAAAGCTTTGAGAATGAGCCAAATATTAATTTTCACAAAGTCTGCTGCCTCAGTTTGTATGATGGCAATTTGCATTACTCCAGAATGTTATGAAAAGTGACCAGATGAATTGCAATTAATTGCAAAGTCCCTCTTTGCCATGCAAATGAACTGAACCCCCAAAAACATTTCCACTGCATTTCAGCCCTGCCACAAAAGGACCAGCTGACATCATGTCAGTGATTCTCTCATTAACACAGGTGTGAGTGTTGACGAGGACAAGGCTGGAGATCACTCTGTCATGCTGATTGAGTTTGAATAACAGACTGTAAGCTTTAAAAGGAGGGTGGTGCTTGGAATCATTGTTCTTCCTCTGTCATCAGTGGTTACCTGCAAGGAAACACGTGCCCTCATCATTGATTTGCACAAAAAGGGCTTCACAGGCAAGGATATTGCTGCCAGTAAGATTGCACTTAAATCAACCATTTATCGGATCATCAAGAACTTCAAGGAGAGCGATTCAATTGTTGTGAAGAAGGCTTCAGGGTGCCCAAGAAAGTCCAGCAAGCGCCAGGACCATCTCCTAAAGCTCTGTACTGGGCACCCCCAGTACAGAGCTTGCTCAGGAATGGCAGCAGGCAGGTGTGAGTGCATCTGCACGCACAGTGAGGCAAAGACTTTTGGAGGATGGCCTGATGTCAAGAAGGGCAGCAAAGAAGCCACTTCTCTCCAGGAAAAACATCAGGGACAGACTGATATTCTGCAAAAGGTACAGGGATTGGACTGCTGAGGACTGGGGTAAAGTCATTTTCTCTGATGAATCCCCTTTCCGATTGTTTGGGCTATCCGGAAAAAAGCTTGTCCAGAGAAGACAAGGTGAGCGCTACCATCAGTCCTGTGTCATGCCAACAGTAAAGCATCCTGAGACCATTCATGTGTGGGGTTGCTTCTCAGCCAAGGGAGTGGGCTCACTCACAATTTTGCCTAAGAACACAGCCATGAATAAAGAATGGTACCAACACATCCTCCGAGAGCAACTTCTCCCAACCATCCAGGAACAGTTTGGTGACGAACAATGCCTTTTCCAGCATGATGGAGCACCTTGCCATAAGGCAAAAGTGATAACTAAGTGGCTCGGGGAACAAAACATCGATATTTTGGGTCCATGGCCAGGAAACTCCCCAGACCTTAATCGCATTGAGAACTTGTGGTCAAGCCTCAAGAGGCGGGCGGACAAACAAAAACCCATAGATTCTGACAAACTCCAAGCATTGATTATGCAAGAATGGGCTGCCATCAGTCAGGATGTGGCCCAGAAGATAATTGACAGCATGCCAGTGCGGATTACAGAGGTCTTGAAAAAGAAGGGTCAACACTGCAAATATTGACTCTTTGCATCAACTTCATGTAATTGTCAATAAAAGCCTTTGACACATAAAATGCTTGTAATTATACTTCAGTATTCCATAGTAACATCTGACAAAAATATCTAAAGACACTGAGGCAGCAGACTTTGTGAAAATTAATATTTGTGTCATTCTCAAAACTTTTGGCCACGACTGTATGTGTTGTGATTTATTCATTCATGTGACTGTGTTTGAAATCAGGGTTATTTGGATTCTTGCTCCAACTGTATATTTTGCCTCTCACCCTCTTCAGCTGCTATTATAACACCGGCACACCGTACAGTAGAGAGGCTGGCTGGGGGAAGTGAAAGAGAGTGATACTGGACCAAAACACGCAGTTCCTTGTGAAAGACTGAGGGTTTGTAGTGCTGTTTGGAAACACCGTTCAGTTGTCAGTATGCGTTGCCCTGATTGATGAGAAGAAAATTCAGGTAAATATTCAAATAGCCACAGCGCTACACAGGACATGTTTTTAGAGCTACAAACTCTACTTTAAATCCAACTCGGTGCTTACATCTGCAGCAGTGGTGGTAGTATCTTTCCCGTCATGTCTATCAATTTATGCCGCTTCATTCCCGGATGAAAACGTCTGGGGACGGAAAATGAAATGGCGACAAAATGAAATAGCGCTGCCATTATCCCACGTTTTCTGACAGACGTTTCCTCTGCTAGTAAAACACAGATACAACTCAGATAATGATGTACGGCTTGTCACTGTCTAATGACAGCGATTGTGATGTACTATTCTGTGGCACTCCTAGGCACCATTTTAAATGAGATGTCACCAGGCAATCTGGATCCCTCCCCTGATGTTACCCCCATGCACAAATGCTTCCATTAATTTATGTGGTGGCAACATTTTTATAAGCCTGTACGATATCAACATCACACTAATGCTTCATGAGGCAGTTCGTTGGACCTCTGTAATTGTGGGGAGGTTCTTATCTAGGAGAAAGGTTGGCTCCTGTCTCCCATTTTAATGGCTGACTGATAAAGACTCCGTGTACAGAGAGAGAGAGCCTGTTGGACAAGGAACGGGATAACGGATTTTTATAAAACAGTGTACAAAACATTAAGAACACCTGCTTTTTCCATGACAGAATGACCAGGTGAATCTAGGTGAAAGCTAGGATCCCTTATTAATGTCACCTGTTAAATCCACTTTAATCAGTGTAGATGAAGGGGAGGAGACAGGTTAAAGGATTTTTAAGCCTCGAGACAATTGAGACATGGATTGTGTAAGTGTGCCATTCACTGGGTAAATGGGCAAGACAAAAGATTTAAGTGCTTTTGAACGGGGTATGGTAGTTGGTGCCAGGCACACCGGTTTGTGTCAAGAACTGCAACACTACTGGGTTTTTCACGCTCAACAGTTTCCCGTGTGTATCAAGAATGGTACACCATTCAAAGGACATCCAGTCAGCCTGACACAACTGTGGAACGCTTTCGACACCTTGTAGAGTCCATGCCCCAACGAATTGAGGATGTTCTGAGGGCAAAGGGGGTGCAACTCAATATTAGGAATGTGTCCTTAATGTTTTGTCCACTCAGTGTTTATCTGTAGTAGACTGTCATATGTTGCTTCATTTTGACAGTGCTTGGTTATGTTTGTAGTATCTTTCAAAGCACTTTGAACCATTGTTTTTTTCAGTACTACAAGGCAGTGCAGGGAATTAAGTAAGCTGGTAGACATCATTATTTAGGGTACATCTTAAAGAGGCCGAGAGATAGCTGCCGGGTGAGTCAGTTTGTGTGTGTGCAGGAGCGTAGAGAGGGTGGTGAGATGGGGAGAGATGCAGAGACTTTCTTCAGAAATGGAAGTGGCCTCATTCTTGTGGTGGAGCCACACCGGTATCTCTCTCTCTACTAACAGAGAGGTCTGTAGCAGCAGGCTTCAGTTAGGCCCCTCCCAACCCTCCTCCCTATAGTCCCACTTTCCCTCTCTCCCCCCTTCCTTCTCTCTCTCTCTCTCTCTCTCTCTCTCTCTCTCTCTCTCTCTCTCTCTCTCTCTCTCTCTCTCTCTCTCTCTCTCTCTCTCTCTCTCTCTCTCTCTCTCTCTCTCTCTCTCTCTCTCCTCTCTCTCTCTCCTCTCTCTCTCTCCATTTCTCTGTCAGGGTCACGGCTCCTCTGTTCCTTGTCACGTCACGTCTGGGTGATCGGAGTGACATCCTCCGTCCCCCTCCACGCCTCGAGGTCATATCCTATCCGCGTTGTGCATAACAATGCAACAACATCCCTCTTTCCATCCATCCCTCCGTCCGTTGTGTTGTGGTCCAGAACAGAGAGGTTGGGGTGGGGTGGCATGGAGCGGTGGTGGGCAGTGGGCAGCCATTAGCTCCCTTTGTGTCGGCAGCTCATGCCCGCTTGGAACCCATGCATGGCAGCGCCGGCTGCCAAGAAGCCACTGACTTTAACGGCATGGTTAAGTCGCCGCTGCCTTTGTAGAGGCAGCACGTGGCGGGCACGCTGACCCGAGACTGTAGTGACTAGTGAGAGAGGGAGAGGGCCTTTGGATGGCCGCTCAGCTGGTAGCACAACAAACCCAGCTGGCAGTGGGCTCAGGTCCTGCTGGAGCCTCTCTCTCTGTGGTGTCTCTGTCTCTGTCATGGCCGTCCAAACAACATGGACTGACTGGCTGCCCAGAGCAGAGACGGCCGTGGTTCTGTGTCCTGCTCTCTCCACACTGTCTGACTTTGACAGCACACCTGCACCTGTAGGAGTCCCGCCTTACTCAGTATGCTAAGGTTGATCGTGCCCATATAGCTTTGGGTCATTGGGGAGTTAGGTTAGACTGGTAAAACAGACTGGAGATATTCCTCTGCTGTGCTCTTTAAAAGCAGTATTTCAATTCCCGATGCAAAAGCACATCTTCTTTTATTCATTCATCCCTGTGATATATTTTTTTACAAACCTCTGCTACAGTGGACCACTGCTCTCTTCAAATCAAATCAAAATCACATTTTATTGGTCACATACACATGGTTAACAGATGTTAATGCGCCTGTAGCGAAATGCTTGTGCTTCTAGTTCCGACAGTGCAGTAATATCTAACAAGTAATCTAACAATTCCCCAACAACTACCTAATACACACAAATCTAAAGGGGTGAATGAGAATATGTACATGTAAGTATATGGATGAGCGATGGCCGAGCAGCATAGGCAAGGTGCAATAGATGGTATAAAATAGAGTATATACGAGTAATGTAAGATCTGTAAACATTATTAATGTGGCATTATTTAAAGTGACTAGTGATCCATTTACTAAAGTGGCCAGTGATTGGTCTCAATGTAGGCAGCAGCCTCTCTGAGTTAGTGATTACTGTTTAACAGTCTGATGGCCTTGAGATAGAAGCTGTTTTTCAGTCTCTCGGTCCCAGCTTTGATGCACCTGTACTGACCTCGCCTTCTGGATGGTAGCGGGGTGAACAGGCAGTGGCTCAGGTGGTTGTTGTCCTTGATGATCTTTTTGGCCTCCCTGTGACATCGGGTGCTGTAGGAGTCATGGAGGGCAGGTAGTTTGCCCCCGGTGATGCGTTGTGCAGACCGCACCACCCTCTAGAGAGCCTTGCGGTTGAGGCCGGTGCAGTTGCTGTACCAGGCTGTGATAAAGCCCGACAGGATGCTCTCGATTGTGCATCTGTAAAAGTTTGTCAGGGTTTTGGGTGTCAAGTCAAATATCTACAGCCTCCTGAGGTTGAAGAGGCGCTGTTGCGCTTTCTTCACCACACTGTCTGTTTGGGTGGACCATTTCAGTTTGTCAGTGATGTGTACGCCGAGGAACTTAACTTTCCACCTTCTCTACTTATGTCCCTTCGATGTGGATAGGGGGGTGCTCCCTCTGCTGTTTCCTGAAGTCCACGATTATTTCCTTTGTTTTGTTGACATTGAGGGAGAGGTTGTTGTTGGTAATCAAGCCTACGACTGTTGTGTCATCTGCAAACTTGATGATTGAGTTGGAGGCGTGCATGGCCACGCAGTCGTGGGTGAACAGGGAGTACAGGAGGGGGCTGAGCACGCACCCTTGTGGGGCCCCAGTGTTGAGGATCAGCGGGGTGGAGATGTTGTTTCCTACCTTCATCACCTCTGAAAGTCCAGGACCCAATTGCACAGGGCGGGGTTGAGGCCCAGGGCCTCTAGCTTGATGATGAGCTTGGATGGTACTATGGTGTTGAATGCTGAGCTGTAGTCAATGAACAGCATTCTTACATAGGTATTCCTTTTGTCCAGATGGGATAGGGCAGTGTAATGGTGATTGCGTCGTCTGTGGACCTTTTGGGGCGGTATGCAAATGGAAGTGGGTCTAGGGTGGCCGGTAAGGTGGAGGTGATATGATCCTTGACTAGTCTCTCAAAGCACGATGACAGAAGTGAGTGCTACGGGGCAGTAGTCATTTAGTTCAGTTATCTTTGACTTCTTGTCTACAGGAACAATGGGAGCCATCTTGAAGCATGTGGGGACAACAGACTAGGATAGGGAGCGATTGAATATGTATGTAAACACACCAGCCAGCTGGTCTGCGCATGCTCTGAGGACGCGGCTAGGGATGCCGTCTGGGCCAGCAGCCTTGCAAGGGTTAACACGTTTAAATGTTTTACTCACGTCAGCCACGGAGAAGGAGAGGGGGGAGGGGGCGCAGTCCTTGTTAGCGGGCCGCGACGGTGGCACTGTATTATCCTCAAAGCGGGCAAAGAAGGTGTTTAGTTTGTCTGGAAGCGTGACGTCGGTGTCCGTGACGTGGCTGGTTTTCTTTTTGTACTCTGTGATTGTAGATCCTGCCACATACGTCACATACGTCTGTAGACCCTGCCACATACGTCTCGTGTCTGTGCCATTGAATTGCGACTCCACCTTGTCCCTGTACCGGCATCTCGCTTGTTTGATTGCCTTGCGGAGGGAATAACTACACTGTTTATATTCAGCCATATTCCCAGACCTCTTTCCATGGTTAAATGCGGTGGTTCGCATTTTCAGTTTTGTGCAAATGCCGCCATCCAGCCACGGTTTCTGGTTAGGGTAGTTTTCAATAGTCACAGTGGGTACAACATCTCCAATGCACTTCTTTATAAACGCACTCACCGAGTCAACGTATAGGTCGATGTTGTTCTCAGAGGCTGACCGGAACATTCCAGGCCGCGTGATCAAAACAATCTTGAAGCGTGGCTTCCGATTGGTCAGACCAACGTTGAATGGTTCTCCTCACTGGTACATCCTGTTTGAGTTTCTGCCTAAGAATGCATGTATGCATCGCGGAAGTTAGAGTAGCGGTGGTCGAGTGTATTACCCCTGCTCGTAACCCCTGCCCAGCTACAATAAATGCAGCCTCAGCATATATGGTTTCCAGCTTACATAGAGTCCAGTGAAGTTCCTTGAGGGCCGTCTTGGTGTCTGCTTGAGGGGGAATGTACACAGCTGTGACTATAACTTACGAGAATTCTCTTGGAAGGTAATATGGCTGGCATTTGATTGTGAGGAATTCTTGGTTGGGTGAGCAACCAGTTGAAGGAGTCCCCACAACAACACCTTACTTGTGGGTCAGTCAGTGAGTGAGAGAGAGAGAGGGAGGGAGGGAGCGCACACGTGCCCAGACAGCCACAAGGTCTGCAGCGTGGTGTTGGGACCATGTGACCTGCCTGTGTGTACTCTCCCCCTGAAACAGGCTTCCTCCTCTGGTGCACTCAGCTGTGTTACTGTACTGTAGTCAGAGAGCCCCAGGCCCTCTGTGTGTCTCCCTCTCCCTAAGCTGTTTAGTTACCAAAACATGGCCGCCTCGTCTAAAAGCTGCTCCGGCTGTTCATTTCTACTGTTACTGGTCCACTGGGAAACTCAGCTCAGAACAGCTGAAGATGGATATTAAATAACTGATTGGGTCACTACTTGACACCAACCTACGCCCCATAATATCTGTCCCTCTGCCCTCCCTAAATCATGGCATTGAATGGTTCAGCAGGCTTTTAGCCCTCCATAACTGGCTACGAGACTATTGCAGCTCTGTGGGTGTAACATTTATTGACAATTTTGATACTTTCTGGAAACAAAGCTAATTTTATAAGGAGGATGGGATCCACCCAAATAATGTGTGTTCCTGGATCATTTCACAGCATTATAAGGCTGTGTTGAGACAATGACTTATCAATGACCCAAGTCCAGCTAATTTAATCCCTACCATCGTGTCGCTGAGTTGTCATAATGCTTCAGCAAATGTACATTACACCAGGGGCACTGGAAGACACAATGTAAATAACATAATTTATGTCCCTCTTACTGCCTTGAATGCCGCTGCTGATCCTACAGCTATTGTATGCAGTAATCATGTGCCCATGAACCAGTTATACTGTTAGCATGGAGGCGGTGTGCGCTGGCAGGAAGTCCATTGTGTGCATCTCACCCTGCACTAACATAAATAACCTGAGCATATCTACTCCTGCTAAGCTTCCCAGTAAGCGATAAAAACAATAAAGCATCCCAGAAAAGTGATAAAAATAGCCCACATTAACATACAGTTGAAGTCGGAAGTTTACATACACTTAGGTTGGAGTCATTAAAACTTGTTTTTCAACCACTCCACAAATTTCTTGTTAACAAACTATCGTTTTGGCAAGTTGGTTAGGACATCTACTTTGTGCATGACACAAGTAATTTTTCCAACAATTGTTAACAGATAGATTATTTCACTTATAATTCACTGTATCACAGTTCCAGTGGATCAGATTTTTACATACACTAAGTTGACTGTCCCTTTAAACAGCTTGGAAAATTCCAGAAAATGATGTCATGGCTTTAGAAGCTTCTAATAGGCTAATTGACATCATTTGAGGCAATTGGAGGTTTACCTGTGGATGTATTTCAAGGCCTACCGTCATACACAGTGCTTCTTTGCTTGACATCATGGGAAAATCTAAATAAATCAGCCAAGACCTCAGGATAAAAAATTGTAGGCCTCCACAAGTCTGGTTCGTCCTTGGGAGCAATTTCCAAACGCCTGAAGGTACCACGTTCATCTGTACAAACAATAGTACGCAAGTATAAACACCATGGGACCACGCAGCCGTCATACCGCTCAGGAAGGAGACGCGTTCTGTCTCCTAGAGATGCACGTACTTTGGTGTGAGAAGTGCAAATCAATGCCAGAACAACCACAAAAGACCTTGTGAAGATGCTGGAGAAAACAGGTACAAAAGTATCTATATCCACAGTAAAACGAGTCCTATATCGACGTTCAGCAAGGAAGAAGCCACTGCTCCAAAACCACCATAAAAAATCCAGACTATGGTTGGCAACTGCACATGGGGAAAAATATCGTACTTTTTGGAGAAATGTCCTCTAGTCTGATGAAACAAAAATAGAACTGTTCGGCCATAATGACCATCGTTATGTTTGGAGGAAAAAGTGGGAGGCTTGCAAGCCGAAGAACACCATTCCAACTGTGAAGCACGGGGGTGGCAGCATCATGCTGTGGGGGTGCTTTGCTGCAGGAGGGACTTGTGCACTTCACAAAATAGGTGGCATCATGAGGCAGGAAAATTATGTGGATATATTGAAGCAACATCTCAAGACATCCGTCAGGAAGTTAAAGCTTGGTTACAAATGGGTCTTCCAAAGTTGTTGCAAAATGGCTTAAGGACAACAAAGTCAAGGTATTGGAGTGGCCATCACAAAGCCCTGACCTCAACCCTATAGAAAATTTGTGAGCAGAACTGAAAAAGCGTGTGCGAGCAAGGAGGCCTACAAACCTGACTCAGTTACACCAGCTCTGTCAGGAGGAATGGGCCAAAATTCCCCCAACTTATTGTGGGAAACTTGTGGAAGGCTATCCGAAACGTTTGATCCAAATTAAACAATTTAAAGGCAATGCTACCAAATACTAATTGAGTGTATGTAAACTTCTGACCCACTGGGAATGTGATGAAAGAAATAAAATCGGAAATAAATCATTCTCTTTACTATTATTCTGACATTTCACATTCTTAAAATAAAGTGGTGATCCTAACTGACTTAAGACAGGGAATTTTTACTAGGATTAAATTTCAGGAATTGTGAAAAACTGAGTTTAAATGTATTTGGCTAAACTTCCGACTTCAACTGTATGTAGCTTAATAAGTAACAAGGTTCATGAAATCACTAATTTGCTATTAACAGATGGCATTCATATTCTGACTATTTCTGAAACTCACTTAGATAATACCTTTTGATGATACGGTGGTAGCAATACATTGGTATAAGATCTACAGAAAATACGGAAATGCCAAAGGTTGAGGTCTGGCCGTTTATGTTCAGAACCACATTCCTGTAAAGCTTAGAGAGGATCTCATATAAAATACTGTTGAAGTAATATAGCTACAGGCTCATCTGCCTCACCTAAAGCCCATTCTGGTGGGAAGCTGCTATAGACCACCAAGTGCTAACAGTCAGTATCTGGATAACATTTTTGAAATGCTTGATAATGTATGTGATACCAACAGATAGGTATACACAGAGAGCTAACATTAATAATATGCATGTCAAACTCTCCTGGCTCAAAGTGGAGGAGAGATTGACTTCATCACTACTTGTATTTGTGAGAGGTATTGACATGTTGAATGCACACCCATGCATACCCCACAAGACATGCCACCAGAGGTCTCTTCACAGTCCCCAAGTCCAGAACAGACTATGGGAGGCACACAGTACTACATAGAGCCATGACTACATGCAACTCTATTCCACATCAAGTAACTCATGCAAGCAGTACATTAGATTTAAAAAACAGATAAAAAATACACCTTATGGAACAGCGGGGACTGTGAAGTACACAAACATAGACACATGCATACAAATACACAATAGCATACACACACGTACACATGGATTTTTCATTGTAGATGTGTGGTAGTAGAGTAGTGGCCTAAAGGGCACACACTTAGTGTGTTGTGATATCTGTTGTGAATGTATTGTAATGTTTTAAAAATTGTATAACAGCTTAGTTTTGTTGGACCCCAGGAAGAGTAGCTGTTGGCAGCAGCTATTGGGGATCCATAATAAATACAAATACACTACCACTCTCATAGGCTCAGGCAGGTCCAATCCCAATCTGACCCCTAGCCCCTATCCCCTTACACATAGTAAATCTGAAAAGATTGGATCAGTATAAACTGACCCCCCGGTCAGAAGACGGGCACCCTTCTGTTTATGGTTGTACAGACGTGTAAATCCTAGTTATCGGACACTCCCCCCCCCCCTCTGCTCTCCTTTCCACACCCGGCCAGACAGTAATGAGATAACCAGTCTATTGATCACTCACGCGGATGTTAGAATGAAGGTCTAAGACTGCACTTGATTACTGTATAGGCCCCCCTCACCATGCCCATTCATGTCTGACTGGTTGCAGTTGAAATAATACCAGACAACTTCTCAATAAAAAGTCCTGAAAATCAACTTGGGAATGATTTTTATAGTAATTGTGGAGCATTAGCTTATAATGATTATAGTTATTATGGCCCCATTGAAATGATCTGAAGGGGCAAGCATTACGTGTGACACCTCTGTCTTTTGGCTTGATAACACTCATTAGTGACTGTGTCATTACTGAGGCGAACCAAGTCAATGATACCCCCCCCCCCGTCCATAAATCATACATGGTATGGCCATCCGTCAACACTCTGGCCACAATAGCAAATAGCTAATAGATAGATCCAGCCAATAATACTAAACAACCATGTGTAGTCATGGACTGAACCATTACGTTCCTTTCTGAAGGGGTGTCTGGGTTGTAGGAGTGAGAGGGAGGAAGGGGGAGTCAGTGGAAGCCTCACAAGGGGCAGAGTGTGGAAGGAAGGGAAGATGACTAAGTTGATGAGGATGACGAGAGGCGAATCCCCTCTGCCCCTCCTCTCCCTCTCTTTCTTTCTCTCTCTCCCTGGATGCAGTGTGCTACTGCTGTTGCACAGCAGCCCTCTCCCTCTAGGCTGAGGCAGGCAGCACAACGCAAGCAGTCAGTCAGCTGGTCTGGTCCGCCAGAGCAGCACATGATTTGCCGTGATTACTGTTATTGTTTGTGCCCCAGTTCACTCCGCCACAGGGTAGATCAACGGCTAGAGAGAGAGAGAGACAGAGAAAGACTCTACAGAGATGAGTGTGGATGAGAGGAGGGGTACGACAGAGCCATGCACTGGTAATGGTAGGCGTTCTTCCACAGTGAAAGAGCCTTTAAGGCCTGTGTACCATGATCTAAATGCCATGTTTGTTTTTCAGTCCTGTTGTTTTGTATATTGCAGTAGGATTCCTCTGGTCTTGGAAATAATGAGAATGTTGTTTGAGTAGGTTTATAAGCAGGTCTCGGCATATAAACTGGTGCCAGGTGATCAGTCACCTTGGCAGTTATTAGGCTGTTTATGTCCTCACAGAGCCCTTGTATCCTTCTAGTGATCTTCATATGTCCTTGATATCCTTACTTTACAAGACAGACAATCGCAGTGGAGTCCATGTTTTTTTCCAGGCCCACAAGTGGTGATTTGCAAGCTAAAGCGTCTCTCTCTCACATCCTCTTTTATTGCTCAGTTTACCCCAAAGCCTCGTTTTTCTTTGCTCTCCTCCCTCTCCCCTTTAATCTTCCCCAGATTGAGGAAGTGGGGCTCGGGCGGGTTTGGCAGAAGACGCCGTTGCCCATCGAGCATCCATAATGGTTCTATCAGAGATACTTGATCACTAGCCTTGAAAGGTTATCTCTGATAGGTCTGATTAGGCAGACAACATATCTCTCCCCACCACCCAGATGACTCATTGATGCAACGCTTCAGTTTGTCGCTAATGCAGGTCTGCTTCAATCAGACACAGGTTTGGTTTCGGGAGAAGTGCTGTTGTTGCGGACAGGAAAGACGGCTCCCTGCAGATGTCATTATCTCACTGATGAAGAACCCAGTGTGGGACTATCCTGTGACCGTTGCACCGTCCAGTCACAGTGCAGAGAGTACAACAGTAGCAGTGTTGGATGGAGATGCTTGAATAACCCCCACAATCCTCTCTGGTCACTGTTTCATTCAACCCGTCATTAGCTTCTGATTATTTACCGGTGTATTATTATTAGCCCCAGCTTGGGTCATGAGGCCTAAGGTGTGCAGTGATGGAGAATGGATGGGCTTTAGCTAGAGCTCATTGAGTTTCATTGAGTCTCACCAGGTACATGCTGCCGGTTCCACTTTGTTCTGTTAGGTTCACAAGGCAGAGCCCTCTAAGCCTGGAGGCTCCATGGCGCTGTGGGACCAGTTATGACTCCGGTATGGACTGCCTTGGTGTGCTACTGACTGCAGGTTGGTGACGGGCTCAGCAGAGGGAACCGTTTTCCTGGGCTTCAGCCAACTTCCACTACGGATGGGTACGGTTACCCCTCAAGGGGATTGTGGGTATGGAGTAGAGGGGGAGGCCGTGTGGCACACACTTGTGGGCATTTCTGCATTTTCTGTTTGTTGCTGCAATGGCCTGGCAAATCTGACCCAATCGGCATCAGCAGATATCTGGTTAGCACCAAAGCTGAGTGTCACGCCCTGACCGTAGATTTCTTTGTATGTTTCTATTTTAGTTTGGTCAGGGTGTGATGTGGGTGGGTATTCTATGTTGTAGGTCTAGGTTTTCTATTTCTATGTGTTTGGCCTGGTATGGTTCTCAATCAGAGGCAGCTGTCTATCGTTGTCTCTGATTGAGAACCATACTTAGGTAGCCTGTTTTCCCACTTTTGTTTGTGGGTGATTATTTTCTGTTTTGTGTGTTCACCTTACAGGACTGTTCGTTTGTCGTTTTATTGTTTCGTTTAGTGTTTCGTATTTTATTAAAAACTAATATGAACACTTACCACGCTGCACCTTGGTCCTCTTCTCCTTCTCCCGACGACATTCGTTACACTGAGGAAAGCACTGAAGATATTACAACGTAGTACTCTGCAATACTGGGTCAAATCAAGCTTGATAGAATGGTATTAATACACATGTAATTCCGTTGAGATTGGTGGAGTGCCAGATTCTGATAATGCATTTTTTTTAATCACATGTTCATTTTCACTGTGGGTTTTCAAGATGAAGCTAAGAGTAAACACGATAAGATGGACAACATGAGAAGAAGAAAAGTTGACATGATGAATAGCACAAGATGAAGAGGCCTCAGTGCGTGGAGGCTGGCCTCATGCAGAGCTCTATGATGTCATCTCTCCCAGCATTGTGTTCTGTTCTGGAGGTGTCTGTCTGGGTGTAATATGGCTGTGACTCACACACCCACACACGCCTCCCCTTGAGGTTAGAAACACAGCTCCAGTCTCACTGTAACACAGCCACAAAACTCTGCCTCTCTGTCTTCACCCCAGTCAATTGCAGGGCAGTGCTGTCGAGAGGCCTCAAGTGAGGAGAGCGAAATGAGGTTACAACCAATACTTAGTGTTGCGCCTCATCCTTCACAGAGGGCCACTGGGTATTTTTATTTTGACTCTCGTACAGAAACAATTCTAGCTCAGATGTCAGCCTCAGCGTATATGCTACCCGCATGTATTACTGTTTATTATTATCATTAGTTACCACATGTATCAGATGTCTGTACAGTACCAGTGAAAAGTTTGGACACACCTACTCATTCCAGGGTTTTTCTTTATTTTTACTATTTTCTACAATGTAGAATAATAGTGAAGACATCAAAACTACGAAATAACACATATGAAATCATGTAGTAACCAAAAAAGTGTTAAACAAATCAAAATATATTTTATATTTGAGATTCTTCAAAGTATATACCCTTTGCCTTGATGACAACTTTGCACACTCTTGGCATTCTCTCAACCAGCTTCATGAGGTCTTCTGGAATGCCTTTCAATTAACAGGTGTGCCTTGTTATTGTGTGGAATTTCTTTCCTTCTTAATGATTTGAGCCAATCAGTTGTGTTGTGACAAGGTAGGTTTGGTATACAGAAGATAGCCCTTTTTGGTTAAAGACCAAGTCCATATTATGGCAAGAACAGCTCAAATAAGCAGAGTCTCAAAAAAGCAAAGAGTCTTACTTTAAGACACGAAGGTCAGTCAATTCAGAAAATGTTAAGTTTCTTCAAGTGCAGTCGCAAAAACCATCAAGCGCTATGATGAAACTGGCTCTCATGAGGACGGCCACAGAAAACGAAGTCCCAGGGGTACCTCTGCTGCAGAGGACAAGTTCATTAGACTAAACTGCACCTCTGATTGCAGCCCATATGCCCCCTTATACGCCCCCTTTATTTATCCTACGGTTCTGACTTAGTGTACAGGGAGTACACTGTAAGAACGGCCCATGTTCTGAATTCTGTCGCTGTACATATCAAAAGTGCTGAACAAATAGTTATATTGACTACGTCCGTCGTTGCTCGCTCATTAATGTGTTAATTTAAATTACAGATTGCCTCTTATCCGCTTGTCGTCCTCTTATGCCATAGTTTGTACATCATTGTCAGTAGAAACCACATTTGTTTAAGCAAGTCAGCCATATCAACTATGTTTTTTTTAAAAGGCAGTAAATGAGGCTGAATGAACTGTTTCGCTGCCAGACAAGGCTCCGCTGATAGCCAGGTGTAGCAGTGGTAAGGTGTTGGGACTCTGCTGTTGTGACAGCTTTATGTAGGCCCTAACAGTTTGTGGGCACGGTTTGTCACCGTTATAGTGCAATTAATGTATTGTTTAGTATTGTGTTGTGTAGTGGCATTTCCGGCATGCATCCCACATTTGTTTTGGGCCCCACTAAGATTTACATGCTAAAGTCACCCCTGTATGTATGTATGTATGTATGTATGTTTGATATCCTCTCTTAGGAGGAGTATACGCTGGGAACTAGAATTAAGAGATTCATAATTAAAATACCAATACCAAATTAAAGCAACAAAATGAGCATCTGATAATTAATGACTTTATGAGCATTATTTCATTGGAATAAAACTTGAACCCTCCATGTCAAGTGGGAACAGTGTGTGCTCTGAATAGCAGTGAATTACCAGATGAATGAGAGGAAGAAGGCCTGCTATTTTAGGACATGCAGCTCCCCCATTAATGGATAACGTTCAGCTTCCGAATGCTCCACTTGAGTGCCAGAAATAGAACATGATGTCATAGCCACTCTGCACTGGATAAGATGCTTGTTCAAGGACTGCTGAGAAATCCACATGCATCCACAAGGCAGGGGTGTCCTAGCTAGCTTCCATAACTGCAGCCGCAACCGTTTCTGCTACTGGGTGGATCTAAAAAAAGATGGCTTTCTATGGTACAATTGCAAAGGAATGAAAATAGCCATGCAGTCTCCCAAAGGTTCACTAAGAAGTGACATCATTTTGTACACTGTACCGTGTCAGCACTTTCATTCAACCCCAGTCTACTGTATGTATTTAAGCCAATATGTGTGAAATAATGAGAGGTATTGTATAAGCCCTTCTGAGCAGAAGTCCCTCCAGCCCCTCCGGCTAACTTCAAGGCAACATATGCATTCACTCAAATCAAATCATTTTAGCAGGTTCTATTGCGTGTGTAGCGACATGCTTGTAAATGAGCTTTGGCCAAACAGCAGGGCTTTTTATATATGGCTTTTTATAGCATAGAAAAGTCTATATTATTGCCGCCCCTCCTTCAGCCTCTATAAATAAATACTCTATATTCATATCACATGAATGAGATACGTAGTGGGAAATGTGGAGCGTTTTCATACGTGTTTTTCATTTCTCCTTCCCTATTACCTAATCTGGATAGAATTGATTTATGGTACAACATTGTCTCCTTAGCTCGTGACTGATTCAGTCATCAGAGCATCTATCCTCGTGTTGTAAGGGACCTTGAGGACTCAGAGGGGTGGTAATGCTGTGGCTCTGGTTGATGGAGATCAAACCTCCTCTCTCTACAGGGGTCCACAATATGACCCATTGATGTGACTAAGGTGTACCCTCCCCTGGGCTTATCAGAGCACAGCATATTAGAATGTCACTCCTAATAACAGTGTTGAAAACAGGAACTGTTGTGAGGGTTTAGTAGTTAGGGAGGTCTTACGAGGGAATTGGGGTTTAAATGACTCGGTTATGTTAGTAAGGGTCATGCCACCCTTTGTTTTATGCACCATTCTGCCTTTATTCAAGGTGAACATTACCTTTAATTCATTACTTCAATTGTGCTAATGATAATTCAAGGTCAGAATTGCAAATTCAAAACAACCCAATTACCCAGTGAACAAAGAGTGTTTTGAGTAAATAGCCCAGGTTGGTGGAAGTATGGAACCAACAACATTCTCTATTTATTCAGGCTATTGGACTGGTTGTTGTAGTCAGAATGGATCAGGATTTTATAGCAGTGTAACTGGCCGCGAGTTAGAGCCAACTTCCTAGCGCTGGCCTGGTTATGTTATTTGTGATAATTACAGCCTGGCTGCCTTTAAAGACGGCCAGCCCACCCACCGCTCCCCCAGCTGCTTGTTTTGTTCCCAGAGTTGAGTGCAGTCATCTGGTGCCAGAACCATGACCGCTGCTGCAGTCTCCAGCTGCTGCACCACCCTGGGAGGGAAGTCTTTCTGCAGGTAGTCCACAGGGCAGATCATATGGTGTCCCAGACCCGCTTCAGGTTGGAGCTTCATAGAGATTCATTAGTTCCTACCCTTTCAGTTCAGGGCATGTAACCTTAGCAAAGTGACCTGCCAGGTGCTTGATTTGGTGTGACGAGCCTGAGGTAACCAGGATCCGGATATCCAGATATGACATGGAGGAGGATTGTGGTTAAGGATAGTTGAGGAGATTTGGGTATCAAACACGTCCTCAAGTGTAGCGGAGGGATGCCATCCAGTTTGAAAGTGTACTACATGACCAAAAGTATGTGGATACCTGCTCGTCGAACAGCTCATTCCAAAATCATGGGCATTAATATGGAGTTGGTCGTACCCCTTTGCTGCAATAACAGCCTTCACTCTTCTGGGAAGGCATTCCACTAGATGTTGGAACATTGCTGCGGGGACTTGCTTCTATTCAGCCACAAGAGCATTAGTGAGGTCGGGCATGGATGTTGGGCGTTTAGGCCTGGCTCGCAGTCGGCGTTCCAATTCATTCCAAAAGTGTTCGATGGGGTTGAGATCAGAGCTCTGTGCAAACCAGTCAAGTTCCAATCTCGACAAACCATTTCTGTATTGACCTTGCATTGTACACAGGGGCATTGTCATGCTGAAAAAGGAAAGGGTCTTCCCCAAACTGTTGCCACAAACTTGGAAGCACGGAATCATCTAGAATGTAATTGTATGCTGTAGCGTTAAGATTTCCCTTCACTGGAACTAAGGGGCCTAGCCCGAACCATGAAAAACATTGGGGCAGGTAGCATCCTCCTGGCATCCACCAAACACAGATTAGTCCGTCGGACCGCCAGATGGTGAAGCGTGATTCATCACTCCAGAGACTGAATTTCCACTGCTCCAGAGTCCAATAGCAGCGAGCTTTACACCGCTCCAGCCGACGCTTGGCATTGCGCATGGCATTGCGCAAATTTGTGCGGCTACTCTGCCATGGAAACCCATTTCATGAAGCTCCCAACGAACACTTCTTGTGTTGACGTTGCTTCCAGAGGCAGTTTGGAACTGTAGTGAGTGTTGCAACCGAGAACAAATGATTTTGACCTTGCGCGCTTGAGCACTCGCCGGTCCCGTTCTGTGAGCTTGTGTGGCGTACCACTTCACGGCTGAGCCATTGTTGCTCCTAGAAGTTTCCACTTCACAATAACAGCACTTACAGTTGACTGTGGCATCTCTAGCAGGGCAGAAATTGGATGAACTGTCTTGTTGGAAAGGTGGCATCCATTGACGGTACCACTTTGAAAGTCACTGAGCTCTTCAGTAAGGCCATTCTACTGTCAATGTCTGTCTATGGAGATTTCATGGTTGTGTGCTCGTTTTCATACACAGCAACAGGTGTGGCTGAAATAGCCAAATCCCCTTATTTGAAGGGGTGTCCACATGCTTTTGTATATGTAGTGTATTTTCGTTAATATTTCAGATGGTAGAACAGACATGCAACTCATCACTGTCAATTTAGTTAGTTTTACGTTTTGATTATCCCAGAACCTTCTTTGGACATTTATAAAAAACATGGCTGTCACATACATCGCTTTCATGAGGCACAAATGGGAGAAAATGTTGTGAATCAGAAAAGGAAAATATACATTATTATTGGACAGGTGCAGGTAGTACCTGCTCAGTTTCTAAAGGTTTTCTCCTGTTTGGTGAATTGAACGCAACCCTGATGTCCTCTGAACTCCATCATCAAATAACCCACCAGTGAAATGATGAATTGGGGGAACTGTATTTTAATATAAAGTAGGCTGTCATTGGTAAACGTGATACATTCGACAAAGTTCCATTCCTTCAACGTGTCACTGTGAGTCATTTGATGACAGTAGTTTCAGTGTTTCATTTCAGCGTAATCCTCATTCCTCTTCTGTGCAGCAACATTTTTCATTTGCTCTCAACAAAGGCCCGTTTTACCCAGCCAGCATGTGATAGCCTGTGAATATGAAGTGTTCCACTGCCGGGGGATGTGAGAACCACAGGTTTCATGCTTTGTCTGCCAATGATTGGTGGCCTGTGGACCCAGAGTAATGTTGAATCGTTTGAGTTATCTGTGTTTTCTTCCTGCGTGTTTCCTATGCCATGCCAAATGCACACAGAATATAGATTAGACAGGTACACTCAATTTGAATCTGTCGTGTTTGTGCTCCGGCCCGCCACTGAAAAGCTTAATGCAGCTAATTACCACCTTGATTGGACAATTGCAGTGTCTGTACATCACAGCCTCTGATGGCTTTAGTCATGTAATGTGGGTTGGGATAACATGCCCCCCTGGAGTGTGAACTAGAATCAGTATCCCTGGATGTTAGACATGGTTCTTATTCTCCATTGTCTTATTCCTTTTATTAGTTATTACACAGGCATTACACATGAACCGGTGTCATCAGCGCTAGGATGATTGGTTTGCAGTGCTGAGCTATGGATTTGTTCTGCCACACAGTCAATCAATATTAGTTCTAGCATTGATGTTCACAAATAAGCCTTCTCTTGAAATATGGGTCCCTTCGAGGAGTTTTAAAAACCACCTTTCTGCGAAGGATCTGAGTGCTGAGAGCTATATCGCTATAACCAACAGTGTGATCGAGCTAACAACAGACTGAATCAGTGGGAGTCTCTCAGACAGATGCCGCCTGTCAATCCGGTCCTATTGTTCCCTATGTTCTGAACAGACTTGTCATAAGTAGTTAACCACCATCCGCCTGATTTATGGAAACACTGTGCTTTGTCTCTTTATGAAGCTGACAGCACTAAAAAGGCCCCCAGACAAGATCTCTCCCTCTCATCAACTTCTAAATATAGAGAATTCAAGATGGTAAGATACACTATGAGCCCTCGATATAGAGGTACTGTGTGTTCATCATGGTTCCTAGATTTGATCACAAAGCGCTGCCTATAAGAGCTGTTGTTTCCTTGACGTGACTGAGCTGGCAGTCGTTCACCTTCAGAGCTGGAGGATACGCTATTGATTCTAGCAACTCTAATGTGTTCTTATTTAAAGGTCATCAGAAAGCGGTGGGACGGACATCAGGTGTAGGAGGCAGCCATGTTGGGATATTGGCAACACAATATGCAACGTGTGTGTGTGTGTGTGTGTGTGTGTGTGTGTGTGTGTGTGTGTGTGTGTGTGTGTGTGTGTGTGTGTGTGTGTGTGTGTGTGTGTGTGTGTGTGTGTGTGTGTGTGTGTGTGTGTGTGTGTGTGTGTGTGTCTGTATTTGAAAGGTAAATGCGTGGTTGAGCAGTGTTTAGGCCTAAGGCTAATTAAATACATTTGTGATGATGCTTCGTTAGAAAGGAGGACTGTTCTGTTCTGGGAAAATGTTATTATTTTCAACTGAACAGGAGAAATGACTCTAAACTGCTTTACTCTAGTTTGGAGTTGAGGATTAACTTGAAAGTATTTGATTTTATTCAGACGAATTGCAATGATCGTTGTGTTTATTGAATAACATCTATCAGTCAAACTAGACTTTTGTGTTGAGGTGGTCTTCACACTCTTAGACAAAAGGGTTCCAAAAGGGTTTTTCGGCCGTCCCTTTGTGAAAATAGTTCTACATGGAACCGAAAAGGGTTGTACCTGGAACCTAAAGGATTCTACCTGGAACCAAAAAGGGTTTTCCCAAGGTGTCCTATGGGGACAGCCCGAATAACCCTTTAATGTTCTAGATAGTACTTATTTTCTAAGAGTGTAGTTCTCACCCCTTGTTTGTCCATCATCTCTCTTTCATGCTGTTACTGTCTATTACTGTAATAGGAGAGGTTCAACATGTGTCTTGTAGTGGACTGGCTCCTCTTACCCACACTGTTTCATCTCTGAGATGTAAATCAACACTTCAACGAGACAATGTCACAGCAAAGGACAGGATAAAAGGCACACAATTACCGCTACTCCTTTGTGAGGTTTTCAAGAACTAAGATACTTTGCGGGTTTGGAAAGCCGGTGACGTACATGAGGTAACCGATGTCGCAAATCATCTCTGCTAGGAGACGCGGTGCGGATGTTGTAAAGTCGTTTTAACATCGTCGTTGTAAAGTCCAGACAATGGTGGGTGTTCATCCTCTATAAAAGCCTACTAATTGCCCATTTTTCACTGAGAATGATGCCTTGTTATGACACAGAGCCAATGCTGTGATACTTGACTATAATTGGTCCATAAAAGTGTGACTGTGTTAATTGATGATTTCCGTCAGTTTGCCGAGCAAAGATATTATTAATTATCAGGTGGAGAGAGAGAGAGATGCACACGTTCTCTTCTCTCTTATTCACTTCCCATCCATGCATAGTGTTATTGCCATCCACGCTTTAGCTATCGTCTATTGGTGGAAGGATGGGTGCTTGTGTCTTGGTCTGTGTGGCTTTAGACAATGGCTGCCTGCCCAGCTGTTCACCAAACCTCATCACATCACTGTGTAGCAGCTATATATCATTTATGTCTTGATATGTCTGCTATGTAATTGATAGTGCATGATTGGTGATGACATTAGTTACATGATGACATTAGCTGTTGATATTGACCAGGATCCAGTAACGTCCAGTATCTGACAAGGCAGAGGTAAATTGACACTAGCTCCTGTTTGTCTCCTGCATGGCCCAGGCCGAGACTCTGTTTTGTAAATGGGTCGCTGGTCATTCAGTGAGTTGACACTCAATCACTCAGCCGCCATTTACCATGAACTAACGGATCCCTGTGCCACCTTCCTGGGCTAATGGAGCCATCCAATGTGATCACGGGAAGAGGCTGAATCATAAACTCAGCAAAAAAAGAACGGTCCTCTCACTGTCAACTGCGTTTATTTTCAGCAAACTTAACATGTGTAAATATTTGTATGAACATAAGATTCAACAACTGAGAGATAAACTGAACAAGTTCCACAGACATGTGACTAACAGAAATGGAATAATGTGTCCCTGAACAAAGGGGGGGGGGGTCAAAATCAAAGTAACAGTCCGTATCTGGTGTGGCCACCAGCTGCATTAAGTACTGCAGTGCATCTCCTCCTCATGGACTGCACCAGATTTGCCAGGTCCTGCTGTGAGATTTTACCCCACTCTTCCACCAAGGCACCTGCAAGTTCTCGGACATTTCTGAGGGGAATGGCCCTAGCCCTCACCTTCCGGTCCAACAGGTCCCAGACGTGCTCAATGGGATTGAGATCCGGGCTCTTCGCTGGCCATGGCAGAACACTGACATTCCTGTCTTGCAGGAAATCAAGCACAGAACAAGCAGTATGGCTGGTGGCATTGTCATGCTGGAGGGTCATGTCAGGATGAGCCTGCAGGAAGGGTACCACATGAGGGAGGAGGATGTCTCCCCTGTAACACACAGCGTTGAGCTTGCCTGCAATGACAACAAGCTCAGTCCGATGATGCTGTGACACACTGCCCCAGACCTTGATGAACTCTCCACCTCAAAATCGATCCCACTCCAGAATACAGGCCTAGGTGTAACGCTCATTCCTTTGACGATAAACGCGAATCCAACCATCACCCCTGGTGAGACAAAACTGCGACTCGTCAGAGAAGAGCACTTTTTGCCAGTCCTGTCTGGTCCAGTGAAGGTGGGTTTGTGCCCATAGTGAAGGTGGGTTTGTCCCCGTTGTTGCCGGGGATGTCTGGTGAGGACCTGCCTTACAATAGGCCTACAAGCCCTCAGTCCAGCCTCTCTCAGCCTATTGCAGATAGTCTGAGCACTGATGGAGAGATTGTGCGTTCCTGGTGTAACTCAGGCAGTTGTTGTTGCCATCCTGTACCTGTCCCGCAAGTGTGATGTTCGGATGTACCGATCCTGGGCAGGTGTTGTTAAACATGGTCTGCCACTGCGAGGACGATCAGCTGTCTGTCCTGTCTCCCTGTAGCGCAGTCTTAGGCGTCTCACAGTACAGACATGGCAATTTATTGACTTGGCCACATCTGCAGTCCTCATGCCTCCTTGCAGCATGCCTAAGGCACGTTCACGGGACCCTGGGCATCTTTCTTTTGGTGTTTTTCAGAGTCAATAAAAGGGCCTCTTTAGTGTCCTAAGTTTTCATAACTGTGACCGTAATTGCCTACCATCTGTAAGCTGTTAGTGTCTTAACGACCGTTCCACAGGTGCATGTTCATTAATTGTTTATGGTTCATTGAACAAGCATTGGAAACAGTGTTGAAACCCTTTACAATGAAGATTTGTGAAGTTATTTGGATTTTTACAAATTATCTTTGAAAGACATGGTCCTGAAAAAGGGACTTTTTTTGTTGTTGTCGAGTTTATTTTACTCACACAGCAGGCCCTCACACAGACATGCATACACACATATACACACACACACACACACACACACACACACACACACACACACACACACACACACACACACACACACACACACACACACACACACTTTAATGCTTGAACAGATAAACAGCGGGCGGTCCGTCCATCCAATTCCACTCCTACCTGTATATTATGCAATGTCTTATTTTAGGAAACACAAACTGTTATTCAGAGTGCATCATTATCTGTTCATCTGTTATTTGCATTAAGTGTCCTAAAGGAAAAAGAAGCGGAAATGCCCCCAAAATAAATCTCTAGTGTGGAGGATTCTAGTTTTTGGAGTGAAGCAGGCAGCACCTTTTCAGCACCCAGTTAGACAATGTGACACACAGCTGTATGACTGATAGGTCCAGTTCTGTTCTGTTGAAGTAGGTCACAGCCAACTGCCCCTCAAGTGTAGACCGTGCATCCATCTAGAGAGAGAGGGAGGGACAGAGAGATGAGAGGGTTAGATAAACAGAGGGAAATAGATAGCGGGAGGGAGAGAGGGGGTTAGAGAGAGGGGGTTAGAGAGAGACTGTTAGAGGGCTAGAGAGAGGGAAAGAGAGAGAGAGGGGTAGAGAGAGGGAGGGAAAGAGATAAATGGAGAGAGAGATAAATGGAGAGAGAGTGAAGTACCAGCCTTTGGTTTCTGCTTCCCTGACTTTGCCAGTGGTCCACAGGCCGAGGAGACTCAGAGCTGGTGGGAGGGAGAGGGCTGGTGTTGGGAGGCAGAAGTGTCCTCTGGCTCATCACAGAACTCACCAAGTGAAGAGAGAGGACTCAGAAGTCTGACTACAGAGCCAGGGACTGTAGCAGTCAGACTAGACAGGGGCAGTGAAGCTAAGAAGTCAAATCTAGAATAAACAGCATCTTCCTCTCATTTATTTGGCATCATATCAGCTTCAGCTTTAGGATGTGTAAATGTGAGCCTTATTTGGATGAACAAACGTGACGCTCTGCTGCTATTTTGACCCATACCGCTGAAGAGAAACATGTATTATATATTAGTGTTACATTCTGCGTGAGCTCCAAAATAGCTCCCACTCATCATTTGCTCAAAATAAACTCTGTGGCTGTGTTTGATCAAAGCGTGGAGTAAACTACAGTTATATAGTAGAAACCTAATGTGATTTAAATAGAGCTAATTTCTCTGGATGTGTCCCAAATTAGTGCACTATAAAGGGAATAGGCTGCCATTTGGGACTGAACTCAATCTTACCATCAGTCATACTGTGCCTGGAAGACAAATGGCCTAAAATAGCAAGTATCAACAATGGCTACACCCCATTTAAATCCAGTAGACAAACATGGACTACCACTAATGATCCTGTCACTGAACGCCTTCTCATTGTTTACCTGATTAATTAAGCTACTTTAGATGGGAAAGTGGCTGAGTGGGCTTTAACATGGGGAGACTGATGAGGAGCTGTATGTTAGAGCATGACCCCTGCTCACTCTGAACTACTGTAATGAGAGAGAGAGAGAGAGAGAGAGGGAGAGAGAGAGAGAGAGAGAGGGAGGGAGAGAGAGAGAGAGAGAGGGAGAGAGAGAGAGAGAGAGAGAGAGAGAGAGAGAGAGAGAGAGAGAGAGAGAGAGAGAGAGAGAGAGAGAGAGAGAGAGAGAGAGAGAGAGAGAGAGAGAGAGAGAGAGAGAGAGAGAGAGAGAGAGAGAGAGAGAGAGAGAGAGAGAGAGAGAGAGAGAGAGAGAGAGAGAGAGAGAGAGAGAGAGAGAGAGAGAGAGAGTTTACAGACTCAGTGAGCAACGTCTTGCTATTGAAGATAGGCTGTGTGCAGACTGCCCACAAAATGAGGTGGAAACTGAGATGCACTTACGAACCTCCTGCCAAATGTATGGCCATATTAGAGACACATATTTCCCTCAGACTACACAGATCCACAAAGAATTTGAAATACCACAGTGTGCCATCACAGCAGCAAGATTTGTGACCTGTTGCCACAAGAAAAGGGCAACCAGTGAGGAACAAACACCATTGTAAATACAACCTATGTTGATTTATTTTCACTTTGTACTTGAACTATTTGCACATAATAGGACATTTGTAAAAAATATGCTCTAATCTATGGATTACACATGACTGGGCAGGTATGCACCCACTTGGGAGCCAGGCCCAGCCTGTCAGAATGAATTTTTCCCCACAAAAGAGCTTTATTACAGACAGAAATACTCCACAGCTGCATCAGCTGTCTGGGTGGCCGGTCTCTGACGATCCCGCAGGTGAAGAAGCTGAATGTGGAGGTCCTAGGCTGGTGTGGTTAAATGTGGTCTACGGTTATGATGGCGGTTGGACGCACTGCCAAATTCTCTAAAACGACCTTGGAGGCGGCTTATGGTAGAGAAATGAACATTAATTTCTCTGGCAACAGCTCTGGTGGACATTCGTGCAGTCAGCATGCCAATTGCACGCTCCCTCAAAACATCTGTGGCATTGTGTTGTGTGACAAAGTTTCAGGGTCAAGCTGAGCCACTTCAGGGGATAATGTATATTTGTATATACCGTATCTATGTATTCCATACTTCGTACTTCTTGTTTTCTAAGAGCAAAATATAGAATTGTGTGTGTGTGACGTGTAGTGTTCCTCCTCCTCTTTGATTGGATGAGCACTATACTGACGCATCAATGACTCATTTATAACTAGAGTGAGGAAGAGGCGGAGGCTTGAAGCTTCATTCAGAAGGAGCATGCTGTTTCACAGTGTCTCACAAGTTTTAAAAGTGTGAAGCCGTTAAGAGTTTTGGTGTGAGGTGGCGTTATAACACATACATTTGCTTATTTTTAGGCCTCTGATGTCATCAGTTACAAATTAGACACAGCTTGGCAGGTCCTTGCCCCCTCTGTAAGACCCTCTAATACAGTGATTTCAGTTTTAAATGGGAGGGAGAGAGAACCTTCTCTTGTGAATGCATTACCTCCATCATTTACGTCATTAAAATCAAGATATATGGTTTGCCAGTGAATAGCTGAAATGTACAGATGCCCTCCCCCCTCTCTCTCTGTCTCTCTCTCTGTCTCTCTCTCTGTCTCTCTCTCTGTCTCTGGCTTCTTTCTACTTTGACATTTCAGACGTGATTTTCCCGTACGAAAAATGTCCTTTCATTATAATCCACATTATAATACACTTTTCCTGTTGCTGCAGGATTATTTTCCTGCTGTAGAAAACTGGCTCAAATGAAGATCCTACATCTGTAGCATGGTGATGGTGCAGAGTGAGAGGTTGAGAACTGGACATGGGTAACAAAGACATGGTGTAAGAGAACAGTTTGGGGTAACTGGGGACGGAGTGATGAGCTGATGTTACTTCAAACTGGAGTGATGTGATCTCTAATTACTCTCTGTGGCCATTAGGTTATTCTCCATTAACGACACAACACTGACATCGATTTTACTTCGGGCTCAAATGTTAAGCACTTCGGACTGATGTCATAATGAAAAATCAGTTAACGTTGTGAAAGATGGATCTTCCTTCCGTTGGAAGGGAAACATTTATATGCATGGCTTGCGTGTAGAAAATGTATGAAAAGTATTTGTTTATTGATGTTCTTGAGAAGTGGTGACTTCTACTCATCCCTGTCTCTCTCTCCTCCTTCCCCAACTGAAGCTCTATCGCCTGCTTGGTATGTGAATGTCAAGCTGTTCAAATCTACAGTAGAATGTAATGGCTCTTTCCACGGCTGTCCGGCCCTTTACTACACTGCTCCCAGAGGGGAGAGCATGTTCAGTCCAGCTGCATTGCTGGATAAGATAGGAGCCAGCCAGTCAGCCAGAGTGGTGGTTTCTTCCTCTTTTTTTCAGCTTCAGGTTGACTTCATCTGTCTCTCACTGCCCTTTGAACAGCAGTACAGATCATGATCGAAGTTATACTTTTGTTGTTTAATCAAAACTATCACTACCACCACCATCACTACCACCACTACTACCATCACTACCACTACCACTACCACCATCACTACCACCACCACTACCACCATCACTACCACCACCACCACCATCACTACCACCACTACTACCATCACTACCACCACCATCACTACCACCACTACTACCATCACTACCACCACCACTACCACTACCACCATCACTACCACCACCACTACTACCATCACTACCACCACCACCACCATCACTACCACCACTACTACCATCACTACCACCACCATCACTACCACCACCACTACCACCACCACTACCATCACTACCACTACCAACACCACTACCACCCCCACCACCACCACCACCACCATCACTACCACCACCATCACTACCACCACCCCCACCACCACTACCACTACCACCATCACTACCACCACCACTACCACCATCCCTACCACCACCACTACCATCACTACCACTACCAACACCACTACCACCCCCACCACTACCACCACTACTACCACCATCACTACCACCACCATCACTACCACCACCCCCACCACCACCACTACTACCATCACTACCACCACCACCACTACTCCCATCACTACCACCACTACCATCACTATCACTACCACCACCACTACCACCATCACTACCACCACCACCATCACTACCACCACCACCACTACTACCACCATCACTACCACCACCACCATCACTATCACTACCACAACCAGCATCACTACCACTACCACCATCACTACCACTACCACCATCACTACCACCACCACCACCACTACCACCATCACTACCACTACCACCATCACTACCACTACTACCACCATCACTACCACAACCACCATCATTACCACCACCATCACTACCACCACCATCACTACCACCACCATCACTATCACTACTACCACCATCACTACCACAACCACCATCACTACCACTACCACCATCACTACCACCATCATCACTATCACTACTACCACCACCACTACCACCATCACTACCACTACCACCATCACTACCACCATCACTATCACTACTACCACCATCCCTACCACCACCACTACCATCACTACCACTACCAACACCACTACCACTCCCACCACCACCACTACCACCACTACTACCACCATCACTACCACCACCATCACTACCACCACCCCCACCACCACCACTACTACCATCACTACCACCACCACCACTACTCCCATCACTACCATCACTATCACTACCACCACCACTACCACCATCACTACCACTACCACCATCACTACCACCACCACCATCACTACCACCACCACCACTACTACCACCATCACTACCACCACCACCATCACTACCACTACCACCACCATCACTACCACAACCAGCATCACTACCACTACCACCATCACTACCACTACCACCATCACTACCACCACCACCACCACTACCACCATCACTACCACTACCACCATCACTACCACCATCACTATCACTACTACCACCATCACTACCACAACCACCATCATTACCACCACCATCACTACCACTACCACCATCACTATCACTACTACCACCATCACTGCCACTACCACCATCACTACCACTACCACCATCACTACCACCACCACCATCACTATCACTACCACCACCACTAACACCACCACCACCATCAGTACCACCACTACAAATACCACCACCACTACCACCACCACTACCACCATCACTACCATCACCACCAGTATTACCATCACTACCACCACCACCACCATCACTACCACTACCACCATCACTACCACCACCCCTACCACCATCACCATCACTACCACCACCATCACTACCACCACCACTACCAACACCACCACCAGCTATCACTACCACCACCACTCCCACCACCACCACCACCACCACTACCACTGCTACAACAACATATTACCAGGCATGCATCTCTCATCTGTTCTAAGATTGACTTCTGACCTGTCTTCTTTTCTATTGCTCTGAAAATACGTCCCACTCGTTCCCCAGTCAGCCCACTATGTTCCCTGCTTCCCTAAACACCGTGTCAGAATGCGTATGGAGATGAGGTGGAGGAAAAGATGAGTCATCCACTGAGGGTAATGAGTTCACGTAATCCACTGTGCATTCATACCTCTGCTGCCAGCCCAACAGTGCTGCTGCTACTGCCTAATGGGACCTGTGACTTTGTAAATTGTTCTGCTGAACGCTGCCTGCTGCTATATGCTATGAGACGTATGTGTGTGTGTGTGTGTGTGTGTGTGTGTGTGTGTGTGTGTGTGTGTGTGTGTGTGTGTGTGTGTGTGTGTGTGTGTGTGTGTGTGTGTGTGTGTGTGTGTGTGTGTGTGTGTGTGTGTGTGTGTGTGTGTGTGTGTGTGTGTGTGCGTGCGTACAGTATGAGGTAAGACTACAGCAGTTTCTAGAGAGGCCAAAACGCTCTGCTACCTTCCCACCAATATTTCCCAAACATATTGCACAACTGTGACCTGCAAATTACATAATGCCTGTTTCCCAGCTTCTCATCCCCCTTACACTCTTCCTCAAACCTTGCCCTCACTCTACCCTGATCTGTCATGTCTTTATCCTAACTCCTTATCACTAAATACTCCGATTCCAAAAGAATAAAGACATTTCAAATGTCATACTATGTCTATATACAGTGTTGTAATGATGTGCAAATAGTTAATGTACAAAAGGGAAAATAAATAAACATAGGTTGTATTTACAATCTCTCTCTCTCTCTCTCTCTCTCTCTCTGTCCCCTGCCAATGGAGAGACAAAGACCCCCCCCCACTCACACACACAGTAACCACAACACACACGGTCTCACACGGTCTCTCTCTGTGATTGGTTGATCATCACCCTGGCCCAGGCACCACAGTCTCCCTGGAGCTGGATGCCAAGGAGTGATGTCATCTCAGTATAGGAGCCAGGCCAGCACATCTCTCCTCAACAAAGACATACAGTACTGTACTGGCTTTGTCTCATTTAGACATTGGCTGATTGGGCTTAGGAGTTGTGTGTGTGTGTGTGTGTGTGTACCCTCTTAATGCTCTAGTCTAGCATCTCTGTGTGTGTGTGTTTGTGTGGGTGTGTGTGTGTACCCTCTTAATGCTGTAATCTAGCATCTCCCTGTGTGTGTGTTTGTTCTGTGGTAGTGCAAACTCAAGCAGTCAAGGAAATGAACGCATCCAGTCCATCAACATCCCAAACGTGATTTAATGCTATCCATGTCCACTTTCTCCCTTAGACTAAGTGGTTACCATGACGCTATATAGGATGCATTGTGGCTACTAAATAGTGGATGATCTGAGATCGTAATGGACTTCGGTGCGTAGTAGTTTATGCATGAACACCACATACAACTCTGTAGACACACAGTGGCTCTGAATCATTCATATGAACTTCACATCCTAAATGGCCAGAAGCCAGGCCGGGTTTGTGCTCATACAGGCTATTGATATTTAAATGTCAAACGTGTCAGTGTACAGAAGCACACGGAGGCTATCGTTAAGAGACATCAGCCAGAGAGAGCAGAGCCGTTGTGGCGCCAGCAGGAGCCACCTGTCTCCTAACGGTCGTCTCCGTCGGCAGGCACCGACGAAGTAACGATGCCCCCCTCACTGCCTCGACGGCCCTGAGGGATGTGGGGCTGTGCGTCTGTCTGTGATGAGTACCATGGCCTGTCCCTGTGTAGACAGTCACGCGAGAGAGATGGACCAAAAGGTATTGAGGGAAGAGACTCATGCATGTTCAGCCTCTGTGTCTGCCACTGTGATCAGACAGGGCGGCAGGCTGGCGGCTCACAGTGGAAACATCTGGGTTACTATAGAGTCATCCTACTATACCACATGCTTTTACTTCTTACACCTGATTCCCTGCATACAAATGTACATATGTGTGGATATGCACTCATGCATGCACGTACAAACCGGACACATACAAACATGACGTCGCTCGCGCACCCGCAAACACACACTCGCACACACCTGAACCCTCCATGAGGATGATTACATCATCATCACACCTGCGATAGAGACAGGAATGAGTAGAACCCTCTGAGCACTTGCTCAAACTCAACACTGTGTTTGTCTCCCTCCAGTGGCCGTCTGTGGAACTTCTCATGGTTATCTCTCTCCTCCTTCCTCATCCCCCTCTATCCATCCCAGAGATAGAAAGACAGAAAAAAAGTGACAGACAAGACCGACAGAGAGAGAGCGAGCGAGAGAGGCTTGCGTGACAACAAGCAGTCCCTAGAGAGAGAGAGAGAGAGAGAGAGAGAGAGAGAGGGGGAGAAAGGGAGCGACAGAGAGAGACAGAAAAAAGACAGACAGAGTGAGACAGATAGAGAGAGAGAAGGAGTGATTGAGAGGAGAGAGGCTGCGTGACAACCAGCAGTCCCTAAAGCCACACAGCGACTTTGTCTGAGAGGTCCTATCAGCTCACATTCCCTCACGACAGCTGATTCCGTACTCTCCATCCCTTCCCTTCTGTACTGGGTGGACACTCTGTTCCGTGTTCCTATCCACCAACCCAACCAGCAGTCACAAACAAAGTCTCTGAGGGCAAAAAGAGAAGGCGTTTTGAAACCAGAGTGCGTCTTTAACCTCCGTTAACCTAGAACTGAAGTCTTGCGTAATTGGTCAGATGCCGATTAAGCTCTGGATTCATACATGTTAAGAGAAGAGATTAAGAGATGCTAGAACGAGGAGCTTCATCCTCTCTCATTGCAAGTTACGGCCCAAATCTCTCCCCCCTTCCCACATTGGAAAGATGCTAACACCTGCGAATCTTGATTTGACCAAATAACTAGTGAGGAAAAACCCAAGCATCAGAACTATTGCTGCTCGTTATCAATCGGTGCTCCTAGTATAAAGACAGATTTATAGTACCATTTACGTTTACGTAGTCTGTCCACCAGAGATTCATCTTTAGTCAGGTTCAGCTGGTAAACCTGCCCCATGACGATGAGTCATGAGGACAGATCAGAACGCTGAGTCCGTCTCTCTCTCTGTGATGTCACCGAGCTGACAGGACTCTTCCAGAGGCATTCTGGGAGTCCGCCGAGGCCGCTGACTACCAACGATATCCAGCCTCTGTCAGAGTCATGTCTCCAGTGATGTCAGAGCGCATCGGAGCGTCGAAACATCTTCATAAGATTCATCCCATCTCAAAGAAAACAAAACGCAGGGAAATAGAGAAAATGGGAGAAAAATGTATAAAGAGAGCGAGAGATGCATCCCTCAATTATTGCCAGAGGATTGGCTGTGTCTCTGCAGCTCGTGTTGATATGTGGTTTGTAGTTCACGTTTGCTGGCAGCTCTGTGTTGAGTGTGTGTGTATGTGTGTGCCAAGCATGTGTGCCCCTAGCGTGTGTGCCTGCGTCCGTGTGTGTGTGTGTGTGTGTGTGTATGTGTGTGTGTGTGTGTGTGTGTGTACTTGTCTTTGTGAATGTGTGTGTTGCCTAATGGACGTGAGCTCATCCAGAGGAAAGTGTGTGCGTGCGTTAACGAGCAAGCCTGTTTACCCAGCATGCATCTCTCAGCTCTGTCATACTGCTCTCATTACTGGATGTGTTGTCATGCAAAAGAGGTGAACAGAACACACAAGCCTGTTAGAGCTGTCATGCACAGCTGTGTTATATGTTGACGTTGTGTCGAGAAAAAGAGGTTCACAGAACATGTAACACAACAAGAATCCTTCATGTATGGTTTTAGTAAAGACATGGTATCTACAGACATGGCATCTACAGACATGGCATCTACAGACATGGCATCTACAGACATGGTATCTACAGACATGGCATCTACAGACATGGCACCTACAGACATGGCACCTACAGACATGGTACCTACAGACATGGAATCTACAGACATGGTATCTACAGACATGGTAAATACAGACATGGTATCTACAGACATGGTAAATACAGACATGGTACCTACAGACATGGCATCTACAGACATGGCACCTACAGACATGGTACCTACAGACATGGTATCTACAGACATGGTATCTACAGACATGGAATCTACAGACATGGTAAATACAGACATGGTATCTACAGACATGGTATCTACAGACATGGTAAATACAGACATGGTATCTACAGTGCCCTCTGTAATTATTGGGACACTGCTACCACCCGATATAGATGAACATTCCTCAAATGAAAGCTGACAGTCTGTACTTTAATTTCGTAGTCATTGTTTGATTGCATATCCAAACGTTTGGAGTATAGAGCCAAAATAAGAGAAAATGCTTCACTGTCCCAACAATTACGGAGGACACTCTACATCTTGTATCGCTTTGACACGTTCTGACACCCACCTACTCAGGTCTGACTCACTGAGTTTAAAGACATTTGGACACCTTTCCTACACATTTGTAAGCAGGCAGTTTGACACCGTGTCTGAAGCAGTGTATGTTGTTCTGTGTGTAGAAGCTGTATGAGACGTTCCTCATGTTGTTGTGTGTAGAAGCTGTACGGGACGTTCCTCATGTTGTTGTGTGTAGAAGCTGTACGGGACGTTCCTCATGTTGTTGTGTGTAGAAGCTGTACGGGACGTTCCTCATGTTGTTGTGTGTAGAAGCTGTACGGGACGTTCCTCATGTTGTTGTGTGTAGAAGCTGTACGGGACGTTCCTCATGTTGTTGTGTGTAGAAGCTGTACGGGACGTTCCTCATGTTGTTGTGTGTAGAAGCTGTACGGGACGTTCCTCATGTTGTTGTGTGTAGAAGCTGTACGGGACGTTCCTCATGTTGTGTGTGTAGGAGCTGTATGAGACGTTCCTCATGGTGTTGTGTGTAGAAGCTGTATGAGACGTTCCTCATGTTGTTGTGTGTAGAAGCTGTATGAGACGTTCCTCATGTTGTTGTGTGTAGAAGCTGTACGGGACGTTCCTCATGTTGTTGTGTGTAGAAGCTGTATGAGACGTTCCTCATGTTGTTGTGTGTAGAAGCTGTACGGGACATTCCTCATGTTGTGTGTAGAAGCTGTACGGGACGTTCCTCATGTTGTTGTGTGTAGAAGCTGTATGAGACGTTCCTCATGTTGTTGTGTGTAGAAGCTGTATGAGACGTTCCTCATGTTGTTGTGTGTAGAAGCTGTATGAGACGTTCCTCATGTTGTTGTGTGTAGAAGCTGTACGGGACGTTCCTCATGTTGTTGTGTGTAGAAGCTGTATGAGACGTTCCTCATGTTGTTGTGTGTAGAAGCTGTATGAGACGTTCCTCATGTTGTGTGTGTAGAAGCTGTACGGGACGTTCCTCATGTTGTTGTGTGTAGAAGCTGTACAGGACGTTCCTCATGTTGTTGTGTGTAGAAGCTGTACGGGACGTTCCTCATGTTGTGTGTGTAGAAGCTGTACGGGACGTTCCTCATGTTGTTGTGTGTAGAAGCTGTACGGGACGTTCCTCATGTTGTTGTGTGTAGAAGCTGTACGGGACGTTCCTCATGTTGTTGTGTGTAGAAGCTGTACGGGACGTTCCTCATGTTGTTGTGTGTAGAAGCTGTATGAGACGTTCCTCATGTTGTTGTGTGTAGAAGCTGTACGGGACGTTCCTCATGTTGTTGTGTGTAGAAGCTGTACGGGACGTTCCTCATGTTGTTGTGTGTAGAAGCTGTACGGGACGTTCCTCATGTTGTTGTGTGTAGAAGCTGTACGGGACGTTCCTCATGTTTTTGTGTGTAGAAGCTGTACGGGACGTTCCTCACGTTGTGTGTAGAAGCTGTACGGGACGTTCCTCATGTTTTGTGTAGAAGCTGTACGGGACGTTCCTCATGTTGTTGTTGTGTGTAGAAGCTGTACGGGACGTTCCTCATGTTGTTGTGTGTAGAAGCTGTACGGGACGTTCCTCATGTTGTTGTGTGTAGAAGCTGTACGGGACGTTCCTCATGTTGTTGTGTGTAGAAGCTGTATGAGACGTTCCTCATGTTGTTGTGTGTAGAAGCTGTACGGGACGTTCCTCATGTTGTTGTGTGTGTAGGAGCTGTATGAGACGTTCCTCATGTTGTTGTGTGTAGAAGCTGTACGGGACGTTCCTCATGTTGTTGTGTGTAGAAGCTGTATGAGACGTTCCTCATGTTGTTGTGTGTAGAAGCTGTACGGGACATTCCTCATGTTGTTGTGTGTAGAAGCTGTACGGGACGTTCCTCATGTTGTTGTGTGTAGAAGCTGTACGGGACGTTCCTCATGTTGTTGTGTGTAGAAGCTGTACGGGACGTTCCTCATGTTGTGTGTGTAGGAGCTGTATGAGACGTTCCTCATGGTGTTGTGTGTAGAAGCTGTACGGGACGTTCCTCATGTTGTTGTGTGTAGAAGCTGTATGAGACGTTCCTCATGTTGTTGTGTGTAGAAGCTGTATGAGACGTTCCTCATGTTGTTGTGTGTAGAAGCTGTATGAGACGTTCCTCATGTTGTGTGTGTAGAAGCTGTATGAGACGTTCCTCATGTTGTTGTGTGTAGAAGCTGTACGGGACGTTCCTCATGTTGTTGTGTGTAGAAGCTGTATGAGACGTTCCTCATGTTGTTGTGTGTAGAAGCTGTATGAGACGTTCCTCATGTTGTGTGTGTAGAAGCTGTACGGGACGTTCCTCATGTTGTTGTGTCTAGAAGCTGTACGGGACGTTCCTCATGTTGTGTGTGTAGAAGCTGTACGGGACGTTCCTCATGTTGTGTGTGTAGAAGCTGTACGGGACGTTCCTCATGTTGTTGTGTGTAGAAGCTGTATGAGACGTTCCTCATGTTGTTGTGTGTAGAAGCTGTACGGGACGTTCCTCATGTTGTTGTGTGTAGAAGCTGTACGGGACGTTCCTCATGTTGTTGTGTGTGTAGAAGCTGTACGGGACGTTCCTCATGTTGTTGTGTGTAGAAGCTGTACGGGACGTTCCTCATGTTGTTGTGTGTAGAAGCTGTACGGGACGTTCCTCATGTTGTTGTGTGTGTAGAAGCTGTACGGGACGTTCCTCATGTTGTTGTGTGTAGAAGCTGTACGGGACGTTCCTCATGTTGTTGTGTGTAGAAGCTGTACGGGACGTTCCTCATGTTGTGTGTAGAAGCTGTACGGGACGTTCCTCATGTTGTTGTGTCTAGAAGCTGTACGGGACGTTCCTCATGTTGTTGTGTGTAGAAGCTGTACGGGACGTTCCTCATGTTGTGTGTAGAAGCTGTACGGGACGTTCCTCATGTTGTTGTGTGTAGAAGCTGTACGGGACGTTCCTCATGTTGTTGTGTGTAGAAGCTGTACGGGACGTTCCTCATGTTGTGTGTAGAAGCTGTACGGGACGTTCCTCATGTTGTTGTGTGTAGAAGCTGTACGGGACGTTCCTCATGTTGTTGTGTGTAGAAGCTGTACGGGACGTTCCTCATGTTGTTGTGTGTAGAAGCTGTACGGGACGTTCCTCATGTTGTGTGTGGAAGCTGTACGGGACGTTCCTCATGTTGTTGTGGGTGTAGAAGCTGTATGAGACGTTCCTCATGTTGTGTGTAGAAGCTGTACGGGACGTTCCTCATGGTGTTGTGTGTAGAAGCTGTACGGGACGTTCCTCATGTTGTTGTGTGTAGAAGCTGTACGGGACGTTCCTCATGTTGTTGTGTGTAGAAGCTGTACGGGACGTTCCTCATGTTGTTGTGTGTAGAAGCTGTACGGGACGTTCATCATGTTGTTGTGTGTAGAAGCTGTACGGGACGTTCCTCATGTTGTGTGTGTAGAAGCTGTACGGGACGTTCATCATGTTGTTGTGTGTAGAAGCTGTACGGGACGTTCCTCATGTTGTTGTGTGTAGAAGCTGTACGGGACGTTCATCATGTTGTTGTGTGTAGAAGCTGTACGGGACGATCCTCATGTTGTGTGTGTAGAAGCTGTACGGGACGTTCCTCATGTTGTTGTGTGTAGAAGCTGTACGGGACGTTCCTCATGTTGTTGTGTGTAGAAGCTGTATGAGACGTTCCTCATGTTGTGTGTAGAAGCTGTATGGGACGTTCCTCATGTTGTTGTGTGTAGAAGCTGTATGAGACGTTCCTCATGTTGTGTGTAGAAGCTGTACGGGACGTTCCTCATGTTGTTGTGTGTAGAAGCTGTACGGGACGTTCCTCATGTTGTTGTGTGTAGAAGCTGTACGGGACGTTCCTCATGTTGTTGTGTGTAGAAGCTGTACGGGACGTTCCTCATGTTGTTGTGTGTAGAAGCTGTACGGGACGTTCCTCATGTTGTTGTGTGTAGAAGCTGTATGAGACGTTCCTCATGTTGTTGTGTGTAGAAGCTGTACGGGACGTTCCTCATGTTGTTGTGTGTAGAAGCTGTATGAGACGTTCCTCATGTTGTGTGTAGAAGCTGTATGGGACGTTCCTCATGTTGTTGTGTGTAGAAGCTGTATGAGACGTTCCTCATGTTGTTGTGTGTAGAAGCTGTACGGGACGTTCCTCATGTTGTTGTGTGTAGAAGCTGTATGAGACGTTCCTCATGTTGTGTGTGTAGAAGCTGTACGGGACATTCCTCATGTTGTTGTGTGTAGAAGCTGTATGAGACGTTCCTCATGTTGTGTGTAGAAGCTGTATGGGACGTTCCTCATGTTGTTGTGTGTAGAAGCTGTACGGGACGTTCCTCATGTTGTTGTGTGTAGAAGCTGTACAGGACGTTCCTCATGTTGTTGTGTGTAGAAGCTGTACGGGACGTTCCTCATGTTGTTGTGTGTAGAAGCTGTACAGGACGTTCCTCATGTTGTTGTGTGTAGAAGCTGTACGGGACGTTCCTCATGTTGTTGTTGTGTGTAGAAGCTGTACGGGACGTTCCTCATGTTGTTGTGTGTAGAAGCTGTACGGGACGTTCCTCATGTTGTTGTGTGTAGAAGCTGTACGGGACCTTCCTCATGTTGTTGTGTGTAGAAGCTGTATGAGACGTTCCTCATGTTGTGTGTGTAGAAGCTGTACGGGACGTTCCTCATGTTGTGTGTGTAGAAGCTGTACGGGACGTTCCTCATGTTGTTGTGTGTGTAGAAGCTGTACGGGACGTTCCTCATGTTGTTGTGTGTAGAAGCTGTACGGGACGTTCCTCATGTTGTTGTGTGTAGAAGCTGTACGGGACGTTCCTCATGTTGTGTGTAGAAGCTGTACGGGACGTTCCTCATATTGTTGTGTGTAGAAGCTGTACAGGACGTTCCTCATGTTGTTGTGTGTAGAAGCTGTACGGGACGTTCCTCATGTTGTGTGTAGAAGCTGTACGGGACGTTCCTCATGTTGTTGTGTGTAGAAGCTGTACGGGACGTTCCTCATGTTGTTGTGTGTAGAAGCTGTACGGGACGTTCCTCATGTTGTTGTGTGTAGAAGCTGTACGGGACGTTCCTCATGTTGTTGTGTGTAGAAGCTGTACGGGACGTTCCTCATGTTGTTGTGTGTAGAAGCTGTACGGGACGTTCCTCATGTTGTTGTGTGTAGAAGCTGTACAGGACGTTCCTCATGTTGTTGTGTGTAGAAGTTGTACGAGACGTTCCTCATGTTGTTGTGTGTAGAAGCTGTACGGGACGTTCCTCATGTTGTTGTGTGTAGAAGCTGTACAGGACGTTCCTCATGTTGTTGTGTGTAGAAGCTGTACAGGACGTTCCTCATGTTGTTGTGTGTAGAAGCTGTACGGGACGTTCCTCATGTTGTTGTGTGTAGAAGCTGTACAGGACGTTCCTCATGTTGTTGTGTGTAGAAGCTGTACGGGACGTTCCTCATGTTGTTGTGTGTAGAAGCTGTACAGGACGTTCCTCATGTTGTTGTGTGTAGAAGCTGTATGGGACGTTCCTCATGTTTTTTGTAGTTTGTAAAGTACAAGTTATAATATTTTTTTGTCTCTTCTTATTTCATTAGTTTGCCGTCTTCCTCTCCAAATGGACTGGTCATCTCTCTCTCTGTTCATGAATAATGGGAGACAACGATACAGCAGAAAATCCAATCGTACATTCAGATAATGGCTATGCTTTGGCCTACTGTATGTGACCAAAGAGATATGTCTGGTATAGACCGACACCAAACAGAACATGCACTTATTGTAATCCACAACACACAATCCATTGTTCCTTGTACTACTTGTTCAAAGAGATGTGAGTACCTGCGTACATCCATTGCGACCTGAGAGCAGAGTGAATGACACTCTCAGAAGTGGCTACCTCGCTTACTCCATCTTTGTCTCCCTGTCTGAGCTGTGGTCAGTCAGCCCCAGTGGTTTATGGGCCTTACAGCTCAAGCGGCTCCGTGGCGCTCTGTCTCTGATGCCTGGCCAACAGGAGCCCCGTGGAGACACTTCAATTTGGGAAACTGAGTGTAGTGGGTACTGCATCTCACTACTGCCATAGCTCAGTGAGAGAGGTTAGAGATAGGTTAGAGATAGGTTAGAGATAGGTTAGAGGTAGGTTAGAGGTTAGCGATAGGTTAGAGATAGGTTAGAGGTAGGTTAGAGGTAGAGGTAGGTTAGAGGTAGAGGTAGGTTAGAGGTAGGTTAGAGGTAGAAATAGGTTAGAGGTAGAGATAGGTTAGAGATAGAGATAGGTTAGAGATAGGTTAGAGGTAGAGATAGGTTAGAGGTAGAGATAGGTTAGAGGTAGAGAGTTAGGCTGAAGAGAGTGGCTAAAGAGAGTGGCTAAAGAGAGTGGCTAAAGAGAGTGGCTAAAGAGAGTGGCTAGAGAGTGAGAGAGAGAGAGAGGTTTAGAGAGAGGTAGAGAGAGAGATGATAGAGAGAGAGGTAGAGTTAGACTAGAGAGAGAGAGGCTAGAGAGAGAGGCTAGACAGAGAGAGAGAGGCTAGAGAGAGAGAGGCTAAAGAGAGAGAGGCTAAAGAGGCTACAGGGAGACGTAGAGAGAGAGGTATAGAGAGAGAGGTAGAACGAGAGGCTAAAGTGAGAGGCTACAGAGAGAGGCTACAGAGAGAGGCTACAGAGAGAGGTAGACAGAGAGAGGTAGACAGAGAGGTAGAGAGAGGCTAGACAGAGAGAGAGAGAGGCTAGAGAAAGAGAGAGAGGCTAGAGAGCAAGAGAGAGAGAGGCTAGAGAGAGAGAGAGGCTAAAAAGAGACAGATGCTAGAGAGAGTGGCAGCAAGAAGTAGAGAGAGGCTAGACTCTAGGGGTGTCAAACATACGGCCCGCGGGCCGGAACCGGCCCCCAAGGAGGTTCGATCAGGCCCGCAGGATAATTTGAAAGTGGAAAAAATGCATAAAAGACATGGAATTAATATTTTTAATTCGCTGCAATTCATGGATTATCCGCTAAGGGGCGCACTCTTTCCATCAGAGTAGAAGACAAGCCGTAGAAGACAATCAGTGGGATCAGTTGCAATGCATATTTGTGAATGATAAAAGTAAATTGCACATTTGTCTAAGGAAATATGAGGTGTTTCATGAAATGTTTTGTAAAAGGATAGTTCATTAAATTTCAATATTTTCCTAATGTTCTTGTGCTTCTTTACACCAAAACAAAGGAAAGACATGATATTTTGGTTATTTATAGCAGAGTATGGTATAATTTTAATGGTCCGGCCCACTTGACATCTCCCTAGGCCGTATGTGGCCCACGATGCGAAATGAGTTTGACACCACCTCTAGCCGCTAGAGAGAGGTGCGGAGGCAGAGGGAGAGAGGTGCGGAGGCAGAGGGAGAGAGGTGCGGAGGCAGAGGGAGAGAGGTGCGGAGGCAGAGGGAGAGAGGTGCGGAGGCAGAGGGAGAGAGGTGCGGAGACAGAGGGAGAGAGAGACTAGAGATAGGTAGAGAGAGAGACTAGAGATAGGTAGAGAGAGAGGCTAGAGATAGGTAGAGAGAGAGGCAGCAAGAGGTAGAGGGAAACGTATAGAGAGAGAGGTAGAACGAGAGCCTAGAGTGAGAGACGTAGAGTTAGACTAGAGAAAGAGGCTAGAGAGAGAGATAGAACCCGGGAAAACATGAGTCTCCACCTTCACTATGGTGAATCACTAAAACAATACAGAAATACACTACGGAAAAAGAAGGAACAGCACGTCAGAAATCAGCTCCATGTAATTGAAGAATCCATAGACTCTAACCACTTCTGGGAAAATTGGAAAACATTAAACAAACAACAGGAAGAATTATCTATCCAAAATGGAGATGGACAACCCACTTCTCCAATCTTTTTGGCTCTATAACAAAGAATAAAGAGCAAAAACATATACAGGATCAAATACAAATCTTAGAATCAACTATTAAAGACTACCAGAACCCACTGGATTCTCCAATTACCTTGAATGAGCTACAGGACAAAATAAAAACCCTCCAACCCAAAAAGGCATGTGGTGTTGATGGTATCCTTAATGAAATGATTAAATATACAGACAACAAATTCCAATTGGCTATACTAAAACTCTTTAACATCATCCTTAGCTCTGGCATCTTCCCCAATATTTGAAACCAAGGACTGATCACCCCAATCCACAAAAGTGGAGACAAATTTGACCCCAATAACTACCGTGGGATATGCGTCAACCGCAACTTTGGGAAAATCCTCTGCATTATCATTAACAGCAGACTCGTACATTTCCCCAATGAAAACAATGTACTGAGCAAATGTCAAATTGGCTTTTTACCAAATTACCGTACAACAGACCATGTATTCACCCTGCACACCCTAATTGACAACTAAACAAACCAAAACAAAGGCAAAGTCTTCTCATGCTTTGTTGATTTCAAAAAAGCCTTCGACTCAATTTGGCATGAGGGTCTGCTATACAAATTGATGGAAAGTGGTGTTGGGGGTAAAACATACAACATTATAAAATCCATGTACACAAACAACAAGTGTGCAGTTAAAATAGGCAAAAAACACACACATTTCTTCCCACAGGGCCGTGGGGTGAGACAGGGATGCAGCTTAAGCCCCACCCTCTTCAACATATATATCAACGAATTGGCGCGGGCACTAGAAAAGTCTGCAGCACCCGGCCTCACCCTACTTGAATCTGAAGTCAAATGTCTACTGTTTGCTGATGATCTGGTGCTTCTGTCACCAACCAAGGAGGGCCTACAGCAGCACCTAGATATTCTGCATAGATTCTGCCAGACCTGGGCCCTGACAATAAATCTCAGTAAGACCAAAATAATGGTGTTCCAAAAAAGGTCCAGTCGCCAGGACCACAAATACAAATTCCATCTAGACACCATTGCCCTAGAGCACACAAAAAACGATACATACCTTGGCCTAAACATCAGCGCCACAGGTAACTTCCACAAAGCTGTGAACGATCTGAGAGACAAGGCAAGAAGGGCATTCTATGCCATCAAAAGGAACATAAAATTCAACATACCAATTAGGATCTGGCAAAAAATACTTGAATCAGTCATAGAGCCCATTGCCCTTTATGGTTGTGAGGTCTGGGGTCCGCTCACCAACCAAGATTTCACAAAATGGGACAAACACCAAATTGAGACTCTGCATGCAGAATTCTGCAAAAATATCCTCCGTGTACAACATAGAACACCACTAATGATCAAAATCCAGAAAAGAGCCATTCAATTCTACAACCACCTAAAAGGAAGCGATTCCCAAACCTTCCATAACAAAGCCATCACCTACAGAGAGATGAACCTGGAGAAGAGTCCCCTAAGCAAGCTGGTCCTGGGGCTCTGTTCACAAACACAAACACATCCCACAGGAGAGCAGCACAATTAGACCTAATCAAATCATGAGAAAACAAAAAGATAATTACTTGACACATTGGAAAGAATTAACAAAAAAACTGAGCAAACTAGAATGATATTTGGCCCTAAGCAGAGAGTACACAGTGGCAGAATACCTGACCACTGTGACTGACCCAAACTTAAGGAAAGCTTTGACTATGTACAGACTCAGTGAGCATAGCCTTGCTATTGAGAAAGGCCGCCGTAGGCAGACATGGCTCTCAAGAGAAGTCAGGCTATGTGCACACTGCCCACAAAATGAGGTGGAGACTGAGCTGCACTTCCTAACCTCCTGCCCAATGTATGACCATATTAGAGACACATATTTTCCTCAGATTACACAGATCCACAAAGAATTCGAAAACAAACCCAATTTTGATAAACTCCCATATCTATTGGGTGAAATTCCACAGTGTGCCATCACAGCAGCAAGATTTGTGACCTGTTGCCACAAGAAAAGGGCAACCAGTGAAGAACAAACACCATTGTAAATACAACCCATATTTAGGCATATTTATTTTCCCTTGTGTACTTTAACCATTTGTACATCGTTACAACACTGTATATAGACATAATATGACATTTGTAATGTCTTTATTGTTTTGAAACTTCTGTATGTGTAATGTTTACTGTTAATTTTTATTGTTTATTTCACTTTTGTATATTATCTACCTCACTTGCTTTGGCAATGTTAACACATGTTTCCCATGCCAATAAAGCCCCTTGAACGAGAGGCTAGAGTGAGGGGCTACAGAGAAAGGTAGAGTGAGAGGCTAGAGAGTGAGAGGCTAGAGAGTGAGAGGCTAGACAGTGAGAGGCTAGAGAGTGAGAGGTTAGAGAGAGAGAGAGGTTAGAGAGAGAGAGAGGTTAGAGAGAGAGAGGCTAGAGAGAGAGTAGGAGAGTGAGAGGCTAGAGAGTGAGAGGCTAGAGAGTGAGAGGCTAGAGAGTGAGAGGCTAGAGCGAGGGGCTACAGAGAGAGGTAGAGTGAGAGATAGAGAGTGAGAGGTTAGAGAGAGAGAGAGAGAGGGAGAGAGAGGTATAGAGAGAGAGAACGAGAGGCTGAAGTGAGGGGCTACAGAAAGAGGTAGAGAGTGAGGCTAGAGGGAGGTAGAGAGCCTAAAAAGAGAGAGCCTAGGGAGAGAGGCTAGAGAGAGATAGCGAGTCGAGAGAGAGGTGCGGAGAGAGAGGTGCGGAGGGAGGCAGAGAGGTGGAGAGAGAGAGGTAGACAGAGAGGCTAGAGATAGGTAATTGCAGAGAGAGAGATATAGGTAGAGGGAGGCAGAGAAAGAGGCAGAGAGGAGGATATAGGTAGAGGGAGGCAAAGAGAGAGATATAGGTAGAGGGAGGCAGAGAGGGTAGAGGGAGGCAGAGAGGGAGGCAGAGAGGGAGGCAGAGAGAGAGGCAGAGAGAGAGGTAGAACGAGAGGCTAGAGTGAGAGGCTACAGAGAGAGGTAGAGAGTGAGAGGCTGCAGAGTGAGGTAGAGAGAGAGGTAGAGTGAGAGGCTAGAGAGACAGATGCTAGTGAGAGAGACAGCAAGAGGTAGAGGGAGAGAGGTAGAGTGAGAGGCTTGAGTGGGAGGGCCAGAGGTAGAGGGAGGCAGAGAGGTGGAGAGAGAGAGGTAGAGTGAGAGGCTTGAGAGGGAGGGCCAGAGGTAGAGGGAGGCAGAGAGGTGGAGAGAGAGAGGTAGAGAGAGAGGCTAGAGATAGGTAATTGCAGAGAGAGAGATGTATAGGTAGAGGGAGGCAGAGAGAGAGATATAGGTAGAGGGAGGCAGAGAGAGAGATATAGGTAGAGGGAGGCAGAGAGAGAGAGGTAGAATGAGAGGTTATAGTGAGAGGCTACAGAGAGAGGTAGAGAGTGAGAGGCTAGAGAGAGACAGATTATAGTGAGAGAGGCAGCAAGAGGTAGAGGGAGACATAGAGAGAGAGAGGTATATAGAGAGGTAGAACGAGAGAGGTAGAACGAGAGGCTAGAGTGAGAGGCTACAGAGAGAGGTAGAGAGTGAGAGGCTGCAGAGAGATGTAGAGAGAGAGAGTCTGCAGAGTGAGGTAGAGAGGGGTAGAGAGTGAGAGGCTAGAGAGAGTCAGATGCTAGTGAGAGTGGCAGCAAGAGGTAGAGGGAGACATAGAGAGAGAGAGGTATATAGAGAGAGGTAGAACGAGAGAGGTAGAACGAGAGGCTAGAGAGAGTCTAGAGAGAAAGAGCCTAGAGAGAGAGGCTAGAGAGAGGTAGAGAGGCTAGAGAGAGGTAGAGAGGCTAGAGAGAGGTAGAGAGGCTAGAAAGAGGTAGAGGCTAGAGAGATGTAGAGAGTCGAGAAACAGAGCCCAGAGAGAAAGCGAGCCTAGAGAGTCGAGAGAGAGAGAGCCTAGAGAGTCGAGAGAGAGAGGCTAGAGAGAGAGGTGCGGAGGCAGAGAGAGAGAGGTAGAGAGAGAGGCTAGAGATAGGTAGAGAAAGAGGCAGCGAGCGAGGTAGTGTGAGGTAAAAGCAGAGAGAGGCAGAGAGAGGCAGAGGGAGAGAGGCAAGAGAGAGAGAGAGGTAGAGAGAAGCTCTGGATGGCTACTAATGCCAGGGCATCTGGGTCCTACTCAGACTAGAAGTACACACTGGACACACACTGGCATACACACACACAATCGACACACTCCACACACACTCTTGTCCCCTCAGTAGCGTTCCCATGTCGTAGTGCGGGGCTGTGAAATGTCACATTGCTAAAGGTCATTTGCTGCCTCATTTCCACGCAGGCGAAAGCGGAGACAACCGTATTTCTGTTTGAGCAGATGCCAGGGGTGGGAGCAGGGCCAATGTTTGTCCACCATTTGTCCAGAGGGAGGCTAAGTGTTATGGTACTTAATCACTGCAGCAGATGATGCTTATAGCAGGGAATCGTGCAGCGTTTGATTTGTATACAGTGGATGTTGGAATGAATCAATGAGTCCCAATTTCTGGCCAAAATGGTGGTGTATTTCTTGTAGAATTTTGTATTGCTCTATTTTACACAAAATAGTTTGATGTAGACACTCACTTGCGCATCACTGCATGGGAGTGCACACTGACGAACAGTCAGCCTCTCTTACAAAGGGGTGGCTGTAGCCTGCTGATTGGCAGCTGTCTCTCCCCTCAGACACTACTGTCCCTCTCAGAGTTCCCATACACACAGAGAGGGAGGCTAGAGAGGGAGGCTAGAGAGGGAGGTTAGAGAGGGAGGCTAGAGAGGGAGGCTAGAGAGGGAGGCTAGAGAGGGAGGCTAGAGAGGGAGGCTAGAGAGGGAGGTTAGAGAGGGAGGCTAGAGAGGGAGGCTAGAGAGGGAGGCTAGAGAGGGAGGCTAGAGAGGGAGGCTAGAGAGAGAGATTTTCATTCTCTCCTCCCCTCTAAGAGCTGACACCCCCCACTGATGTACGCACACATGCTAGGTCATACAACCCAAGATCCACAGCCCTGCACAGCCTCCATTCCCCTCTACCTACCTACAGGTTGTAGTGCCTCCTCCATTCCCCTCTACCTACAGGTTGTAGTGCCTCCTCCGTTCCCCTCTACCTACAGGTTGTAGTGCCTCCTCCGTTCCCCTCTACCTACAGGTTGTAGTGCCTCCTCCGTTTCCCTCTACCTACAGGTTGTAGTGCCTCCTCCATTTCCCTCTACCTACAGGTTGTAGTGCCTCCTCCATTCCCCTCTACCTACAGGTTGTAGTGCCTCCTCCGTTCCCCTCTACCTACAGGTTGTAGTGCCTCCTCCGTTTCCCTCTACCTACAGGTTGTAGTGCCTCCTCCGTTTCCCTCTACCTACAGGTTGTAGTGCCTCCTCCATTCCCCTCTACCTACAGGTTGTAGTGCCTCCTCCGTTTCCCTCTACCTACAGGTTGTAGTGCCTCCTCCGTTTCCCTCTACCTACAGGTTGTAGTGCCTCCTCCGTTTCCCTCTACCTACAGGTTGTAGTGCCTCCTCCGTTCCCCTCTACCTACAGGTTGTAGTGCCTCCTCCATTCCCCTCTACCTACAGGTTGTAGTGCCTCCTCCATTCCCCTCTACCTACAGGTTGTAGTGCCTCCTCCATTCCCCTCTACCTACAGGTTGTAGTGCCTCCTCCGTTCCCCTCTACCTACAGGTTGTAGTGCCTCCTCCATTCCCCTCTACCTACAGGTTGTAGTGCCTCCTCCATTCCCCTCTACCTACAGGTTGTAGTGCCTCCTCCGTTCCCCTCTACCTACAGGTTGTAGTGCCTCCTCCATTCCCCTATACCTACAGGTTGTAGTGCCTCCTCCGTTCCCCTCTACCTACAGGTTGTAGTGCCTCCTCCATTCCCCTCTACCTACAGGTTGTAGTGCCTCCTCCATTCCCCTCTACCTACAGGTTGTAGTGCCTCCTCCATTCCCCTCTACCTACAGGTTGTAGTGCCTCCCCCATTCCCCTCTACCTACAGGTTGTAGTGCCTCCTCCATTCCCCTCTACCTACAGGTTGTAGTGCCTCCTCCGTTCCCCTCTACCTACAGGTTGTAGTGCCTCCTCCGTTCCCCTCTACCTACAGGTTGTAGTGCCTCCTCCATTCCCCTCTACCTACAGGTTGTAGTGCCTCCTCCGTTCCCCTCTACCTACAGCTTGTAGTGCCTCCTCCGTTCCCCTCTACCTACAGGTTGTAGTGCCTCCTCCGTTCCCCTCTACCTACAGGTTGATACAGTTTATTTTGTGGTAAGGTTGTGATTTTGCTATTCCTTCTTGTGCCTGTTGAGAATGGGCTTGTATTGGAAACAGAGCCACTTGAGGTGCCAAAATATGCGTGCATAGAGGCTGTATGGACGGAGGGTCTGTCTGTACTTTGAACAATAAAGCCTTGGAATAGAAAGGCTAAGCCCAGAGGGAGTCTGGGTAACTCTTCTCTTCCTGGTGATGTCTCTCGCTGCAGTCTCCTACAAGAGTTCATAGTGATCGTTGAGGGTTTTCATTGGTAGGTGATTCTGCCATCTAGTGTATGAATTGAGTAATACACATAGATGTGATTTCTATAATATATAATATTATTGGCAGGTAATAAATGTCTAGTCTCAATGAGCAAATTACTTCATGACTTACTTCATTCGTTTTTTAAAGGATATGTGTTAACATTTGTTTTAAAAGGTACTCCAGTTAATTGGGCACAATAAAATGGTAGGTTTCCTTTTCTGCTGTATTCAATTGTAGGTTTCCTTTTCTGCTGTATTCAATTGTAGGTTTCCTTTTCTGCTGTATTCAATTGTAGGTTTCCTTTTCTGCTGTAGTAAATGGTAGGTTTCCGTTTCTGCTGTATTAAATGGTAGGTTTCCTTTTCTGCTGTATTAAATGGTAGGTTTCCTTTTCTGCTGTATTAAATTGTAGGTTTCCTTTTCTGCAGTATTAAATGGTAGGTTTCCTTTTTTGCTGTATTAAATGGTAGGTTTCCTTTTCTGCAGTATTAAATGGTAGGTTTCCGTTTCTGCTGTATTAAATGGTAGGTTTCCTTTTCTGCTGTATTAAATGGTAGGTTTCCTTTTCTGCAGTATTAAATGGTAGGTTTCCTTTTCTGCTGTATTAAATGGTAGGTTTCCTTTTCTGCTGTATTAAATTGTAGGTTTCCTTTTCTGCAGTATTAAATGGTAGGTTTCCTTTTTTGCTGTATTAAATGGTAGGTTTCCTTTTCTGCAGTATTAAATTGTAGGTTTCCTTTTCTGCAGTATTAAATGGTAGGTTTCCTTTTTTGCTGTATTAAATGGTAGGTTTCCTTTTCTGCAGTATTAAATGGTAGGTTTCCGTTTCTGCTGTATTAAATGGTAGGTTTCCTTTTCTGCTGTATTAAATGGTAGGTATCCTTTTCTGCTGTATTACATTGTAGGTTTCCGTTTCTGCTGTATTAAATGGTAGGTTTCCTTTTCTGCTGTATTAAATGGTAGGTATCCTTTTCTGCTGTATTACATTGTAGGTTTCCTTTTCTGCAGTATTAAATGGTAGGTTTCCGTTTCTGCTGTATTAAATTGTAGGTTTCCGTTTCTGCTGTATTAAATGGTAGGTTGCCTTTTCTGCTGTGTTAAATGGTAGGTTGCCTTTTCTGCTGTATTAAATGGTAGGTTTCCGTTTCTGCTGTATTAAATGGTAGGTTTCCTTTTCTGCTGTATTAAATTGTAGGTTTCCGTTTTTGCTGTATTAAATTGTAGGTTTCCTTTTTTGCTGTATTAAATGGTAGGTATCCTTTTCTGCTGTATTACATTGTAGGTTTCCGTTGCTGCTGTATTAAATGGTAGGTTTCCTTTTCTGCTGTATTAAATGGTAGGTATCCTTTTCTGCTGTATTACATTGTAGGTTTCCTTTTCTGCAGTATTAAATGGTAGGTTTCCGTTTCTGCTGTATTAAAGGGTAGGTTTCCGTTTCTGCTGTATTAAATGGTAGGTTGCCTTTTCTGCTGTGTTAAATGGTAGGTTGCCTTTTCTGCTGTATTAAATGGTAGGTTTCCGTTTCTGCTGTATTAAATGGTAGGTTTCCTTTTCTGCTGTATTAAATGGTAGGTTTCCTTTTCTGCTGTATTAAATGGTAGGTTTCCTTTTCTGCAGTATTAAATTGTAGGTTTCCTTTTCTGCAGTATTAAATGGTAGGTTTCCGTTTCTGCTGTATTAAATTGTAGGTTTCCGTTTCTGCTGTATTAAATGGTAGGTTGCCTTTTCTGCTGTGTTAAATGGTAGGTTGCCTTTTCTGCTGTATTAAATGGTAGGTTTCCGTTTCTGCTGTATTAAATGGTAGGTTTCCTTTTCTGCTGTATTAAATTGTAGGTTTCCGTTTTTTCTGTATTAAATTGTAGGTTTCCTTTTTTGCTGTATTAAATGGTAGGTATCCTTTTCTGCTGTATTACATTGTAGGTTTCCGTTGCTGCTGTATTAAATGGTAGGTTTCCTTTTCTGCTGTATTAAATGGTAGGTATCCTTTTCTGCTGTATTACATTGTAGGTTTCCTTTTCTGCAGTATTAAATGGTAGGTTTCCGTTTCTGCTGTATTAAAGGGTAGGTTTCCGTTTCTGCTGTATTAAATGGTAGGTTGCCTTTTCTGCTGTATTACATTGTAGGTTTCCGTTGCTGCTGTATTAAATGGTAGCTTTCCTTTTTTGCTGTATTAAATTGTAGGTTTCCGTTTCTGCTGTATTAAATGGTAGGTTGCCGTTTCTGCTGTATTAAATGGTAGGTTGCCGTTTCTGCTCTATTAAATGGTAGGTTTCCTTTTCTGCAGTATTAAATGGTAGGTTTCCTTTTCTGCTGTATTAAAGGGTAGGTTTCCTTTTCTGCAGTATTAAATGGTAGGTTTCCGTTTCTGCTGTATTAAATTGTAGGTTTCCTTTTCTGCTGTATTAAATTGTAGGTTTCCGTTTCTGCTGTATTAAAGTGTAGGTTTCCGTTTCTGCTGTATTCAATATATTCAGCTTGTCTGTCCTTATCTGAAAAGTTAATCAATTGAACTAGAGAAATGGATATTTGATGTAAGGATGAAGCACAAGCCCTTTCTTACCTGGGAGCTAGAACATTGAGATCATGTGTGTATATGGGAGATGCTATGCCAGTGAGTGATGTGATAAACACAAATGTCCAGCAGAGGGTGGAGTTCACTAAGAAATACATGCAGCCAGTGACTAACTGTGATTTCAGCCTACATTATGCAAGCTAATGTAATCAGCTCCCTGCTTCCCACTGTTAACACCACAGTCATGATATCACACTGCCATGCTGCGGCGGTTTAAAGCCTTATATCTCTTCTAACTAGCAGCATCTTCACCTCGATTCATTGGGAATCCATTGATCTCGAGAGACGATCCGTCCACCACTGGAAGCCAGGATCATTTCCCCCAGCCATTTCTCTTGATACCTCCAGGTTAGCTCTGTCAGTAGAATATGAATTGGCTTTCACTGCGGAGTGCAAGTCAGGGCAATAAATCAACGGCCATTACTGTCAGTGCAGTGCTCCATAATGCTCTTTATCAGGCTAACGGACCATCCAGTTTCAAAGCATGATTTCCCTGTTCCATTCATCTCCACAGAGGAACTCAACACAGTATTTACTGACCACAGTAATTGCAGTCTCTGTTTCACCATGGTGTTGTATGGTTACACTGTAGGCTACATGGAAATATGTCTACCTTGCCCAGGGTGACTAATTGTAGGTCCATGCAGTAGTGATGGATGTCACCGCTTGTTCAGTTGAGTTTGATTCCATTGGGCATAACGGGGCAATGAAATGGCTGTGATGTAGCTATTTAGCCCACCTCCTTTCAATACATTGGGAAATGATGTGTCATAGCCTAAGCAGGTCGTCATCATCAGTGTGTGTGTGTGTGTGTGTGTGTGTGTGTGTGTGTGTGTGTGTGTGTGTGTGTGTGTGTGTGTGTGTGTGTGTGTGTGTGTGTGTGTGTGTGTGTGTGTGTGTTTTTCTGGCTGTCAGGTGGCCAATTAATGAGTGTGATCAAGTGGGGTGTCCATTGGCTCCCAGCCTCCCCCTGACAGCTCAGGAGACTTAGTGCTGAGTCCACATGGGGGAGAATGGATAGGCTGTAGGGGACACTGTTTGTTCTGTCTGTGAAACCGAGTGGGGACGTGTTTCATTCCCATCACTCAAGTTCAGACGTGATGACTTGTCCTTTAGGGAATTAGGCTGCCTGCCTGCCTGCTACTCCAATCTTTTAATGACTTTTTGGGGATGGGGACTGGGAAGTGAAAACATGTTTTTTGGCTGTTGATAAAACTGTTCGTTGCTTCTTGACTAACTTAGATGTTCAATACTTTGTACTGTTTTCTTGCATCAATGACTGGCTTTTAGCCCTGATTTGTTCATATGAACTTTTTCCAAAAAAAAGACATTTGCTACTCAGGCATTCATCATAAACAGAGCGACACGTTTTCCTTCAAGTTATGGAAGAATTAGTTCACTTTTTGTTGTGTAATGGTATAGTTATGTGGTCTTTCACTCTGCAATGTCTCATCCAGATATCAGGAGCACCCAAAGTGTCAGCTGTGCTCCGTTTTAGGGCCCCCGTCCGCCCCACCAACGCAGCTCTCTAACCGCCTTCCCTCTGCCCTTTATTTGATTTCTTAATGACTTTCTGGGGTACAGCGAGAGGAAGAAGCGGCAGAAATCATATTTGTGTCCCAAAAGCAGGCTGTTGTATCCGGGAGCTGCAGCATTTGTCTCGGTGCTGGGGGCTGTAATTAGAAAGTGATGAGTTTGCCCCTCCTCCCCCATACAGCCGACCAGAAGACTGATGAGCTTGAACTTGCAAATAAAGTAAAAACAATCAGAGGAGAAGAAGAGACGCCCACAGACGCTTAACACCCGGGATGAGAAGACGTGTTAGTGCGCCAGGGAAGATTGATCATGTCAATTTCCTACTTTGTTTCTGCTGCTCAAGGTTAAGCCCAGATATCCACCTGGTTTCTGTTTCCCTAGAAGAATGACGCACCATTGGGTTGAACCCGTAACCAAAGAGTCGTAACCAAAGAGACAATCTTAATTAAAGTTACGTCAAATGTGATTACTCCATCCTTGTTTATCAACATCAGTATAATGATGGCAATTCTGCTTAGCCCTGTACAAATCCTCCCAAACATCCTTTGTAATGTGTCCCACTGGGAATGAAGGAGCAGCAGAGGGCATGAGCAATTATACAAGAGAGAGTGTGTGTTATTGTGATTATTGGCGCCATGTTCAAGGCAGACAGTTTTGTAATGAATGGTATTCCACAAACGAATACGCCTACGTCAACCTTTATTGTTCTATTGTATTCAATGGAACCCTCAAGGTTCGTCCCCCTTTTCCTGTAGTTGGTATTAAATCTGCCCTGCGCCCGTCTATCAAACCCCCGTTACTCCTCCTCCTCCTCCTCACGCTGCTCACCACCCTGACAGGGACAGGGAGGGGGAAATAGCTGCTCATCTGCCCACTAAAATTGCTCCCTTCATTCCGTTAGCTCAGGCAGAGGCCCCATAAGTAAGCCAGGGCTGTTAAACCCTAGCTGCCGCCTTTATGGGCGGCAGGTAGCCTAGGGGTTAGAGCGTTGGACTAGTAACCGAAAGGTTGCAAGATCAAATCCCCGAGCTGACAAGGTGAAAACGTGTCGTTCTGCCACTGAACAAGGCAGTTAACCCCACTGTTCCTAGGCCGTCATTGAAAATAAGAATTTGTTCTTAACTGATTTGCCTAGTTAAATAAAGGTAAAATAAAAAATGTATAAAAAATAAACCGCTGGCCTGATGATGGAAGAACACATTCACCTGGCGTGGGGTTGGCTGGTGGGATGGTTTGTAAATATTACTATCATGCCAATCTTATAAGAGTGTCAATCCTTGCATCCATAGCTCTGTCTATGAATTTGAGTGTGGTTACATTTCGCCAGCCAATCCCTTAGCTGATGAAATTGCCGATTGTGGCTATGGCTTTGAGGCTGTGCTGGGGTGTTCGGTCCGATGCTGTATGGTTCAGGTCCCTGGAGATAGACTAAGTTACCATGTTGGCTGTCCTCTGTCCAGCCCTCGGGGCTGAATTTAAACAGTGGCCTTTAGAGTGTGTCGACTGTACTGCCTTCACAGTGCAATGTTAAGGAGTCAATCCCCCAGTCAAGCCTGTTCAAATCCTCAGAGATCTAATGGCTGTTAAGGGGATCTTAGTGGCTGTGGTTTAAGGGCGGTGGTCTGGGGTGTTGACCTCTTCATGGACTGGTGCCCAGTAGGATCTGTAACTGTATCACGAAACAGAGAGAACCTCCCAAAATTGACTGTACATACCCCCAGAGAATATAGCCGTACGCCCGACAGTTTGGTAACTTGAAGAGATACAGGCCTACTGCCTCGCTATGTCTTACCTTGACTTTACTTTTGATTGAATAATCACCCAAATATATTATTCCAGTTTCACTGCAAGCATTCCGCTTTCATAATCTATTATATGTGGCTACCAGGTGATGCATATGGATGCTTTGGTGAGACATGTCTCAAAACAGCCTGACCTTCAGAACTGACAGAATGTAGGCGTTGAAACTGAGGAGCTGTATAAACAGCTAACTGTGGCGCTGACTCAGTCGTTAGCTTTACATGACCAATGGACCTGTCTTCTAATCAGCAGCGCTGTAAAGCAGCTGCTCGTCCTTTTTGCGTTCACACGACACGGTGGGAGTCCGCAGCACTGGGCCTTAAAACCCACATCGGGGTTTATACAGGTTTCTGTTTCATACGCTGGAACAATGCACACGTTTGGCGTGAGCGCTGACCGTTGATTTTCCAGGACGTACAGTGGTCGCTGTATATCTTCTGTGTCGCTAATCTAAACCCACGTAGATGCATGGCGAGCGCACACACATCATAGGTCATAGCATTCTGTAACCTCTAGTACTTACATTGGTTTGAACCCTTATTTTAGTGGCAGACTCCCCCACATAGGTGCTAATCCTCCTGTACGTCTCACTACCCCTCGTGTGAAGTTGATGTTCACAGTACTGTACTTAACCGCTGGCTGGCCCCACTCACACATACACATGATTGACCGTGCTGACTACCTTGATTGACATCCTATATGCCTAACTCAGCGCCTTATGATGAAACTGCTGACGGGGGGAACAAAATGGTGACTGGAGAGGCCTGCTTCTTGTGTTTGAAAGGCAATGTAATATGATCGCAACTCCCACCTGGAATTTTCCCGGCTTTTCTCCTCAGATGGTTTTGATTAGTTCCTGTTTCTCATTTCTCCCGTAACCTCCGCGTGTTGGCTGAACTCTCGGCGTAAATAATTTCTGGTGAGAAACTCAGTCGGCGTTATTTTCAACAACAAACGCCCGCGTGTTACAAGTGCTGAATGCCAAACCGTTATTAAAGCACACCGGGCGTGTTTGTGGATGGTTGGGTTAGGCCACAATATCACCTATTGTCTAGCGTAGCAGAGAAACTTCCTCCCACTCCCAATAAGTGTGTTTCTGGGGATGTGGTGCATTGCATTAATTTTCATCACAAGGCTGCAAAGGGTGTGATTTTCCCCAGTTGCATGATATCCACTAGTCCCGATGTGTTTTGACGGTAACATACAGATACGTCACTGTGTGTGTGTGTGTGTGTGTGTGTGTGTGTGTGTGTGTGTGTGTGTGTGTGTGTGTGTGTGTGTGTGTGTGTGTGTGTGTGTGTGTGTGTGTGTGTGTGTGTGTGTACTTTTCCCCACTCCCCCCAGTGTGGAGCGGAGGTTTCTGGTTCAGAGAGAGGGGAGATGAGAGGGAGAGAGGGGAGATGCTTCCCTTGTCTGTCAGGGATCAGGTATTGGGGTTGAGGGCTCAGTTACCCAGAGGGAAACCCCCACCACTGCATGCCTCAGTAAAGGATCTTTAAAACTCATCTCCTACGTCTCCTGTCTCCTCAACCCTCAGCTCTCTCTGGGGTGTTCCATTGGAACTTTTTAACTTAGCCACAGTATGTAAACATAACATAGTCGTAATCTTTGAAATCACACCACTATGTCCAAATGTCTGCCTTTTCAAATGAGCTTCCAAGCAGGATCAGTCGTATCTTTGTTGTTCCAAAGCAAGAGGTATTTGGGAATTTCCCAATGAGCAATGCCTTCATTCATAGTACTACATATTAACAACTAAGTGTATGTTCTTGAAAATATCCCCTCAGGCGTCTCGCTCAGCGCCAACTAGGAACACTTGTCTTGCACAACCTGCTTTGAAATAGTCCAGTTTAAATGAGAACGGGATCCTTTTGATTGCATTCACCTTTGACCCAAAAAGCAACACAAACAAGCCAAATGCTGAATTAATGGATTCATCAAAACCACCACATAAGACACAGCAAACCCTGAAAACAACCATGCTGCTGTTTTTGAGAGAGAGAGAGAGAGAGAGAGAGAGAGAGAGAGAGAGAGAGAGAGAGCGAGAGAGAGAGAGAGAGAGAGAGAGAGAGAGAGAGAGAGAGAGAGAGAGAGAGAGAGAGAGAGAGAGAGAGAGAGAGAGAGAGAGAGAGAGAGAGAGAGAGAGAGAGAGAGAGAGAGAGAGAGAGAGAGAGAGAGAGAGAGAGAGAGAGAGAGAGAGAGAGAGAGAGAGAGAGAGAGAGATCTGTATTGATGTGAACAAGAAAAAAAGAGGTACATTTTCAAAACCACTTCTCAATCTATTGTCAAAAGAAGTGGTCGTCCTCCTCTGTTTCATTGAGCTGTATTGATGTGAGTAGACTACAGTTGTCTTTGTAGCAGGAGACCGAGGCACCTGTGGAGCTGCGGGTTCTATTTAAATGCCTGTCACATCCTCTGTCACAGCGGTGGCTTTACCCTTGAAAAGGTGCGTGGGAGCCCCTGCGTGTCACTTGCTCCCCGTGTCACATCCCATCAGTACAATGAGGTACCACCCAGCCACCAGGGCTCTGCTGATGTCACACCTGTGCAGCAGGGTGAGTGAGAGACAGACCCCGGCTGTCTGTTAGGGCTGGCCACGTACGTACAGTGGTAAGAAAAAGTATGTGAACCCTTTGGAATTACCTGGATTTCTTCAGACATTTGTCATAAAATTTGATCTGATTTTGATCTAAGTCACCAACAATGGACAAAGTTGAGTTGTTTGGAAGGAACACACAATGCTATGTGTGGAGAAAAAAAGGCACAGCACACCAACATCAAAACCTCATCCCAACTGTAAAGTATTGTGGAGGGAGCATCATGGTTGCTTTGCTGCCTCAGGGCCTGGACAGCTTGCTATCATCGACAGAAAATGAATTCCCAAGTTTATCAAGACATTTTGCAGGAGAATGTAAGGCTATCTGTCCGCCAATTGAAGCTCAACAGACAACGAACCAAAACACAGAAGTCAATCAACAACAGAATGGCTTCAACAGTAGAAAATATGCCTTCTGGAGTGGCTCAGTCAGAGTCCTGACCTCAACCTGATTTGAGATGCTGTGGCATGACCTCAAGAGAATGGTTTACACCAGACATCCCAAGAATATTGCTGAACTGAAATAGTTTTTTAAAGAGGAATGGTCCAGAATTCCACCTGACCGTTGTGCAGGTCTGATCCGCAACTACAGAAAATGTTTGGTTGAGGTTATTGCTGCCAAAGGAGGGTCAACCAGTTATTAAATCCAAGGGTTCACATACCTTTTCCACCCTGCACTGTGAATGTTTATACAGTATGTTCAATAAAGACATGAAAAAGTATAACTGTTTGTGTGTTATTAGTTTAAGCAGACTGTGTTTGTCTATTGTTGTGACTTAGATGAAGATCAGATCAAATTTTATGACCAATTTATGCAGAAATCCAGGTAATTCCAAAGGGTTCACATGCTTTTTCTTGCCACTGTACCTGTGCTGACACCATCAATATGCCATTGCAGTTCTAGGTCTGGTTTAGATCTGGTTGAAGAAGGTTCATGGGGGGGGGGGGGGGTGCTTTGACTAGGACCCTAGTCTGGCCCTAGCCAATAGCCATGACTTAAACATCTCCCACTCAGATAAGACAAACACAGACATTTTGTTTTGGCCGACCGTCAAGTAACTCATTGTTTGGGTGTCTGTCTTGGTGCATTAGGGGAAAAATTCTCACGGCAGTGGAACTTTACAAAAACGCTGGGAGGGTTTTTGGAGACAGAGGAAGCATACGGTACAATAATGACTATGAAAGGTATCTTGCGGGCTAATTTGGCAGAAAAACAGTCTAACATGAAAGTGACTTGTTGTTGATCGTCCCAGCACAGCCAGTAGAGGATTTGGCATGCAGCGTTAGAGCGGGGAGCGGCCCAATTAGGCTCTGACACGTCTGATTTGGGAGGGTGGCGGTGTGACAGTCGCCTGGAGGGGTCCTCTCAACACCGACAGGCCAATATGAAGGCTGCTTCACATTACACAGGAAGTTACACATTACACAGACGAGAGGAGCTAGCGGTAGGAGGGGGTTCTGCTAGATATAAAATTATTATGTATTATCAAGTCAATTTGCTCTGCAGCTCCTGCTCCATAATGAAATATTAAGGAACTAGGCTTTCATAACGGCACTAGGCTTTCCTCACAGTGAAGCACCGAGGGAGCTTGTTCATGGCATATTTTGATCTGTTCCTTCTCTGTAATCTGTCTCTCTTCTCCTCTACACCCTGTGGATGGCTCTGTGCAGACTTAGTACTAGCTTAACTGACAGGCCCGGCCTTTGGGGAGCTGTTGTCGGTACTGTGCGACAGCCCAGCCTGACGTCTTGAAGCCTGGCTCTGTCTCCAGTCAGCTTGTTAAGGCTGCCTATGTTTGGCACTGTGTGCTCGGTATGGTCACAGTATGAATGGTAATGCTAGCATGTCTCTGTCTCTTTCCCGTGTGTCTCTACGCACGGTGACAGTAGAAATGCTAATGCTAACATGTCAGTCTCTTTCCCCTGTGTGTCTCTATGCACGGTGACAGTAGAAATGCTAATGCTAACATGTCTCTCTCCCCAGAGAGATCTATCATGTGCTGCATATCAAGCATACAGCCGACCCGTCCCCATGAACTACTGGCTGTTGGAGGTTTACCTCCTGCTCTGTATTGCGGGATCATCCAATCATGCCATTTGATTCCATACTGTGCCAAGTTCTGGTATATGCATGACATTGGCTGTTGTTGATAGGTTGGAGGATCAAGGAGATTTCATTTGACTCACTGGTGGTGGCTTTGGAATAAACGTGTGGTCACATATGTACGACCATTGAATAATACAAGGGGAAAACTTGGCATGTTGTCCTGAATCACATTGATTTAATGTACATGATTGATGAGGTTTTCCTCAAGATGTTGCAATCTGTGGAAAGATGCCGCCGCAGCAAACCTAATGAATATGTAGTCGTATGGACAAAGTCTCTCTTGTTGTTGTAATACTGATTCACTACATGTTTATTTATGTCGTGAGGAGAGGTTGTAAAGAGTGTCTCCGATGTAGGATTAGGATTTGATAGCTAGTCTGTAGCAAGGTGCAGTAGCTTCCTGCCTCTGCATATGAGGATAACTTACCAAACTGGAGGAGAAGAAACAGTCGGAAACTGACAAGCCATTCCAGTCATACAGCCGGGAAACATGCTTTTGAAGGTGAATTGCTTGTCTCACATAAGATTCTGATGATTAGCGTGATTTGGCTGGAAGTAATGCTGCTTATAGCTCAGCAGATATCATCTTCCAACAACATCATCCTCTCCGACAGTTTGGGTTTCAAACGTGTATTTTTCCGTCGCATGAGAGGGCAGATGAACAAACTTATAGAATTGCAGACTCCAACAGACTTATAGAATTGCTTGTGGTTTTTGCACAGAATAGTTTTCTGTCATTTCAATAACCCCCCTGGGGAGAGGGTGTAGGAGTGTTTATGTAACCACATAATTGGGGTACTCTGTTGCCGTTCAGCAGCTCCATATGCCATGGTTAAACCAGAGTGCTACTGAAGTGCCACATTCACAATCTGAAATTGTGTTTTTCATATTCAAACTTATATTTCAAAGTCTTCACTTATTTAAATGTTGTTCTCCCCCCCTCATCGCTTAATGGTAGTGTTCCATGTTGGATGGGTAGCCTTGGAAGTTCAGTGGAGTATAGCCCAGTAGTTATATGACTGCTTTGTGTTGTAGCCTCTCCTTGCTCCACTGTACCTCATTTTCAACACATTTGCATAAGTATAAGTGGCTGTTTGGTCAAAGAAGCTTGCAGCAAAATATGATTTTGCCAACATGTTTGCACGCTCACACACAGTCACGCACAGATGCACCAACACACAGGCAGAGAGACACACACGCACCGTCTCAACACACAAACCCGCACACACCTACCACACGTCTCTCACTTTTTCATGCATATATATTGTGTGTTGACCACATTCTCATATGTGTTTGCGTATCTCGGTGTTCTCTGCATGCCGAGTGTCATGGTTTCCATAGTGATTGTATCACTGGGGCCTCAGCTCAGGTGTGTCACGTCATCCATTTGGACAGCATGAGCTGCGTTGAGATGACTTGGGTGCATTGCTTGCTGTTTGGGGTTTTAGGCTGGGTTTCTGTACAGCACTTTGTGACATCGGCTGATGTAAAAAGGGCTTCATAAATACATTCGATTGATTGATTATAACAGGAATAATCGGACTGTTATGCTGGTGAATGAGGACCCAAAAGTGACTTAATAGAAACAGAGTCTTTATTCCAGTCTTAAACAAAAAACGATACTCCTGGATATTATCTTAGGTAAATCCAAAACAGGAAAACTGAAATCCTCTCGTCAGTAGAGAGGAACGACTGGAGACGCGACCACAGACTGCAGGTCGCTTCGGAAAGGCACAGGCCGTAGCTGACATAGACACCTGCTCACACGCAGCATCTGAAGAAGGCAAAAACACGACAGGGCGGAACAAGGACACAGAACAGCAAACATCAAACAAGGATCCGACAAGGACAGAAGCGGAAAACAGAGGGGGAAATAGGGACTCTAATCAGAGGGCAAAATAGGGGACAGGTGTGAAAGAGTAAATGAGGTAGTTAGGAGAATGAGGAACAGCTGGGAGCAGGAACGGAACGATAGAGAGAGAGAGCGAGAGAGGGAGAGAGGGAGGGGGAGAGAGAGGGATAGAAAGAGGGAAAGAACCTAATAAGACCAGCAGAGGGAAACGAATAGAAGGGAAGCACAGGGACAAGACATGATAATCAATGACAAAACATGACAGTACCCCCCCACTCACCGAGCGCCTCCTGGCGCACTCGAGGAGGAACCCTGGCGGCAACGGAGGAAATCATCAATCAACGAACGGTCCAGCACGTCCCGAGATGGAACCCAACTCCTCTCCTCAGGACCGTAACCCTCCCAATCCACTAAGTACTGGTGACCACGTCCCCGAGAACGCATGTCCATGATCTTCCGTACCTTGTAAATAGGTGCGCCCTCGACAAGGACGGGGGGGGGAGGGAAGACGAACGGGGGCACGAAGAAAAGGCTTGACACAGGAGACATGGAAGACAGGGTGGACGCGACGAAGATGTCGCGGAAGAAGCAGTCGCACAGCGACAGGATTGACGACCTGAGAGACACGGAACGGACCAATGAACCGCGGAGTCAACTTGCGAGAAGCTGTCGTAAGGGGAAGGTTACGAGTGGAAAGCCACACTCTCTGACCGCGACAATACCTAGGACTCTTAATCCTACGTTTATTGGCGGCTCTCACAGTCTGCGCCCTGTAACGGCAAAGTGCAGACCTGACCCTCCTCCAGGTGCGCTCACAACGTTGGACAAAAGCCTGAGCGGAGGGAACGCTGGACTCGGCGAGCTGGGACGAGAACAGAGGAGGCTGGTACCCAAGACTACTCTGAAACGGAGATAGCCCGGTAGCAGACGAAGGAAGCGAGTTGTGAGCGTATTCTGCCCAGGGGAGCTGTTCTGCCCAAGACGCAGGGTTTCGAAAAGAAAGGCTGCGTAATATGCGACCAATCGACTGATTGGCCCTTTCTGCTTGACCGTTAGACTGGGGATGAAACCCGGAAGAGAGACTGACGGAAGCACCAATCAAACGACAGAACTCCCTCCAAAACTGTGACGTGAATTGCGGGCCTCTGTCTGAAACGGCGTCTAACGGGAGGCCATGAATTCTGAACACATTCTCAATGATGATTTGTGCCGTCTCCTTAGCGGAAGGAAGCTTAGCGAGGGGAATGAAATGTGCCGCCTTAGAGAACCTATCGACAACCGTAAGAATCACAGTCTTCCCCGCAGACGAAGGCAGACCGGTAATAAAGTCTAAGGCGATGTGAGACCATGGTCGAGAAGGAATGGGAAGCGGTCTGAGACGACCGGCAGGAGGAGAGTTACCTGACTTAGTCTGCGCGCAGTCCGAACAAGCAGCCACGAAACGGCGCGTGTCACGCTCCTGAGTAGGCCACCAAAACCGCTGGCGAATAGAAGCAAGCGTACCCCGAACGCCGGGGTGGCCAGCTAACTTGGCAGAGTGAGCCCACTGAAGAACAGCCAGATGAGTAGAGACAGGAACGAACAGAAGGTTACTAGGACAAGCGCGCGGCGACGCAGTGTGAGTGAGTGCTTGCTTTACCTGTCTCTCAATTCCCCAGACAGTCAACCCGACAACACGCCCTTCAGGGAGAATCCCCTCGGGGTCGGTAGAAGCCACAGAAGAACTAAAGAGACGGGATAAGGCATCAGGCTTGGTGTTCTTATTTCCCGGGCGATAAGAAATCACGAACTCGAAACGAGCGAAAAACAACGCCCAACGAGCTTGACGTGCATTAAGTCGTTTGGCAGAACGGATGTACTCAAGGTTCTTATGGTCAGTCCAAACGACAAAAGGGACGGTCGCCCCCTCCAACCACTGTCGCCATTCGCCTATGGCTAAGCGGATGGCGAGCAGTTCGCGGTTACCCACATCATAGTTGCGTTCCGATGGCGACAGGCGATGAGAAAAATAAGCGCAAGGATGGACCTTATCGTCAGAATGGAAGCGCTGGGACAGAATGGCTCCCACGCCCACCTCTGAAGCGTCAACCTCGACAATGAATTGTTTAGTGACGTCAGGAGTAACAAGGATAGGAGCGGATATAAAACGCTTCTTGAGGAGATCAAAAGCTCCCTGGGCGGAACCGGACCACTTAAAGCACGTCTTGACAGAAGTCAGAGCTGTGAGAGGGGCAGCCACTTGACCGAAATTACGAATGAAACGCCGATAGAAATTAGCGGAACCGAGAAAGCGCTGCAACTCGACACGTGACTTAGGAACGGGCCAATCGCTGACAGCCTGGACCTTAGCGGGATCCATCTGAATGCCTTCAGCGGAAATAACAGAACCGAGAAATGTGACAGAGGAGACATGAAAGGCGCACTTCTCAGCCTTCACGTAGAGACAATTCTCTAAAAGGCGCTGGAGTACACGTCGAACGTGCTGAACATGAATCTCGAGTGACGGTGAAAAAATCAGGATATCGTCAAGGTAAACGAAAACAAAGATGTTCAGCATGTCTCTCAGTACATCATTAACTAATGCCTGAAAGACAGCTGGAGCATTAGCGAGACCGAACGGCAGAACCCGGTATTCAAAATGCCCTAACGGAGTGTTAAACGCCGTTTTCCACTCGTCCCCCTCTCTGATGCGCACGAGATGGTAAGCGTTACGAAGGTCCAACTTAGTAAAGAACCTGGCTCCCTGCAGAATCTCGAAGGCTGACGCCATAAGGGGAAGCGGATAACGATTCTTAACCGTTATGTCATTCAGCCCTCGATAATCCACGCAGGGGCGCAGAGTACCGTCCTTCTTCTTAACAAAAAAAACCCCCGCTCCGGCGGGAGAGGAAGAAGGCACCACGGTACCGGCGTCGAGAGAAACAGACAGATAATCCTCGAGAGCCTTACGTTCGGGAGCCGACAGAGAGTATAGTCTACCCCGAGGGGGAGTGGTCCCCGGAAGGAGATCAATACAACAATCATACGACCGGTGAGGAGGAAGAGAGTTGGCTCTGGACCGACTGAAGACCGTGCGCAGATCATGATATTCCTCCGGCACTCCTGTCAAATCACCAGGTTCCTCCTGAGAAGAGGGGACAGAAGAAACAGGAGGGATAGCAGACATTAAACACTTCACATGACAAGAAACGTTCCAGGATAGGATAGAATTACTAGACCAATTAATAGAAGGATTATGACATACTAGCCAGGGATGACCCAAAACAACAGGTGTAAAAGGTGAACAAAAAATCAAAAAGGAAATGGTCTCACTGTGGTTACCAGATACTGTGAGGGTTAAAGGTAGTGTCTCACATCTGATACTGGGGAGAAGACTACCATCTAAGGCGAACATGGGCGTGGGCTTCCCTAACTGTCTGAGAGGAATGTCATGTTTCCGAGCCCATGCTTCGTCCATAAAACAACCCTCAGCCCCAGAGTCTATCAAGGCACTGCAGGAAGCAGCCGAACCGGTCCAGCGTAGATGGACCGACAAGGTAGTACAGGATCTTGATGGAGAGACCTGAGTAGTAGCGCTCACCAGTAGCCCTCCGCTTACTGATGAGCTCTGGCTTTTACTGGACATGACATGACAAAATGTCCAGCAGAACCGCAATAGAGGCAAAGGCGGTTGGTGATTCTCCGTTCCCTCTCCTTAGTCGAGATGCGAATACCTCCCAGCTGCATGGACTCAGTCTCTGAGCCGGTGGGAGGAGATGGTTGAGATGCGGAGAGGGGGAACACCGTTAACGCGAGCTCTCTTCCACGAGCTCGGTGACGAAGATCTACCCGTCGTTCTATGCGGATGGCGAGTGCAATCAAAGAGTCCACGCTGGAAGGAACCTCCCGGGAGAGAATCTCATCCTTAACCTCAGCGTGGAGTCCCTCCAGAAAACGAGCGAGCAACGCCGGCTCGTTCCAGTCACTGGAGGCAGCAAGAGTGCGAAACTCTATAGAGTAATCCGTTATGGATCGATCACCTTGACATAGGGAAGCCAGGGCCCTGGAAGCCTCCTTCCCAAAAACTGAACGATCAAAAACCCGTATCATCTCCTCTTTAAAGTTCTGATAATCGTTAGAACACTCAGCCCTTGCCTCCCAGATAGCTGTGCCCCACTCCCGAGCCCGACCAGTAAGGAGTGATATGACGTAAGCGATCCGAGCTCTCTCTCTTGAGTATGTGTTGGGCTGGAGAGAGAACACAATATCACACTGGGTGAGAAAGGAGCGACACTCAGTGGGCTGCCCAGAGTAACATGGTGGGTTATTAACCCTAGGTTCCGGAGACTCGGAAGACCAGGAAGTAGCTGGTGGCACGAGACGAAGACTCTGAAACTGTCCTGAGAGGTCGGAGACCTGAGCGGCCAGGGTCTCAACGGCATGACGAGCAGCAGACAATTCCTGCTCGTGTCTGCCGAGCATTGCTCCCTGGAACTCGACGGCAGTGTTGCGAGAATCCGTAGTCGCTGGGTCCATTCTTGGTCGGATCCTTCTGTTATGCTGGTGAATGAGGACCCAAAAGCGACTTAATAGAAACAGAGTCTTTATTCCAGTCTTAAACAAAAAACGATACTCCTGGATATTATCTTAGGTAAATCCAAAACAGGAAAACTGAAATCCTCTCGTCAGTAGAGAGGAACGACTGGAGACCCGACCACAGACTGCAGGTCGCTTCGGAAAGGCACAGGCCGTAGCTGACATAGACACCTGCTCACACGCAGCATCTGAAGAAGGCAAAAACACGACAGGGCGGAACAAGGACACAGAACAGCAAACATCAAACAAGGATCCGACAAGGACAGAAGCGGAAAACAGAGGGAGAAATAGGGACTCTAATCAGAGGGCAAAATAGGGGACAGGTGTGAAAGAGTAAATGAGGTAGTTAGGAGAATGAGGAACAGCTGGGAGCAGGAACGGAACGATAGAGAGAGAGAGCGAGAGAGGGAGAGAGGGAGGGGGAGAGAGAGGGATAGAAAGAGGGAAAGAACCTAATAAGACCAGCAGAGGGAAACGAATAGAAGGGAAGCACAGGGACAAGACATGATAATCAATGACAAAACATGACACGGACACCAATCTCTGTCTCAAAATATCAATATTGTTGGTCGATAGCTGGTGTCGGTTATCAAATCCCGGAACAGTGGTTTGACAATACGATCTGAAAGATAATGGTTGTCTTATCAATGGTGTCCAATGCCTCATTAATTATGGAACTATCTATTCATGTTAATTCTGGTTTTAGATTCAGAAAATATCAATGTGAATAGCCTCGTCCTCGCTGAATGCTACATCAACCACGTGACAGGTAAGAATTTGTAAGTGTATTTTAGTAGATAATTCATTACAGAACATAGTGGAGGTGTTCTAAGGTATTCTGTATTTCCTCCTCTGCCATCTCTATGGGAATAGGAGCTCATTAACCATAATGTGTATCATGCGTTCTACCTTCTTAGATTTTAATGAGGTATTCTTGTGTCTCTAACAAGGCCTTCTCAAAGCAACGCTCCGCATTCCTGCTTAATGACGTATTAGCTGTGCTCCGTGGTTAGAAAACACAGCTCTCTCCTCTAGTCTGATACACACACTAACAACGCTACTATCTTGTCAGCTGGCCTCGAAGATTAGAGCATTGGGATGATCAAACACGGGCTGTCAACGCAAAATTGATTGGTTTGAGCTCTTTGATTGATGAAACAGCCTTGTATGTGTTGTTAGGGATTCCAACAGAGGTGTGTGTGTGTGTGTGTGTGTGTGTGTGTGTGTGTGTGTGTGTGTGTGTGTGTGTGTGTGTGTGTGTGTGTGTGTGTGTGTGTGTGTGTGTGTGTGTGTGTGTGTGTGTGTGTGTGTGTGTGTGTGTGTGTGTGTATGGCACGCTGCAAACACACTCAGGTGTTTGTCTTAATGAGCAGGACTTGTGTGTGTGTGTGTGTGTGTACTCTGCACACACGCTCCGGTGTTGGTCTTAACGAGCAGGGCTGTTCTCTGGGCATGCTCTGCTTTAATGGAGCTGACTAGATGAAGGGTCTTCAGTATATATTGACTTTTAATCAACACCACTTGTATTACTGCATATTTGCAGTATTTACAAAAGTAATACCGTTTACTACATGACAATAGCCTGTACTGTAGTTATCTCCTGTTTACTACATGACAATAGCCTGTACTGTAGCTATCTCCTATTTTGACTTACAGTAAAACTGTTCTAAGGCAATCAAATATAATGAAATGTGTGTGTCTGCGATCGTGTGTCAGATTTGCAGTGTTCCTATGAGGACTTAAACCATGCTGTTTTGAGCAGGCCAGCCAGACACACAGGGGATTGAGAGCTCAGCGCTCTGTCTCAACAGCCAATCAGCTCGCAGGGGCATAAGCCAGGCCCACTGCACATCTGTATGATGATGTCATTGGCCACTGCAGACAGGTCTGTTTGCATGACAGCTGATCGGCCAGGCTTAGTAACCCCAGGCTCCCATGATCCTTCTGCATGTCCTCACTCTTGCACAGCACAGCTCAGGCCAGTACCGTACAGCATAGCACTGTACAGTGCACTAACAGCAGAGCACAGTGCTACTATCACGGCCACACTAGGAAACTAGACCAGCGAGGAAATTGTCCATCAAAACACCTTTCTTGCAGACAGGTGTGACTCAAACTGACAAAGCAGTTCAAGTCACACTAACTGGCCTTTATCTCAGTGTAAGAGTGTGTAATTCCCCCTGAAACTGAGCACACAGTCAAATGGATCCATTCCTGTAGTTTGTACCCATAAAAAAAATCTGGATTCTAGTCATTTTAATGTTTAGAGTTTCCTTGGGTGTCATCTTTATATGTCTGTCTTCCTGATGCTTCTCCCTTGTAGAAAGGACTGATGTTGTTCATGACTATATGGATGGAAATTAGCAAGCACCGTAAAGAAGCCCCAAAACAACTGTTGATTGTTATGCTGGTGAATGAGGACCCAAAAGCGACTTAATAGAAACAGAGTCTTTATTCCAGTCTTAAACAAAAAACGATACTCCTGGATATTATCTTAGGTAAATCCAAAACAGGAAAACTGAAATCCTCTCGTCAGTAGAGAGGAACGACTGGAGACGCGACCACAGACTGCAGGTCGCTTCGGGAAGGCACAGGCCGTAGCTGACATAGACACCTGCTCACACGCAGCATCTGAAGAAGGCAAAAACACGACAGGGCGGAACAAGGACACAGAACAGCAAACATCAAACAAGGATCCGACAAGGACAGAAGCGGAAAACAGAGGGAGAAATAGGGACTCTAATCAGAGGGCAAAATAGGGGACAGGTGTGAAAGAGTAAATGAGGTAGTTAGGAGAATGAGGAACAGCTGGGAGCAGGAACGGAACGATAGAGAGAGAGAGCGAGAGAGGGAGAGAGGGAGGGGGAGAGAGAGGGATAGAAAGAGGGAAAGAACCTAATAAGACCAGCAGAGGGAAACGAATAGAAGGGAAGCACAGGGACAAGACATGATAATCAATGACAAAACATGACAGTTGATAATGACAGAGACAGATCGCTTCCTAGATGTTACGTACATTACATATGGACGGAATTAAAGCATGACAACAGTGACTGAGGAGAGACAGACAGACAGACACATCTGGCTGGTTGTGTTTATGTGGTGGTGAGCGGCTCAGCATGCTTGAGGACACAGCCCAGACGGACAGACTCTCTCCTCCCCTATCGCCCCTGGGAGCTATACCCCTGTGTGCAAATGCTCAGGCACTGGCTCATTATCCAATCAGAGCTCTGGATACTAGGCCCATCTGCCTTGTCTGTGCCCAGCTCTGCCCTGGCATCTCCCTGCGTAGGGGGTAGAGGACGTGGAGCATCAGTTCCACTTCCCAGCATTCAGGTCCCCATGGATGGAAAAAAAAGGGAGAGAGGAGAATTAGATAATGTTTAAAAACGTTGTCTTTTGCCCGTTTCCATTTCCATGACTTTAACTCGGTGGCTGCAGCAGCTTCAGCACGATGTCATCGGTTCTTATTAGAGCAGAGGCCCTGGGGAATCAGACGGTCGTTAAGACGCGATAGTCTCTCGATTAAGGCTCATTTCCACAGGCATTTCACGACTCTGAGGACCAGAGCCTTACCACACGCTCCCGTAATTACCAGAATCCTATTATTATTCGCCCAGTCTGAGCCGCCTACTGATACAGAATCTCATTTTGAAGAGGGTTATTATGCAATTAAGGTCAAGACCAAAAGTATATATCTGGGCCCCGGCTTGCCGTGTAGCAAACTATGAATGGTTTGGAGTGCTTCTAGTGATGTGGTCAGAAACATATAAAATATTGGCCTAACAGTGTTGAACTGTAGTTCATAGGATCTGATGTAGCGCTAGTAGCACTAAAGGAAAAGCTGTAGTATAAAGAGCATATGCTTTGATACCCTCGATGCCATATCCCACTAGCATGGGTCTATGCTCAACCGAATCAAGGTCACCCACAGTCTGCTATGTTTTTTACCGTTATTTATCCAGGCGAGTCAATTAAGAGCCAAATACATTAGCTGAGTTAGTGAACAAGTACATTGGAATTTTAAGTGTTCTTTTAAGAGTAAATTGTTGCAATGCTTTACGCATAAATATTCACTTTTAATAAGCCTACCAAGACATTGTAATAGGATGTCCGCATTGTGCTTAAAGGGATACGTCGGGATTTTGGCAATGAGGTGGTTTTATATTCGAGCAGATTCCCATAGATTTCCAGTCATTGTGCTAACGCTAGTTAGCATTAGCTTGCGAGCTACCGCTAACTTCCTTCATACTGGACACAGAGAAGTACAAATGGTATCCACTAGTTCATCTGACTCTGGGGAAGCAGATAAAGGGCCTCATTGCCAAAATCCCGTAGTATCCCTTTAAACAAGAAATAAATAAGTCTTAAATGTTTTATTCAATAAGGTCCAGTAAATGGACTATTGGTACCTTGGCCATAGAATTGGATTACATAATTCAACAATGGCAGTTTGTACTCTCCCAGAGAGAGGAGCCAGTCGATGGGAGGAAATTGGATGAGGTCACACCAGGCCATCCCCCTCATAGGAAGTCTATGCAACTAAATGTCCTCCACTTTATAAAATGGTAGATAAAAGCTTCTCTTGGTCAATGCTGCATTCATCTTAAATGAATGAAATGGTTCTCTTTTTATAGAGAACTCAGGGAGCAGGGGAAAAATCAATATGGAGGATGGAAGATATTGAAGGTTTCTGGAAATGGATTTTGAGCAAGTGGTCTGATTGAGGGTTTGGAATTGGTTCAAGGCAGACCAAGTGTAATACTACATACTGCGGTTTTATAACCTTTGATTACAGATCCTCTAATGAAAAGAAGATGTGGAGGAAAGACCTTTCTATGTGTGACTACTCAGTTGGACCTTTAGTCCCACATAACGTCCCTTGAACATCTTACTCTCCCACTCTCTCTCGTCTCTCTCTCTCTCCCCCTCCATTCTCACCCTCTCACTCTCTCTTTTTCCCTCCTTCTATTTCTCCTTCTGTAAGGATCTCTCTTAGGGAGATCTGCCTGACTCAGGCCAGAGCTGAAAGGTGCTGTGCTATGTGCTCTGTGCTGGAGGTGCTGTGCTATGTGCTCTGTGCTGGAGGTGCTGTGCTATGTGCTCTGTGCTGGAGGTGCTGCTAGCTGGTCCCCAGTGAAGTCATTACTGCACACAGCTCCTGCCTGCCAAGATCTGCACACTCACGCCTTACAATGAATGAGGGCGTTGCCTACAGTATAATCAAATCAAAGTTTATTGGTCCCGTACACAGATTTGCAGATGTTATCGCATTTGTAAATGTATTTGGAATACATATATTTGTATGGACATATATTATTTGGACAATTTTGTATATTTCTCGTCTTTTTTCTTTGGTATGGGATATGGAAGCTGTATCCTACTGTACAGTACATGTAATACAGCTGTAATAAACTGTAGCCTAAACACTGTACACATTTAGTACAAATCGAGAGCTGGTAATAACTGAAATGACTGAGTACACACACTATCTAACACATCAATAGCCCACACATCATGGACTCTGATGCTCCTCTCTTTTCTGTAGAGAAAACAAATACCTTAGGAATGCAATCATCCCTCTCAGTAACATAGAGAGGGAGAGAGAGAGAGAGAGGTTCCCTCCCCTGTAAACGCACTCTGCGTGTTCTTTGGAGGCAATATAGTATTGGTTAGCCTCCTGCTGATGCTCAGAATAATTACTCGTGGAGGCAGTGGCGGATAGGAAGGAGGTGATTATCGTGGCAAACAGATGGACTGGTCCGAGGCACTGTCAGAATTGTGCTGTGCGACGAGCGCAAGGCAATCATGGACCCCGTTATATTACACCGACTTTTTCTCAGCCGGCCAATCGATAACACATCCTGCTTTGTGGAGAGCAGCGTCCACTGCGCCTCTTGATCGGTTGTGAAGATTGCAACCGTTGCGCGTCGCCTTGCCTGGACCCTCTCGGGTGTGGGTGTGCGGTGCCGAGAGTGCTGCCACCACGAGACCTCGGTCGGGACAGGTTTAAAGTTATCCTTTGCAGCACCCAGATGTGTGCAAGCACATGTTTTGATATTCTGAATAGGCTACATCGGTTTTTAAAATCTCTGACCACTTTTGGATTGCTTCGAAGGAAATATGATTTTCTCAGATATGAGCACCGGGACCAACTCCCCGAAGGTGCACCCGCCGAACGGGACAAGATATTACACATTCCAGGCAAGTACATTTACCATTCCTCCGTATGTTGACATGCCAGTGAATGCGACCATGTGATGGGCGTTGGTTCAATATGAGGTTTGATTGTCGATGTTTACGTTTTTCTCGAAACGAACACGATGTGTTTATTGCCTGACCATTGCTCTATTTAAAGGACATTCGCTATGTTTAGGCTACCTTGATCGCTTGGGCACTTTTGCAGCGCTGCTTGTATTTTATAGTGCTAAAGGAATGGTTATGATTGTCAAATTAGCATATCACATGGTTTAAAAGGAATTGTCATATTATTTGGTACACATTCGGTGAGTAATTAGGAACCAACCCTATGTGCGCATGGGCACGGTTTGCACAACGTTATACTACCCATAATACGTTTTATTGTAAGTTGCTTTAAATCGTTTTTACACTTGCATTGGGATGTATCTTATGCATTTATGAAGTCAATGTGGTGGAGTAGTATACTGGGTGAGCTTTATGGGGTTTTGTAAAGTGTTGAATAAGAGGTGAAAAGGCGTCATCCGCAGGCACGTGTGCGCGATCAAGCGACCGCAGTTAGAATTCCTCTGGGGATGTGCGTTACCACAGAGTCACTTGGAAGGCGACCATAATATTAGGACACATCCCTGCTTCCTCCTCTCATCCCATGAGATGACATGGACAGAAAAGAGCAGGTCTGAACAATCCAAACAGACTACACATGCATGCTTCCCACATACTTTGTGTAATGTCATGAGAAGATAGTCTACTGTGTTATTCCCTTCATTAAATAAATAATCTGAGATTTCAGTTCTGTCGCACTATTGAATCCAGCGATAGTTTCATTTTGCTCCATGTATAATTTAGTTAAATGATTAATATCCTCGCTCTATATTTAACATTTGTATAGTATTCTGATATACTCTCTCAGTTCTCGACTTTTAAAATAAGATATAGCCTAGTATACTATCAAAGTTGAATAGAAAACTCTTCATATTGATTATTACAATAAGGAATAAAGTCACCAGGGAAGCCAATCCAGAAAAAAAGCAATATTACAACCTACAGTATGTGTTGTGATAATTGCGTTGTTTGCTCTATAACCTGTTAGTTCATATGCCTTGACACCGTGATATATTGATAAATAGGCCTAAGACCGAGACAATAAGAAGACACAGTGGCAGAATAAATTCAACCACACATTTGTTTAATTACAAAACCGGAGAGCAACATCTGTCAGGTGAAGTCCAGAGAACATATTGCATGTAACAAACAATTGTATTATGAGAGTGTTATAATGTATTTATTTTCTTAGTTTTTGTGTAGTAATTGCCAAGTGCAACATGGACTCGTGCTGGGAGCAACACTAGGGGTCCAAGCTCCACTAGGGAGACAGGTTAGGATAGGGATTAGACTATTTGGGGGGTAATTGTATTTTGTTTTTGTGGTAGAGGTATTGGAGGACAACTGAAGGTACGACTTACAGTTAGTATGGATAGGTGTATACAAATTATGGATAAGTGTATAAAAATGATGGGAAGGACAAGGATCAGTATCTTAAAATGTAACCCATCATGGTGATCTGTGAATTAAGTATAGCCAGATGTAATTCCAATGGGTTGGCTTATAATAAGAAAAGAAAATCGGTTTTTACATGGCTAAAGGAGAAGGATTACCATATTTATTGTCTTCAGGAAACTCATTCAATATCTTCTGATGAAGTGGTCTGGGAGAAAGGGATGGTAAAATGTATTTCAGCATGGGTTAAGAAATTCAAATGGTGTTATGATCCTACTAAACAATTATTTGGATCTTGAGGTACAATTAATTAAAATAGATCCTCAACGAAGATGGATTGCCTTGAATATATTACTTGATGACAAACAGTTATGGCTCATAAATCTATATGGACCAAATAATGATGATTCAAACTTCTTTGAAAATATTTACAATAATCTAATTAGTCACCAAAATTGAGATAACTATTATAATGATAGGGGACTACAACACAGTTTTAAGTACATCAACACACCGTAAAGGCTGTCATACTACCAACTATTCCTAATATTAGGAATTTTATGGACACGTTGGAACTGGTCAATATATGGAGGCTTAACCCTTGTGTAGTCTTAACAGTCTGTATAATCTCCTTGTCCTAAGGGTAAAAAATGACCCACCACTAAACCCCTAAAATAAAGCAGCTTAATTGAATTTTAAACCCAAAATCTATTTTGCATGAAGAAACAACCTATCATTCATCACGAACTTTGTGAATATCTGGGTTTTCCCTCTTCACAATGCAGAAAGACTGCATTTAATCAGTGGACACCACTAGTTTTTATTACAACACACCTGTCATAATTGTTTTCTTTACTAATTATTATTATAATTGCTAAAGGTACTGCATAGGTGTAAACATATTTTTTTTTAGCAAGAGATAGCACTTGTATAGCCTAAGAAAGTAGCAGAAATGTGCAGAAAGTAATTTTGAATGCATTTTATTGAAGGGAAACAATAACAGTCTTGAACTTTAGTGATAGTGATATATTCGTATATAATGTACAATGAGGAATTCAACTACAAAATACTAATCTTCTCCCATTTTTTTAACCAATGTCCCCACCCACAAGGTGTATAAACAACAACATTAAATACAAATAAAATAAGATAATAGACACAAAACAAAGAATGTGAAGAACATAAATCAATCAACTCTAATTAGCACATGTAGGACAGTATGCAAGTGTGTGTGTGCATGGGCTTTGCAGATGTATTTCTCACATGTGCAGCACATAGTATTTGTTTTACAGTCCTTCTTTGGGGGGCAGAATTGGCATCTCCTACTCTTGCCTGCCCCAGCTGCAGCCTCAGGTGGATCAGGACAAGATTCAGCCCCCTGAACAGCTTTCACAAGCGCTGCAGAGGCTGCTGTGCGGTGGAGGTGCTCCCTTCTTTGAATGTGTGGGGTTACAAGTGCCTTTCCCAGCTGCTCCCGGAACACCCTCCTCTTGTTCTGCTTATCAGGCATCCAGGTAGGGTTGATCTTGTTCCATATCACGAAGGAATTGTATGAGGGAACATCAATAATGTTATGGAAGATGACCAGGGGCCAGCGGGCAGTCATCCTCCTGCAGCTGTAAGTTCAAATCACCTTGTCCAGGTTGTCCACACCTCCTTTGTTGTGGTTGTAGTCCAGGATGATGGCTGGCTTCCTGTCCTCACGATCACTGATCTCAGCCATTTTGTGAAGTCTGCTCAGGAGGACCACATTCTTCTTCCTCTTTGGGAGGTAAGAAACTAGAGTGGTGGTGGGGGTGAAGGCAAACTTTAATGAGAAGGCCTCTCTCCCCCTTGTTGCGAGGAGTGCAGGGGGAAGCTCAGGCTTGTTCTTTCTAACTGTGCCAACCATGGTAATCTTCCTCTTCAGGAGCTGCTGGCTGAGTTAAATCAGTAGCACACTCAATCTCAATTTCTCATTGTGTGTGTGTGTGTCTTTGTGGTTTTTGTTGTGTGTAAATGATTTTATAACTTCCGGGTCAGAAATTACCCTAAGACAATCTTTGTACCCTGGTGGTGTACAGCTTCCATGGAAATATAAACAAAGGCGATGTTTCACTTTTTCTAATGTTGGGGTCACTCTAAGAAAAGTCATAAAATTTCAAGTTGAAAAAATATCATTTAGGGAGTTCTCTCTGCTGTTAAACATAGGCAGGTCATTTTTTACCCTTAGGACAACACAAGGGTTAAAAACCCAGACCTTGTAAGATATACTTGGAAGAGGCTAAATCAAGCTAGTCAGATTGATTACTTTCTGGTATCATTTTCTATGGTGAAAAAGTATGTACTGAGGACTGAATGCGATCAGACCATCAGCTTATAGCCCTCCATTTAACTATGACAATCTTTCCATGAGGACGGGAGTATTGGAAATTAGATCAGTTTGTTGACCGACAGTACATTGGTTATGAAAACTAAGGAGTTTGTAACAGATTTTTTTCTTACATAATACAGGTTCAGCGGATCCACTTATTGTACAGGATGCCTTTAAGTGCGTCTTTAGAGATCATTCAATTCAATTTTCATCCCAAAAACAAAAACAGATTGGGTCTACAGAGAAAAGACTTACAGCAGAAATAGAACATGTAAGATTACACATCAATGGTGTTGATAAATGTTCTACAGAAGTTCTGAATAGTTTAGATGCAAAACAAAAGGAGTTTGAGGAATTTTTTCAGGAAAGATCTGGTTTAATTTATAAAAAACAAGCAAATTGGATGACAAACTGCGAAAAACACACCTTCAACATATAAATGCCACCAAAAAGAATCCTCAGAAAATAGTTAAATGATGGAGAAAACATTGTCTCACCAAAGGACATTTTGATTGAAAAAGCAAAATAATGTAAAAATGTTTTTATTTTCAAGTTTCTTGAACTTCACTGATGAAGAGTGTCTCAATTATTCATATATAAATGTTAAACTGTCTGACACACAAAAAGAAGGGTTGATTACTCAGGAGTGCCCCCGGTATAAAGACCCAGTCTCAAAAAAGATTGAGGTCCCTCACCCATCAATGTTGCGATGCAAAAATATTGGCAAAATGTATTGCTCATAGAATTAAAAAAGTCTTACCGGATATTATTAATCATGATCAGACAGGATTCTTAGAAAGAAGATATACTGGAGATTACACAATTATTATAAATAATTGAAAACTATGAGAATGCAAGGAAACCAGGCATAATCTTTATAGAAGATTTTTAGAAAGCCTTCGATAAAGTACGGCTAGACTTTATTTATAAGTGCCTGGATTATTTCAATTTTGGAGAATCTCTTGTAAAATTGATAAAAGCCATGTATAACACTCCTTTATGTAAAATGATAAATAATGGTTATTTCTCTGAGAATGTTGAAATGTTAAGAGGTGTAAAACAGGGTTGCCCTCTTTCACCATGTGCACCATGTGCATCAATGGCCATTGAATTGTTAATTATAAAAATCATATCCAATGATAAAAGTAAGGGGTTAAAAATGTATGGATTAGAAACAAAGGTATCAATGTATGCTGATGATTCAAGTTTTTTTTCTTGAGTCCACAATCTTTAACCCTGAACAGTCTTATTGAGGACCTGGATAATGTCTCCAGTTTATCTGGATTAAAACCCAACTATGATAAGTGTACTATATTACGGATTGGGTCTCTAAAAGACACAAACTTTAAATTGCTATGTGGTCTCCCGATTACATGGGTGGATGGTGCTGTTGATGTGCTTCGTGTACACGTTCCTGAAAAGAATGATCTTGCAACTATCAATTTTGATAGAAAACAGATAGGATCTTGAAACCATGGAAAGGGAAACACCTGTCAGAAATGTACACTGATTCATTCTCTAGTGGTATCACTGTTTGCATATCTATTAGTGGCTCCAAGATAATGTTTTTTCAAGTTATGTGAGCAAAAAATATTGATAAAGGATTTACCCATTTTCTTGGAGAGAATGTTTAAGAAAGGTATCGTGTTTATGAATGACATTGTAAACAATGACGGTAGAATTATGTCATATAACCAATGAATCCAGGTGTATGGAGATGTATGCTCAATACAAAATTATAACCAACTCATCGCAGCTCTGCCACAAAAATGGAAGAGGATATTACTTAAAAGAGACATGAATGAATTTGTTTGTCTGCCGCCAATTAATAATCATAAATGGCTTAAAATGACTAATATGAATCATAAAATGTATCAGTTTCACTTACGGTCAAGAAGTTTGCCAAAATTCAAGATAGTTGGGAGCAGATTTTCGATGTCCCAATACCATGGCATCGGGTTTATGAATTGATATACAAAACAACAATTGACACATCAAGTCGTTCTTTTCAATTTAAGCTATTATATAAAGTTCTCGATACAAAAATAACTCTCAGTATATGTGGTATTCAACACAGTGCAGACTCTGCCATGAGGAAATCAATAGAACATACAGGGAAAAAAGTATTTGATCCCCTGCTGATTTTGTACGTTTGCCCACTGACAAAGAAATGATCAGTCTATAATTTTAATGGTAGATTTATTTGAACAGTGAGAGACAGAATAACAACAAAAAAATCCAGAAAAACGCATGTCAAAAATGTTATAAATTGATTTGCATTTTAATGGGGGAAATAAGTATTTGACCCCCTCTCAATCAGAAAGATTTCTGGCTCCCAGGTGTCTTTTATACAGGTAACGAGCTGAGATTAGGAGCACACTCTTAAAGGGAGTGCTCCTAATCTCCGTTTGTTACCTGTATAAAAGACGGGGGCGAGCGCAACAATGTCATACTCTTTCTGACCAGACAGCATCAGATGTATGTGGACACCCCTTCAAAATTTGTGGATTTGGCAATTTCAGCCACACCCGTTGCTGACAGGTGTTTAAAATCGAGCATGAACACCCACTGACCAAAACACCCACTGACCAAAACACCCACTGTCCAGAACACCCACTGTCCAGAACACTGTCTTATGGGAGCGGCAATTTGTATTATCTGTGTATTGTATTGTTGTTTTAAAGAAAAATTATAGATTTACATGACCTTCAGCATGGTCAAGCAAGGTAATTTTTCAGACTACTAAACAACTATTGATTTAGAGCCACAGAGAGTTACTGTAAGTCACAAAGAAAACAGGAGCTGCCTCCACTATTCCAACACCATTTCAACTTCAATGTTTCATCATCATCTAATCACCTACTGTATGCTTAGTCTAATACAGTGACAACTCAAAGATACCCCAAAGTATTTAGTCCAATAAACGTAAGCTAAGTAGAATGTGGCTGTCCATGGTACTGATTTGCGCGTGTGTGTGAGTGTGCGTGCATGCAAGTAGAAAAAAAACATGTTGACTCACCCTACTTGTAGAGAAACACCAATGCCATCCTCCTCTTTCATGTTGCCTAAACGGTCTATGACTCTGTCTATGACTCTGTACACGGTTTTAGGTTTGGTTGTCCTAGGCTACCTGGCTAAAATACTTGCTTGCTAGTTTAACTTCCTTTCATGAGATACTATACGCCAGTCCAGCTAGTTAACATTAGCATACTACTGTACATGTAGCCACATGTTGAACTTCCATCCTCTCAGGCCAATGGCACCATGTATGAATTTATGGTTGGATCAGAATCACCGTTATAATAATTGGCCATTTCAGAGAATTAAGTAAAACCACAAGTTCAAATCCCTATCTCCATCCATGGCTAATTTAGGAAAGGGACGATTTTTGCTAGCTAGTAAGCCACCGGAGGACAACACAATGAGATGCAACAATTCAAGTTTTTTTCTGTGAATAATGACGTTTGTCTAGTGATGTGATTGGTCTGAAGCCAAATCCAAACTGGCTTCCCTTGACCTTTTTTGTTGTTGTGACAGGACCATTCACAGCTGAGCTCACTCAATGCTGATTGGCTATTTTATAAAAAAAATTATCAAGGGAGGTCAAATGCTTGCTAGCTTCCCTTGCATTCGTTCTGCCCCTGAACAAGACAGTTAACCCACTGTTCCTAGGCCGTCATTGAAAATAAGAATTTGTTCTTAAATGACTTGCCTAGTTAAATAAATGTAAAATGTAAAAAATTAAAAATAATAATATGCTACAGGCGGCAACAATGTCATAGTCTTTCTGACAAGACAGCATCAGATACACTATATATACAAAAGTATGTGGACACCCCTTCAAATTAGTGGATTCGGCTATTTCAGCCACACCCATTGCTGACAGGTGTTTAAAATGAGCATGTATAAAAACAGAGCCAATGCAGCCTCCATAGACAAACATTGGCAGTAGAATGGCGTTATTGAAAAGCTTAGTGAATTTCAACGTGGCACCGTCATAGGATGCCACCTTTCCAACAAGTCAGTTCGTCACATTTCTACCCTGCTAGAGCTGACCCAGTCAACTGTAAGTTCTGTTATTGTGGAGTGGAAATGTCTAAGAGAAAGTGTGCCCCTAGTGCTGAGGCGCGTAGCGCGTAAAAATTGTCTGTCCTCGGCTCTAACACTCACTACCGAGTTCCAAACTGTCTCTGGAAGCAACGGCAGCACAAGAACTGGATTTCCATGACCGAGCAGCCACACATAAGCCTAAGATCACCATGAGCAATGCCAAGCATCAGCTGGAGTGGTGTAAAGCTCGCCGCCATTGGACTCCGGAGCAGTGGAAACACGTACTCTGGAGTGATGAATCACCATCTAGTGGAATGACTTCCAAGAAGAGTGGAGGCTGTTATAGACCAACTCCATATTAATGTGCATGATTTTGGAATGAGATGTTTGACGAGCAGGTGTCCACATACTTTTGGTAAAGTCGTGTAGATATCCCACACATTCTGAGACAGAGGGGAGCTGTTTCGTTCGCTTGGATACTTTCTCCGGTGAGATACATTCAGCATCTTGCGAATTAAAGGACATTTATGAAACACAGAGACGATAAATAATAATTCTTGTATATTTTATTCTTTGTACTTTTTTGGGGGGGAAGCCTGGCTTCCCTTGGCATCCATGAATGGTGTCAGTGGATATTGATCCAAGTCTCCTATGGCTGTTGTAACTAAGCCAGCCATTTTAATTGAACTGTGTGAAGAAGGAGGAAACACCTTAGAGATGATCCCTGGCTGTCTGACTCCACCATCTCCATCTCTCACAGCACCTATACAAGAACCCGCTTGGCTTTGTTGCCGCTGCTCTGTGGAGGCTAAAAGAGATGGATGTTGAAACACCGTTTCCAGGTGCAGCGGATATTGCCAATAAAGCATTGGATCTATTGATGTTGATTGGAGTGGGGGTCTCTTGATAAAAACGCAGACGCTGCTTTTTGAAGTGAGCCTAAGTAAAGTGCAAATGGAAATGTTGCTGACTCATGATAGAATGTTGATGATTACATGGATGGCGGACACAAGGCATTTGTTTTGGTCCAAGCTTTCATCACAGGTCCATCACAATGGGTGCCGGGGTAATTGATGTGGTATAGGCAGATTTAGTTGGTATGTTTCTTCCTTCTGTACTCATTGGACCCGTTCACCCCGGGGTTAATGGACATTAATGATTATGGATAAAAAGATGATGGCTTGTCACATTTCTGGAATATTCTTTATAGCTCAGTTGAGAGATCCAACACCTACCCACATATGACAGTCTACAACGTTCACACCTTGCAGTTTATACCATCACCGACCTGTTGTTTTCATTGTAATGTCCTATGAGGATGACACCTTTGGTTTATTGGTTTCCCCTTGAAGGACTCCTGTTGTTCTAGCTGGTTTTTGCTGTTGGGAATGCATTATGAGATGTCAGGCTCACTTATCACATAGATGGTACAATGGGGCAAAAGCCACACAGTTTCCACACTCAATTGTATTTTTCCTCTCTGTTAACTGGTTACATCCAATATCCTGGGCCCATGCCATTTAACCCTTTAGTCGCTATTGCCTCATGATCTAAAATATCTTTCTTTAACAGTATTTGTCTAGGTCATCATATATAGTACCAGTCAAAGGTTTGGACACACCTACTCATTCCAGGGTTTTTCTTTATTTTTACTATTTTCTAAATTGTAGAATAATAGTGAAGATATCAAAACTATGAAATAACACACATGGAATCATGCAGTAACCAAAAAAGTGTTAAACAAATCAAAATAGATGTTAGATTCTTCAAAGTAGCCACCCTTTGCCTTGATGACAGCTTTGCACACTCTTGGCCCGTTACTGAACGACTCCCTCACATATCAAAAAGATTCAAGGTAATAAAATCCCATTTCACAGGTTCTAGTCACACAAAACAGCCATGCCAAAAATAATCTAAACCGCCGTAGCAAATACTCGCTGGCTCAAATAACCCCAACGCTTGTTGTTTACTAGCTCCTGATTTCATTCACCTTCTCAACCTGGCCTGTATTTGCAATTATATGCTGTCTGGGCAAGTTGAATTAAATTGCAAAGTAGATGGTTCTCGGTGGTGCTATCAAGAGGATGCAGTTATTCAATTCCTTTAGTATTCCCCACAAGACCCGGCACACATTCACCACGAGTCAATATTAGAGTTGGCAGAGCCAAGCAGATCTGGAGCTCCACATACTCAGCATGCTGTGTGTACACTAAGTATGCATCACAATTGGCACCTTAGCACCTATATAGTGCACTACTTTTGACCAGGGCCCATAGGGTCCCATTTGGAGCGCAACCAAAGACTCTCCTGAGCATCTCTCATCCAGCCTTTTTAACTCTACCTATATCTCATAGAATTGTCTGATGACATTTACAATCATATAAAGGCCGACCCCTGACCTATTAAGGGCAAAAAAGTGGTCCTGCCTTACTCTGCCTTCCTCATATCTATGGTTTTGAATCAGGCTCCTTCTCCAGACTACTGAATAAATGAATGAATGAATAAAAGAACTATCGCCTCTCTTTCATAACCTTAGGAGCAGTGATTGGTTTATGGTGCCTTTTCTTGACCCATGTGATGCGCTGCTCAGGGTCTGTCTGGTTGAAGCTGCAGCCACGGGCTAAGAGGATGTCATTAGGCGGGTGTGTGTGTTACTGTTAACCCACTGGCAGTGTTGGAGTCCGTCCCAGGGATGAAGGTGCTCCAATGGGATTATAGACACTGGCCAGACCATGTCAGGGGGTTCAGAGGGAGACTGTTAGTCAAGGGCCTCTTTGATGTTAAGGGCGCTCTATGCGCTTGCACACGTACACACACACAGACACACCCACAGACACACACACACACACACACGAGACGTGCAAAATGAGGAGTCCCAGGAGAGTGGCTTTCTAAGCAGATTCATAACGACCTTTGATTGGTAGCTAATACAGACAGAGAGGGGGAGAGACCGAGACAGAGAGAGACAGAGAGAGAGAGAGGTAGTGAGTTCAAGCAGGCTAATAGGGAGGACTTTGATCCAGTATTCAGACAGGGTCACGAGGTAAGTGCTGTAGTGCGGTAGTGCCCAGCTCCTCCACTGATCCATACATCACTAGAATATTCAACATTCAGCTGTCGCCAGAGAGACTACAGCAGGCCTTGTTGTGTGAAATATGTTCTCCTGTATATGTAAATTACCTGAGTGTAAGTGAGTTTGTATTACATGAGTTCAACCATGTTTTGAAGTATGTAGAAATGTAGCGAAAGTTCCAGGCACTGAAAGTCAAACTATATATCATTCTCCACAGATGGCATTCTTGAATTTGTCTAATGTGATTATATTTACGAGGGTAATAGTCTTGGTGGACGGCAAGGTAATTTAAATGAGAAATTACATAGCAACAATAAAGTAATTTGATATACATTACATCTGGATAGATAGTACTTATACATTATACATAGTGTTTTCAGCTATAACTATTATAGAACATGAGCTACACTGAGTGGACAAAACATTAAGAACACCTGCTCTTTCCATGACACAGACTGACCAGGTGAATCCAGGTGAAAGATCCCTTATTGATGTCACTTGTTAAATCCACTTCAATCAGTGTAGATGAAGGGGGGGGAGACAGGTTATTAAAGAAGGATTTTAAGCCTTGAGACAATCGAGACATGGCTTGTGTATGTGTGCCATTCAGAGGGGGAATGGGCAACACAAAATATTTAAGTGCCTTTGTCTTACCCATAGGCTATTTCATTATCTGGGCTGTAGTTGTTCTTCCTCTTATAAATTGCGGTGGCATGTGATTGGCCAACCTCGGCTGCCCCGAAGGTCTCGCCGCACCGCTGTGCAATCTGTGTTCAATCTGAAATGAGTAGCGTAGGCAGCGAGCACAGATCACCCTAATTAACACAATTATAACAACCACAATTAGGTAACGCCTGCTACCCATTAGAATTAGCGGCGCTCGGGCAAAAGGGGTCATCAGCCATCCAAAAGTTGGTTGGCGTAAAACTTCCAGACAGTTATGCTCATGTTTGTCCAACGGCCATCTCCTCTGCTGCCCTGACAGCCATCCACACTGACAGCCATCCACCCTGACAGCCATCCACCCTGACAGCCATCCACCCTGACAGCCATCCACCCTGACAGCCATCCACCCTGACAGCCATCCACCCTGACAGCCATCCACACTGACAGCCATCCACCCTGACAGCCATCCACCCTGACAGCCATCCACCCTGACAGCCATCCACCCTGACAGCCATCCACACTGACAGCCATCCACCCTGACAGCCATCCACCCTGACAGCCATCCACCCTGACAGCCATCCACACTGACAGCCATCCACCCTGACAGCCATCCACCCTGACAGCCATCCACCCTGACAGCCATCCACCCTGACAGCCATCCACCCTGACAGCCATCCACCCTGACAGCCATCCACCCTGACAGCCATCCACCCTGACAGCCATCCACACTGACAGCCATCCACCCTGACAGCCATCCACCCTGGCAGCCATCCACACTGACAGCCATCCACACTGACAGCCATCCACCCTGACAGCCATCCACACTGACAGCCATCCACCCTGACAGCCATCCACACTGACAGCCATCCACACTGACAGCCATCCACACTGACAGCCATCCACCCTGACAGCCATCCACCCTGACAGCCATCCACACTGACAGCCATCCACACTGACAGCCATCCACACTGACAGCCATCCACCCTGACAGCCATCCACACTGACAGCCATCCACCCTGACAGCCATCCACACTGACAGCCATCCACACTGACAGCCATCCACCCTGACAGCCATCCACACTGACAGCCATCCACACTGACAGCCATCCACACTGACAGCCATCCACCCTGACAGCCATCCACACTGACAGCCATCCACACTGACAGCCATCCACACTGACAGCCATCCACACTGACAGCCATCCACCCTGACAGCCATCCACACTGACAGCCATCCACACTGACAGCCATCCACCCTGACAGCCATCCACACTGACAGCCATCCACACTGACAGCCATCCACACTGACAGCCATCCACACTGACAGCCATCCACACTGACAGCCATCCACCCTGACAGCCATCCACCCTGACAGCCATCCACACTGACAGCCATCCACACTGACAGCATCCCCCAGCCCTCCATTTAAGTGGAGAGTGAGAGGATGACTTGGCCCCATGTCTCTGCCTCATATAGACTGGAATCCAAACCAAATATCACTGTTTGATTTAGTTTGGATTCCAGGCTGTCCCTCAAACCAAAGCCCGGTTTTCTCCCCTCAAAGCCCTATCTGTGGTGAATCTGAATCGGCTCTTGAAGTGTTGTTGGCAGCCAGTCCCTGGGTGTTTTGGCTGTGGATCTGTCATTGGCACTCTGCGGCAACCAGGGTCTCTCTCTTTAAGCAGCTGTCCTCAGTGTTCTTTTTGTAATCTGGCCCAATGCCTCCTCTACCCCCGCTCCCTCCCTAAATCCTTCCTCTATCCCTGATCCATCCTTCCTCTATCCCTGATCCATCCTTCCTCTATCCCTGATCCATCCCTCCTCTATCCCTGATCCATCCTTCCTCTATCCCTGATCCATCCTTCCTCTATCCCTGATCCATCCTTCCTCTATCCCTGATCCATCCCTCCTCAATCTCTGATCCATCCCTCCTCTATCCCTGATCAATCCCTCCTCAATCTCTGATCCATCCCTCCTCAATCTCTGATCCATCCCTCCTCAATCTCTGATCCATCCCTCCTCTATCCCTGATCAATCCCTCCTCAATCTCTGATCCATCCCTCCTCAATCTCTGATCCATCCCTCCTCAATCTCTGATCCATCCCTCCTCTATCCCTTTTCAATCCCTCCTCAATCTCTGATCCATCCTTCCTCTATCCCTGATCCATCCTTCCTCTATCCCTGATCCATCCCTCCTCAATCTCTGATCCATCCCTCCTCTATCCCTGATCCATCCCTCCTCAATCTCTGATCCATCCCTCCTCAATCTCTGATCCATCCCTCCTCTATCCCTGATCAATCCCTCCTCAATCTCTGATCCATCCCTCCTCAATCTCTGATCCATCCCTCCTCTATCCCTGATCAATCCCTCCTCAATCTCTGATCCATCCCTCCTCTATCCCTGATCCATCCCTCCTCTATCCCTGATCCATCCCTCCTCTATCCCTGATCCATCCCTCCTCTATCCCTGATCCATCCCTCCTCAATCTCTGATCCATCCCTGATCCATCCCTCCTCAATCTCTGATCCACCCCTGATACATCCCTCCTCAATCTCTGATCCACCCCTGATCCATCCCTCCTCAATCTCTGATCCATCCCTGATCCATCCCCCCTCTATCCCTGATCCATCCCTCCTCTATCCCTGATCCATCCCTCCTCAATCTCTGATCCACCCCTCCTCCATCTCTGATCATCCATCCCTGATCCATTTCTCCTCTATCCCTCCATACCTGGTCTCCAGTGAGCACCTGATCAAAGCAATTAAGAAGGAGGCCCACTTGGCTTGTAGTCGCACGGCGGACGGCCAGACGCACTAGACACACGGGCCTGACAGGCAAGACGGACGATGCAGTCGCAACTTCTCATTAACAGTGCAACTTTCACTTGGCGCGCACATCAACTCAGGAACAATTAGAGCCCGGGTGAACTTTCTATGGTCTCTGGCAGAGTGCTGGATTGGCATTATGCCTCAGTCATTTTTCACCACATACACACTTATTCATAACATTCATACACACACCACAAACCAGACGATTTGACACACAGATAGAAATATAAGCAGACTGAAAATATAGCCCAGGCCAAATGTATCCTGACTCTGGTTTGGAAGTGATGCTGTTTAAATGACAAACATATGATGGAATGTGGAGGGAATGCTTTTGATTCATCCCTCCCCAGAATTGTCAAATAACTTATCCCCTAATTACCGAAGTCAATTAGTTAATGGGCTTTATCTCTATGGAGAAAAATGTATCCTAAAGTTTACCTAAAGTTATGGCTGTGAGATTGGGACTGAAATGCAAATGTGACTTTTCAGACTGAATGACTCAGTTGTAAATAGAAGTGTGTCAGGCTGCCAGGCATGGGTGGTTCTGCATTTGAAATCTGAAAATGGATAAGTGCCACATTGACTCATCACTGTCACCTCCTCTTTAGCAGAAAAGAGAAAAGCCCCTCTGTGTGAATGAGAAATGAGAGACACCTCCATTTCCCCACGGCAACAAAGGAAACCGTGTCCTCTCCTTCCACTTTCCTTTCCCCACAGGATGAGGAAGTACTTTGAAACGTCTCAATCGCAACAAAGATTAGACCTGAGCAGAACATGACTCATTCCTTTTGATTTAGGCTGTACGCCTCTCCTCAGAGAGCTCTTCCTCTAGTCTGCACTATAAAGCACAGTGACACAGCAAGTTGTGTCTGGATGGATTATTCTATATGTATTGAGTTCAGTTCCTGTTTGACTGAATCTACACTCTTAGATAAAAGGGTTCCAAAAGGGTTATTCGACTGTCCCCATAGGATAACTCTTTTGGGTTCCATGTTGAACCCTCTGTAGAATGGGTTCTACCTGCAACCCAAAAATGTTCTTCAAAGGGTTCTCCTATGGGGACAGCCGAAGAACCCTTTAAGGTTCCAGATAGCACCAGAAATTCCTATTGGAATGGCCATGTGACTGAGGAGGAGTAGGGTCAAGCCCTGTGTGTATTACTACAACAGTACTAAAGCTGATGTGTAGCTGATGTCAATAGTGAACCCCATGACACAGGAGCAGCATTTGCCCCTGAACAGAAGTGTGAGTGATGATCACGTGGGGTGTGTTGTGACAGGTCCTTGCCCTCGAAGGTGTGTGAACTGTGTCACTCCTCTGGGTTAGTAGTGTTCTCTCTGTCTCTCTGGTCACCTGGAACAGACACACACACACAGTAGACACGCACAGTAGAGACACACAGAGTTGACACACACACACACACACACACACACACACACAGTGGACCAACACTCACACACACAGTTGACACACACACACACACAGTTGACACACACACACACACACACACACACATAGTGGACACACACACAGTGGACACACACACACACACACACACACACACACACACACACACACACACACACACACACACACACACACACACACACACACACACACACACACACACACACACACACACACACACACACACACACACAGTGGACACACACACAGTGAACACACACACACACACGCACAGAGTCTACACGCAGTGGAGACACACACACAGTGGACACACACACACACAGTGGACACACAGCTATGAATGTACATGGACATGTTTATCCCTCCAGCTACTTCAGTCACTGACATTTTAACCCTCCCTCCCTCCCTCCCTCCCTCCCTCCCTCCCTCCCTCCCTCCCTCCCTCCCTCCCTCCCTCCCTCCCTCCCTCCCTCCCTCCCTCCCTCCCTCCCTCCCTCCCTCAAGAGGGAATAAACATAGGTGCCTATATGTAAATGAGCTTGAACAGAGCAAATTGAAACGAGGTCCAGTGATTGGAGATGAGGTGCTTGACCTTTTGGTTATTGTGGCGGCCATATCATAATTGCTTACAAATGCCTGCCCACACCTCCCCATTCCCCTATCACCACCTCATGAAATGTGAGTACTTCTCCATTCCCCCCGTCACCACCTCATGAAATGTGAGTACTTCTCCATTCCCCTATCACCACCTCATGAAATGTGAGTACTTCTCCATTCCCCCCAGTCACCACCTCATGAAATGTGAGTACTTCTCCATTCCCCCCAGTCACCACCTCATGAAATGTGAGTACTTCTCCATTCCCCTATCACCACCTCATGAAATGTGAGTACTTCTCCATTCCCCCCAGTCACCACCTCATGAAATGTGAGTACTTCTCCATTCCCCTATCACCACCTCATGAAATGCGAGTACTTCTCCATTCCCCCCAGTCACCACCTCATGAAATGTGAGTACTTCTCCATTCCCCTATCACCACCTCATGAAATGTGAGTACTTCTCCATTCCCCCCAGTCACCACCTCATGAAATGTGAGTACTTCTCCATTCCCCTATCACCACCTCATGAAATGTGAGTACTTCTCCATTCCCCCCAGTCACCACCTCATGAAATGTGAGTACTTCTCCATTCCCCCCAGTCACCACCTCATGAAATGTGAGTACTTCTCCATTCCCCTATCACCACCTCATGAAATGTGAGTACTTCTCCATTCCCCCCAGTCACCACCTCATGAAATGTGAGTACTTCTCCATTCCCCCCAGTCACCACCTCATGATATGTCAGTACTTCTCCATTCCCCCCAGTCACCACCTCATGAAATGTGAGTACTTCTCCATTCCCCCCAGTCACCACCTCATGAAATGTGAGTACTTCTCCATTCCCCCCAGTCACCACCTCATGAAATGTGAGTACTTCTCCATTCCCCCCAGTCACCACCTCATGAAATGTGAGTACTTCTCCATTCCCCCCAGTCACCACCTCATGAAATGTGAGTACTTCTCCATTCCCCCCAGTCACCACCTCATGATATGTCAGTACTTCTCCATTCCCCCCAGTCACCACCTCATGATATGTCAGTACTTCTCCATTCCCCCCAGTCACCACCTCATGATATGTCAGTACTTCTCCATTCCCCCCAGTCACCACCTCATGATATGTCAGTACTTCTCCATTCCCCCCAGTCACCACCTCATGATATGTCAGTACTTCTCCATTCCCCCCAGTCACCACCTCATGATATGTCAGTACTTCTCCATTCCCCCCAGTCTCCTTTATACAGAGTGTGTATCAGAAACGTTTGGCCTATTTTCCCCAGTTCTTTTTTTAATCAGCCCTGGTGCTTTAAAATGTCGGCAGGGCAGATGGGAATTGAGTTTGACCCACTTTGATGGATTCCACACCGATTAAAAGGATGAGGGAGCTTTCTAAAGCAAGAAGGCTGTCCTGTGTGCATGTCTGTGTGGTTCGTTAATTTGTGTAGATGATGGGTGCTCTCACTCTCTCTCTCACACTCACTCACTCACTCACTCACTCACTCACTCACTCACTCACTCACTCACTCACTCACTCACTCACTCACTCACTCACTCACTCACTCACTCACTCACTCACTCACTCACTCACTCACTCACTCACTCACTCACTCACTCACTAGAATATAGATCTGTCTCACTCCTCCTCCTGGTTGTTGTAGACTGCTCACGCTACGCTGAGCCACCTGTGCAGTGTGCTTGGTTGTGGGTTGTCTGTCATGCATATCCTACCTCTCCGTGATGCTAGTTCCCAGGGAGCAGGAGGCCTAGCAAGCTGACGTCCTATCAAACATGCGGTTGATTGCGTGAGCTGATCTACGGAGAAATATGGGGCAGGCAGTGCGCACGTTGCATCATGGGTGGAATCAAATAAAATGGTATTTGCCACGTGCGCCGAATACAACAGGTGTAGACTTTACCGTGAAATGTTTACTTACAAGCCCTTAACCAACAATAAAATAACAATAACGAGGCTATATACAGGGGCTACCGGTACCGAGTCAATGTGCGGTGGTCCAGGTTAGTCGAGGTCATTTGTACATGCAGGTAGGGGTGAAGTGACTATGCATCGAGTCAGATGTTTTAATGCATGTTCAGATGTCAGAGCATCTTATTCCTTATTTCCTACTGTACAATATGGGGTCAGTGCTATTGTATATCCAACTAGAATAACCCCAGATTATCCAATAGTCATGTAAGGATAATCATATGGAACTGTTTCTACAGTACAGTATTTGTTACGTTGTTTTCCTCCAGGAGTAAAGTAACACTAATTGTATGAGGATAGTAGCGTTGACGAGGTCATTGTGGACATTGGATGGCCTTGAGAGAACTATCAGACTCCTAGAAATGCTGCAACAACCTTTTAAAGCTCTCTTGGAATGCATTAATCAATGGACAAGGTTAGAAAATAACTCATTATTAAAACGCAGGCGGATATTGGCCATGTGATTTATTCATGCCTTCCGAGAGAGGCGGTGCGTGTGTGTGTGCATGTGCGTATATCTGTGTCTATAACTGTGTACAAAACATTAAGAACACCCCTTTTGCCCTCAGAACAGCCTCAATTCGTCGGGGCATGGACTCTACAAGGTGTCGAAAGCGTTCCACAGGGATGATGGCCCATGTTGACTCCAATGCTTCCCACAGTTATGTCAAGTTGGCTGGATGTCCTTTGGGTCGTGAACCATTCTTGATACACACGAGAAAATGTTAAGCGGGAAAAACCCAGCAGCGTTGCAGATCTTGACACAAACCGGTGCACCTGGCACCTACTACCATACCCCGTTCAAAGGCACTTAAATATTTTGTCTTGCCCATTCCTTCTCTGAATGGCACACATACACAATCCGTGTCTCAATTGTCTCAAGGCTTAAAAATCCTTCTTTAACCTGTCTGCTCCCCTTCATCTACACTGATTGAAGTGGATTTAACAAGAGACATCAATAAGGGATCGTAGCTTTCACCTGGATTCACTTGGTCAGTCTATGTCATGGGAATTTTTTGTAGTCAGTGTATACTGTATGTGGTCTGACCACATGAGACACAGGCTCAACTATTGATGTTGTTCATCATCAGCAATTACAGTGCTGCCTTTTGAGATAAAATGCACCGTGAGCAGTGACCTTGTGGCCAATCACATCGTTAATCATTGAAACAGCAAAGAAGACAGTGGCAAGTCTATAGTGTATAAGATGGAGTGGGTAGAGTGTTGTATGTTTTTCTCTCTGCATCTCTAGTTCAGTGGACCTCACTGTGATGTTACTGTGCCGCCCTGCCCTGTATCTCTGGCCCTGTGGGAGTTTTATCTCTCTGTTCACACAGAGCCACGCCAGGACTCCTCCGTCAGCACATTTTTCACCACCGTTCTGTTCCCTCGTTCCTCTGGTGGGGGGAAGTGGCGGCCGGCTGCGGCCGAGCAGCAGGGTATGATGTAGATCAGGAGACTAGGAGGACAGACTTGGTATTCCGTGGGTGTCAGTTCCTCTGCTGCTCCTCTCCGGCTCCTCCCTCCTCCCTCCTACAGTAGTTTAACCTGTCTCTGGCACACTCAGTCGGGGCTGTGTTGACTTCTTTTCTCAGAAAGGATGATATTGCTTAAGAGGAACATAAAAGCCGCCTCTCTCCTTCTCCCTCTCCCTCCCCCTCCCTCCCTGTTAGAGAATGCTATGTCGCTGTCCACCGTGCTGAAACAGGAACTCACGTCTCATAAAACACTCCACAAGCTTTTAATTTCATGGCTTGCACTCCTTATGGGAGGAATGAGAAGAAATCCCTCATGCACACACACACTGAACACTGGGGGTTTCCTGCTCTCTCTTTCTCTCACCCTCTCTCTCTCTCTCTCTCTCTCTCTCTCTCTCTCTCTCTCTCTCTCTCTCTGTGTCTTTCTCTTTCTCTCTCCACACACACCATCAAATCCATCTCCCCACGCCACCACTTTACAGGGCTCAGCAGCCTCAATGCAAGGGCAAAACACAGATATATTAGAAACCATTTATTCTGTTTCATCAGCCTGTGGTCTGGTCTGCATGCATACTCACTCACTTAGCTCTATCCCCCCTCCACCACTGCCAACACCACCTCCTCTCGTGTGCTATTACAAAGCCATTTCCCTGTTGGAGATAAAAACACGTCTGTGGTGCGCTGTTCCCCTGTCGCCCCCCCCCCCCCCAGACTACACTCATTCCCATGGTTGTTGCAGATATTTGTGGCCTTTGTGAATAATGCAGCGGTAGTAAAATTTCATGCCATGTTCAATTAAGGCAGTGTTTACTGTCTGTCTGTCTGCCCATCAGGGAGGAGCAGGGCCGTGAAGACATCAGACGCTACATCAATCCTCTTAATACGCCTATTAAACTACCACTCTGCCCGGGAACACAGCTGTGAAATATGTAACCCAGAGACACATAGCTGTCTAGTCACCTAGGAGGGTTGTAACAGTTTTCACCAGGTCAAACAAGACCCTTCTCAAAAATGTTTTTTGTGGTATTATTTTCTGTGATTGCTTTAGGCTCTGGTGTAGCTGGTAGTTGATCTGATTTGAGCCCCGCTGTTGGCTGTACTTGAAGTACTAAGTGTATGTAAAGACCCTGCTCAGTTGCCTGGGGGTCAGTAGAGCAGTGGTTGGTTGTGTGTGTTAACACTGATCTGGGATCAGTGCCTCTCCACAGGGGACAGCAAGTCAATGCAGGGTTATTGATGACCTCTGAGGTTAAACAAAGGGTTAATCAGTAATCACGCCCTCTGGTTATTAGCAGTAGAAAGCTGGAGTGGATATCATGCAATATGCATAGACATTACATGACAATGTATTACAGAGCAGGCTGTTACAGTCTGGTTCCCTGTCATTGGATTTCTACAGACACACACAAAGTACACAACACAGTGCAGAGAGAGGTTGTAGAGCACACTCCATCTGGTGTGTAAGACAAAGAGCGTGTCAAGTATACGAGGTGCTAGGGACCACATATATTATTTACGACACAATCGGCAAAACATAATTTCTTTGACTGGAGCCTAACTCCCACACCCAGTAAACCCATCGTTGAGAACACTTTGTTGTTCCTCTTTACCCAAACACAGGCTTGACAAATCCTGCAAATAGATTAAATACAACTCTAACAATTGCTAAATGCATAAAGTAGTAAAACCCAGACAGCTACTGTGTGAGAGTAGTGTTTTTGTTGCTGGCGGTGCTGTCTGTGCCTGTAGCACTACAGTTTGTGTTGATGCCTTGCCTCTAGATTCCCTGACAATCAGGAGAATGACACCCCGGATATCAATACAAGTCTCAGCAGAGCAGATGGGCTAAACGGGAGTCGTTCTGTTCCTCCAGTCCAGTGTACATTTCCTCATACAGCTCCTGCTGTGACTACAATAGCTCTACATATAGTAGCACCCAGAGACAACACATTCATACCGCTTATTCCTCAAGATATCCATCCACAATCTGTTTGGTTAAGTCAATTGCTTTGTTCAATTGGATTCAACAGGAGTATGGCCTCAGATTTGTCCTGCTAAACCTCAGCCCCATGGTTTCGTGCTTTGGCATTTTGGCCCTAAACAGGGAGATAGTACGGAGAACATTTCACCCGTTTTCCTGGGATAATGTAAGCCGCACGCCCTCCAGGTGATCTTTAAGTAGAATCCTGGATGGTTTTAATGATGGGTATGATGCTGCCACAGCTGGCTCTGGCGCTGCCAGGGTCTATCTGACAGGGCACAGGGGAGGGCTCTGGTCCGCTTACCAGGGGCAAAGCAATTAACACAGAGCGAGAGAAGGAGAGCGATAAAGAGAGACTGGATTAAATTCACATATCATCATTTTCTCTTTCCACTCAGTAAAAGTTGTATCTTCTCAAAGGATTCAATTAATATGGAGGAGCAGCGAAAGCGATGTGTCGCGTCTCCAGCGTTCTCGGGGGTGCCCATCAACCTGACACGCCGATTGTTTAAGCTTGCTGGGATGGTTTTAGCATGGTAAATACCTGTTGTAGTCAATTACCTCAGCTTTTGGTAGATGTAGTCATTTTACTGTGCCCCACGGGTGTCATACATATTCTGAGCTGAAGATTTGCAGAGGATTTGGCATTAGTATGAAAACACTGTCAGGGTCTATCTAAGGAGATAGTTGCAGAAAACGGTGCACCTTTCCATACATTTGCCTGGTTTATATCATGCTAACTGTTGGTGGGGAGTGGAACTCCATTTTTCCTTTGTCTGCTGCCCGCTTCCAGTCAGCCTTTGCAGGTACAGTAACGACAGACTGGCATCCTCCCAGTGGGTGTAGCCCACCCCTAACTAGCAGGCTCTAACACCCCCTCCTCCAGTCTCTCTGTGTGCTCATTGGTGGAGAGAGAGACAGTTCATCGTCCTGACAGTCTAGTCAGTGCCCATAGAGGTAGCTGGCCAGAGAACATAGACAGATAGACTGACTGTGTCCAAAGTGACACAATATTCCCTATATAGTGCAGTGCACTACTTACATGGACAATGTAGGGAATAGGAAACCATTTCAGACACGGCCACAGCCATTATCTCTGTCTGCCAGGCCTGTAAAGAACAGAGAGGATGATGACCCGCCGTAGCCCCACAGGAGAGGCTGAGGGGAGACAGAAGTGTAACTCTCCACTCTGTAAAAAGCCTCCATTGTAGTTGGAGAAGGATAACATATACCGTAGCTCCTCTCCCTGATGTCCCCAGGGCTGTGTGAGAGAGAGGGGGGTTGACAGAAGTGCTTAGGAAATAGCCTAAACACTCTTAAAGGGGAAGTGCTGGGGCGTGTTCAAGTAGGCTTCAGTACACTCCTATTGTATTCAAGCCGAGCACCTTTAATGTATGCGATGTGACGTTGTGTTGCTATTCGCCTACCAGAGGGCATTAACTGCAGCTCTGTGAATGTCTGAATGTCTGTCAGTGTAAAACAGTCAAGTCAAACACTGCAGGTATAGACCAAACATCCCCATGCACTGCTTGCCTTAGGAAACCTGAGTCATAGACGCAGTGTGAAATGTGGTCTTTTCTCTCAGTAAGAGGCTTGATGCTGACACAAAGCAGGACTGGCTCTTTCTCCAACCAGTGGTAACGTGAGCTGACAGACAGACCGACAGATAGCATTGTAAGCATACAGGGCTCTGCAGGACATAAATACTTGCATACATGCACACACACACACGTCCCTCATACTCCCACAGTGGAGAGCACCGAGACAGAGAGAGCACAAAGCACTACCTGCCACAGCGAGACGGCTCCCTACAGCACGACTACCACCACAGGCGTCTAAACTTGGTGGCGGCCGGTGCGTTGCCGTGGTGATCTCGACGGAGACAGTGACGGCTTGTACGCTCGCGTTGAGCATCGCTCAGCCTCTCCTTGTCTTGTTGTCTTGTCTCACGCTGGAGGCTCGGCTGTGCCGCGCCCATGAGCGGTGAGACAGAAAAACAGAGAAAAGGAAAGGGGAAGGAGTCCCCCCCCACTCATCATCAGAGAGCCGTAATCAGTACAGGAAACGTGGGCTGAGAATCTGTGTGTAGACAACAAAGGCAGATGTGTTCCTCCTGGTTGAGTTAGCATTTTGCAGAGGGATATACACTGTTCTATAGGAATATATGGCTCTCCATACATCCATACTGTTACCAATTTCATATGCTAAGGACTATTTCTATGGTGTGCATTGTGAGTATTTAAACTAATTTACCGTTAGATGCTAAATATGTCTTAAATGTAGACACAGTGGATAGTCTCTGTCTGCTGAGAGTTGGTTGTTTGCATGGTGTTCTCAGACACCTAGTAAAAATCGAAGTCCATCTGATACGTCAGTTAACCCAACCGCACTGTCTCCCTCTATCATGTCTAAGACCATATGTTGGGCCAACGTTGAGGTTTGTTGTTTCTCTCAGAGCAGGCAGATACAGCACAGAGATTTCAATCCCCAGCCTGGAATTAATCTTGGTAAATGTCGTCGAGTCATGCCACCGGCATGGACATGTTCTGTACTGTGTAGCTACAACGTCCCACAGATTTCCCCTGGCGCCAAAGTAAACACACACAGATAAACAATTTATCAAATCCTGCGGCCACAAATTATTACAAGCGGGATTTGTCTGCTCATTATTCACAATGCCAGGAGGGCCTGCCAGCACTGGGAATAGGGAGACTAGCGCTCCGATGCTAACGGTAGCTAGTGGTGGTGGATCAACTTTGCATTCGAATTAAATAAGGAGTAAGGACCGTGTGGAAAGAAAATGAAGGATGGCTCTGTGTAAAATTGTGCTCTAGTTATTTGTGCTTTGAAATGATGCCCCGCAGCTTTATAGGCTGCTAGGAGAACTTGTGCTTTCAGACACACAGTAATGTGCTCGAATTTCTTCAGAAGATATGTGTGCTCTGCATTTATGCATATTTAAAACCTTTAACAATGTTGGATGAAGAACAGCATGGAGACAGCTGCAGTTTCAAATTGTCACAACTATTTGTTAGTGATTTATTTCATTGTCTGACAAGGACAATTACATTTATTCAGATTAAATCCTTGTGTACTGTAGGCAAGTCCATTTCAGAGAACAGCCTGTGTATTTTTTTGGTCCAGTAAATGTACTATGGTTGTCAGGCAGTGCGTGGCTTTCTGTTCCACTGACATTCTAGATCAGAGCATTCTATTCTTATCTTTAATTATTTAGCTGTTGACAATTTACCATCTTAAAGAATGCTTTATTCCTAGCGATGGGGCGGGTATTTCAACATCTTATCATACATTTGGAACGTGTGATTTGCTCCTCAATACTAACCCTTCTGAACTGTTCTGCCATGTCCTTGATGACCACTGAAGTGCCTGAAGACGCCAATGGAAATCGATGTATAATTTAGCATGAACCACTTTCTTTATCTTCTGAATACCTTTACTATGTATTGATTTACCGATCAATACATTATTTAACTCAATCATTGTGTCAACATTGGAATGCTTCTTCCTTGTTGTAGCATTACTTCATCTTAGCAATTTTATATTTCTTATTGGAATGGTACAAATTCTGTTTTATCTGTGCGATTTCACATATTGAGAATGTTGACATTTGTTAATAGCATCAATTAGTGTCTTTTCACAATGTTCCTAGTAGACTTCTAGAGCCTGTTCTATGTCCAACCCGTTAGCTTGAGCCTTTATCTAATATTGACTATATCAAAAGGCTTTAAGAAACGGGGACATGCAGTTTTGGTCTTGTAGGGAAAAGAAAATGGCTGCCTGCTGTAGAATGTGTTGACTCTCCCTTACTAAATGATTCCTTCACATAATGTTCTCTTTATATTTTCTTTGATAACCTGTTGATGTGTGGGAGCATAGCTGTACTACCCATGATAAATGAAGTGTCTTTGTGTAAATGAGCAATACACGCATGGTCTGAAATAGAGGCATTTACACAGCACACTATTAGAGTGTAGGTATCAAGATATTTGCCTGCGTAAGAGATATTTCTCTCCCAATGTAGCGTGTTCAGCATGCTAGGGCAGACAAATTAGTGACCTGACCCAGACACTCAGATATATCAGTGTCTGTTGGAGCTTTATGTATTATTAATGTGTGTATGTACACAGGAACTCCCATGGAAATGAGAAGTTACATTGTTTTGAACCCACCAGTCATCCCACTAATTCCAGTCATACAACAACAGCTATATAGCACCAGTACTCAGAAGACCGCTGGAGTAGTTGTAGGACTGAACGTGTGTGTGTGTGTGTGTGTGTGTGTGTGTGTGTGTGTGTGTGTGTGTGTGTGTGTGTGTGTGTGTGTGTGTGTGTGTGTGTGTGTGTGTGTGTGTGTGTGTGTGTGTGTGTGTGTGTGTGTGTGTGTGTGTGTGTGTGTTTGTTTGTGGGAGGCTCCCAGTCTGAGGAATAACACAGCTTTTATTATATTCCTCTGACATCAGCCTCTTTGCCGGTGTATCTGTGTGTGTGCATGTGTGTGTGGTTGTGTGTGCTGTCTCCAGCCAGGGACATCCGTGTCCCACATCTAACAGAGCCAGCTGTTGTATCACCCTGGGCCAGACAGCAGGCCTGTGATCTGCCTAAGGCCCCACGCTACCCAGTGCTGCCCCGCTAACAGTTCTGATCTATCCCAAGCTCCCAGACCATGAATCTGCTTGAGTCAATGCACCAGAGGCAGCTCCCACTGCTCTGATGTCATCAGAGAAACATCCTCTTAGGATGAAGGGTGTGTGTCTAGCCAGTGGGTCAGTACAGTGTGTGGGTGGTTATCTGAGTGTACACTACACGGTGAAAGCTGTAGGAGGGGTAGAGGCGTGTCGGGACATGGTGGGAGGATGGAGGGATGGATGGATGGAGAGGTAAAGTACATTTGTTCTCTTCACCTCCCTACAAGGAGAGTGGATCTAAATCCAGCCTGATCCAAAGCCTCTTCACACACAATCTCTCTCTCTCTCTCTCTTCGATATATCCATCTGTTGCATTACACCAGCCCCATCCCCCATACCAACTGTAGCTACCTTACACTGTATTGGAATGTATTTCCACAGACTGCAATGCAGTCCTTTTCACTGTTCATTGTGATAAAAAAGAAGAAGAAACCCGCACACTGCTCTTGATAGTGTCACTGCTCTTCAATAAGCTTTCCGTATCGGCCTCAAGGCCTTCTGTGGCCGTTTTTCTTTTTTCTCATCCTATTCAACTGTTACCATGCACCTGCAACAAAGATTGCTCCGATGTGCGAGTGCCTTTTGAATTTTGAATTACTGCTCATTGCGAGAAAGGAATGACTTTTGATGGCTTTGAGTGTCAATAATTACACTGAGTGAATGGTAAGTCTGTTCAATATGGCTTCATTAAAGGAAGAATTCCAGGAAACCATCATAGCAGAGGCGTCAACAAAGCAGCTGACTCTGCTCCTAGCAGCCAAACATATTGATGATTTGTACATCGATGTACATTGATGTTTACATTCTCTGTAGGCTCTACATTAGCATCATTTTGAAAGAGTGTTAATATTCATGAGTAGCCAGCCCAGGGTCCTGCCTCTGATGAATCAGTGGGCAAATCACATTCCTCGAAACCATGTTTCCTTCCTCTTAACCCCGCCCATGCATCCACACAGGTCCAGAATGGTGAATTCCCAGTGCCCTGGGTAGTGGAATCACCATGACGACGACTCCCTTCATTAAGCATGTCATGCATGACGACAGGCGTGCTTGTTGTCATGTTTTCATCCTATAAGCCTTTAAAGCATGACAGTAATTAAAACATCTCATTCCTTTATTTGATTTTCCATCAGCTGGGCCCTCCGCTCCGCATGGAATCCTCGCCAGGATGAGCCGGGAGCGCGGCTGGTCCACTTAACACGTGACACGGTCCGCTGTGTGTTTTTGTCCGAGAACATGCCTGGCAAGGCTCCTTACGGGTGGAGCAGGCTGGAGCTAAGAAGTGTCTAACAAGTGTCAGTCCTTCTGCTCTTTGGGCTATACTGGGCTATAACCAGCAGGATGGTTGTAATATGGTTGGTTGTAATATGGTTGTAATGACGTCATTTCAACATGTTTTGTCTGCTGAGTAGGCTGTGATTGAGCCCAAGAGATAGTCAGTGAAGACTGTCTGTATCAATGACAGAGTTAAATGCTATCAGTATTCCTGTCCTGGCCTATAAGGCGTTTAATTACTGAACCTGTTGTCTCTGTCATTATTATTACTCGCCAGTTTTGTGGCGGTGGCAATTATTTTATGCTTGTGTAAAGCCTCATTTCTGCATGGCATACATCCGCATCCTCACAGTGAATGCTCTGACTGCACCTAATCTATCAGTGCCAAATTCATTTCTTAATGGACTTAACCTAACCCTTCTTGCATTTCAATGTGTTTCTGATTTGTTATCGCCTCTCCTTTGGTTAATTTTCGCAAATGTCCCCTGAAAGATGATTGATACAGTATGCTATCAGATGATGTTTATGCGTGACAGACTCTGCATATTCTCAGGGGACGGAGATATAGAAAGGAGCTCACTATACTGTACTACACTTGTGTTGGTGGTCTTCCAGACGTCTGCAGATGGTGTGAAGGAAAATGCACTCGTGGAATACGTTAGAATACATTACTAATGCTCGGTTTGTTCACTGTAGATTCCGTGGCATTCAGGTGTTCTACCTTGATCTCGGAGCTCCTGACGTTTTCCAGAGAAGTCCTCCTGCTTTCTCTCACACCTCTCCATCCTTGAAACGCATCACGTCTCATTTCAGAGTCTCTTTGAACGCTAGGTTTTCATAGTAAATATCAGCATGACTTATTTTAGCTATGTAAACGAAAGCCTAGTATCTTCCCTCTGTATCTAAGTAGATTCGCTAACAGTGTCTATTTTTGTCAAATCGCTCAAGGTCATCTGTGATTGACAGTCCAGTTGCCATAACAACAGCATCCATCTCTATTTTCCCTTTCCATCACACTATTTTACAAGGTTTTGATATGTTACTGGTTTTCTTGAGTATGTCTAGGTGACTGTACATGAATTCATACATTTGTACATTTATTGTTGCATGCTTGTTATTTTGGTAGCATGTTCTTCTGTTTGCATGCTTTGGTCAGTGGGGCTACGGTAGCTAACAGAGGCCTGCGCCCCGCGGCTCCAGGTTGGCGGCTCCCAGAAAGGTTCAGTCTCTGTGGTGTGAAGGGCCGTTGGTCAGTATTGATAAATTGTCTGAGAGAAGAAGTCCAGAGCTTGGGACTATAAGGTTATATCTGCACAAAGACGATTCTGAGATAATTGGTTTCATCTTGTATTCTTTTGAACTGAACAACATGAATTGGGGTATTTAGAGTACTATATAGGTAGAGAACATTGAAAATAACAAGGCTATGGCAATAACTACATTTTGACAAAAACACAGATAGACCCAAGCTCTTAAAGTGCTGAACTAGGATCACGTCCCCCCAGTCAGTGCTTGATTTGGTCTGAAATAGGTGCCTGTTCTCATTTTTGTTGCTAGTACTATTTATTTTTAGGTGCAGGAACTCAATACTTTTAAACGAATATTCTATAAAAGGTGCAGGAGTTCAAGAAGTAGAACATTTGAGTTGCTGTTACTCCGGTGAACTCCTGCCAGTCAAGCACTGCCCCCAGTCCATATAATCATTCCGATCTAAAATTAAAAACTGACCCTACAGTTGAAGTCGGAAGTTTACATACACGTTAGCCAAATACATTTAAACTCAGTTTTTCACAATTCCTGACATTTAATCCTAGTAAAAATTCCCTGTCTTAGGTCAGTTAGGATCACCACTTTATTTTAAGAATGTGAAATGTCAGAATAATAGGAGAGGGAATGATTTATTTCAGCTTTTATTTCTTTCATCACATTCCCAGTGGGTCAGAAGTTTACATGAACTCAATTAATATTTGGTAGCATTGCCTATAAATTGTTTAACTTGGGTAAAACGTTTTGGGTAGCCTTCCACAAGCTTCCCACAATAAGTCGGGTGAATTTTGGCCCATTCCTCCTGACAGAGCTGGTGTAACTGAGTCAGGTTTGTAGGCCTCCTTGCTCGCACACGCTTTTTCAGTTCTACCCACACATTTTCTATGGGATTGAGGTCAGGGCTTTGTGATGGCCACTCCAATACCTTGACTTTGTTGTCCTTAAGCCATTTTGCCCAAACTTTGGAAGTATGCTTGGGGTCATTGTCCATTTGGAAGACCCATTTGCGACCAAGCTTTAACTTCCTGACTGAGGTCTTGAGATGTTGCTCCAATATATCCACATCATTTTCCTGCCTCATGATGCCATCTATTTTGTGAAGTGCACCAGTCCCTCCTGCAGCGAAGCACCCCAACAACATGATGCTGCCACCCTCGTGCTTCATGGTTGGGATGTTGTTCTTCGGCTTGCAAGCCTCTCCCTTTTTCCTCCAAACATAACGATGGTCATTATGGCCGAACAGTTCTATTTTTGTTTCATCAGACCAGAGGACATTTCTCCAAAAAGTACAATCTTTGTCCCCATGTGCAGTTGCAAACCGTAGCCTGGCTTTTTTGAGGGAGTTTTTGAGCAGTGGCTTCTTCCTTGCTGAGTGGCCTTTCAGGTTATGTCGATATAGGACTCGTTTTACTGTGAATATAGATAATTTTGTACCTGCTTCCTCCAGCATCTTCACAAGGTCCTTTGCTGTCGTTCTGGTATTGATTTGCACTTTTTGCAGCAAAGTACATTCATCTCTAGAAGATATAACGCGTCTCCTTCCTGAGCGGTATGACAACTCGTGGTCCCATGGTGTTTATACTTGCGTACTATTGTTTGTACAGATGAACGTGGTACATTCAGGTGTTTGGAAATTGCTCCCAGGATTGAACCAGACTTGTGGAGGTCTACAATTTTCTTTCTGAGGTCTTGGCTGATTTCTTTTGATTTTCCCATGATGTCAAGCAAAGAGGCACTGAGTTTGAAGGTAGGCCTTGAAATACATCCACATGTACACCTCCAATTGACTCAAATGATGTCAATTAGCCTATCAGAAGCTTCTAAAGCCATGACATAACTTTCTGGAATTTCCCAAGCCGTTTAAAGTAACAGTCAACTTAGTGTACGTAAACTTCTGACCCACTGGAATTGTGATACAGTGAGTTATAAGTGAAATAATCTGTCTGTAAACAATTGTTGAAAAAATTACTTGTGTCATGCACAAAGTAGATGTCTAACTGACTTGCCAAAACTATAGTTTGTTATTAACAAGAAATTTGTGGAGTGGTTGAAAAACAAGTTTTAATGACTCCAACCGAAGTGTATGTAAACTCCCGACTTCAACTGTATATCAGCACTCCTACACTGAGACTCTTTGTGAGTACAGGCCCTGGTTGGGGGAGGTTGTGCCAGATCATAATTACGTACGTACAGTAGGACCATCCCATACAGTAGCATGGCAGTAAAGAATCAGAAAGGTCTATTTGGAGATTGTGGTGAAAGGAGATTTATTATCCTGATTTCTACTGCTGAGAAGTCACTGATCTCATAGTGCTGTTGTAATGGATTCTGCTTTGTCCAGTGATTCAGTGGGTGCTCCAATATGGGTCAATAGTAGAAACTCCTGCACAGTAAGAGCAATTCTTGCACACATTCCACCACTGCCTTCTATACTTCTTGCTCCAGCAGGCTCAGCTGGCAACATAATCCCATTAATGCGTTCTAACATAAGGGGAAGCTGTTTCACTGTAGGTGGTAATATATCCTGCCAGGCAACCATAGAAGTTTGGTTTGAGATGCTGTAACACACAGGGTGAGGGTGTAAGGAAGTGAACCAGGTCCAACGTGCACCCAAGGCCCCACTCATTATCTAACATCCTCTCTCTAGCACATATGGTTGTTCTTTATTATAAACTGGGTGGTTCGAGCCTGAATGCTGATTGGCTGACAGACCGTATACCACGGGTATGACAAAACATTTCTTTTTACTGCTCTAGTTGCGTGGGTAACCAGTTCATAATAGCAATAAGGCACCTCAGAGGTTGTGGTGTATGACCAATATACCACAGCTAAGGACTTTATCCAGTCACTCCATGTTGGCTGTATACCACACCCTCTCGGGCATTATTGCTTAAATAATTCATTTGCAGGACATAATGGGAAAGAAATACAACCTGGTCTGCATCCAAAATGGAAACCTATTCCCTACATAGTGCACAACTTTTTACCAGAGCCCTATAGGTCAAATGTAGGGAATAGAGTTTTAATTGGGAAGCAGCCATGGGCTTTTTTAAAGATCAGGACAAAAAACCCTTTTACATCAACCAGGAGCAAGCTGAACCTGATTTAATGGGCTTTTGTACTATTCATATTACTCACTGAGAATGGAGTTTACTGGAGCTATATTAAGATACCGATAGCAAAGACATCTGACCAATTTGTTTTGTCGTGTTCACTTCGTGGCCACTTTTTAGGGAACTGCACAGTGTCCACATGAGTGGTGTGTGTTATTTTCGCTCCACAGTAAAATTGGTTAGCCCTAATAGGTAAGGTAAGGCTCTCTTGGAAATGACTGTACACAGATGCTCTGTTCTCCCCGTACAATCCTCTCCATTGTTTACTAAATACCTCATGGTCTTTAATCATATGAAAGGTTCACCAGTTCATTTGAATAACCTCATTTTAATAACTTCATCAAATGTAACTGTAAAGATGGGTGATTGTGATTGGACCACGTGACCCCTTTTCCTGCCCTCCCAATGCTGCGTTCTCATCTCCCCCCAGACTCCCCCTGACAGGTGACTGTCCCCATAAATCTCTCCACTCTGCCAGGGTAAGACCAGGGCAGCGGGCACCTTTCTGCAAACCCATCGCCCTCACAGCCACGGGGCCAAGCCCCTGGTCAGCATAGCAGAAAGGCAATGTGATTAATCCCCCCTGGAAATTGCAAGGACCTGCCTATAGCTTCATACACTCCTCTCATCTAATTAGGCTTGACTGGTTCCCGTCTTCACTGAGGCACTATTCACATGACATATGCCCTTTTACCCCCCCTATACAGTTGAAGTCAGAAGTTTACATACACCGTAGCCAAATATATTTTAACTCAGTTTTTCACAATTCCTGATATTTAATCCTAGTAAAAATTCCCTGTTTTAGGTGAGTTAGGATCACCATTTTATTTTAAGAATGTGAAATGTCAGAATTATTTATTTCAGCTTTTATTTCTTTCATCACATTCCCTGTGTGTCAGAAGTTTACATACACTCAATTAGTATTTGGTAGCATTGCCTTTCAATTGTTTAACTTGGGTCAAACGTTTCGGGTAGCCTTCCACAAGCTTCCCACAATAAGTTGGGTGAATTTTGGCCCATTCCTCCTGACAGAGCTGGTGTAACTGAGTCAGGTTTGTAAGCCTCCTTGCTCGTTCAGTTCTGCCCACCCATTTTTTATGGGATTGAGCTCAGGGCTTTGTGATGGCCACTCCAATACCTTGACTTTGTTGTCCTTAAGCCATTTTGCCACAACTGGAAGTATGCTTGGGGTCATTGTCCATTTGGAAGACCCATTTGCGACCGTACCACTGGAATTGTGATACAGTGAATTATAAGTGAAATAATTTGTCTGTAAACAATTGTTGGAAAATTACTTGTGTCATGCACAAAGTAGATGTCCTAACTAACTTGCCAAAACGATAGTTTGTTAACAAGAAATCTGTGGAGTGGTTGAAAAACGAGTTTTAATGACTCCAACCTAAGTGTATGTAAACTTCCGACTTCAACTGTATATACTGCACATATGCAGTATGCAGTACATCCAGGGCGATGGGAGGTATAGATGTGTGGCAGGTGGCTAATGTGGTTCAGAACTGCAATGTTCCTCCAGGTCAGCCTGTCAGTGGTTCAGAACTACAATGTTCCTCCAGGTCACCCTGTCAGTGGTTCAGAACTACAATGTTCCTCCAGGTCACCCTGTCAGTGGTTCAGAACTACAATGTTCCTCCAGGTCACCCTGTCAGTGGTTCAGAACTACAATGTTCCTCCAGGTCACCCTGTCAGTGGTTCAGAACTACAATGTTCCTCCAGGTCACCCTGTCAGTGGTTCAGAACTACAATGTTCCTCCAGGTCACCCTGTCAGTGGTTCAGAACTACAATGTTCCTCCAGGTCACCCTGTCAGTGGTTCAGAACTACAATGTTCCTCCAGGTCACCCTGTCAGTGGTTCAGTCAAGCAGAACAGGCCAACTCTTCCAAATTCAATATTCCGATATCTCCTCCTCCATCAAAACACCACCTTTTCCTTGACAAACACATTGGAGCATCACTCGATTTTTACAGCGGTAAGGTTAAATACAAAGTGGCTTGGACAGAACATTGAATCAAACTTCTGATAAATAGTGTAAGCAAAAAGCACAACTTAACTTTGAAGATAAACTTATTTGGGAAAGTAAAAGAGAGAGGCAGCCTCTGGAAATTGTAAAGTACAGTATACACATATGGTTTAATCCAGAGAGCTGGCAGCTAAACTCCGACTCAGACACCACATTATGGAAATCCTATTCATTCCTTCAAATTAAATTCCTTTCAATTCTTCTCAAAGCCACCACTTCTCCCTTCTTTCCATGACAGGGTAATATAATATAACAAGAGGAGAATGAGTCAGGTAGGTCTTCCTAATGGATGAATATAGATGTGATCACTCCTTCCGCTGTGTCTCATCATCTGGAAATCTAACTGTACCTGCCAAGTTACAAGGCTCTACACCCAGGATATAATTGTGTGTGTAATTCCCCAGGGCTCTATTCAACCGTAGCTACTGTAAGTCATTTAACTGGAGAAAATAATGATATCATGTTGGCTTTACAACGTGATGGCTTATCAAATAATTAATTCATGTAAAGTAACTTCGAATAACTAAATACAGTTCATATTAATTCCCTGGTATACACATTAAGAATGTTTTGTATTTTGTATGGTAGCGTTGAGACTAGGTAATAGAGGGTAGGACTCTCAACACTTAGCCTATTTTACATTTCACCTGCCAAACATGTTTACTCGGTGTGCTCTTGGAATTGATTGAGTCATGAGCATGACATAAACAACAACAACAATGAGCACTACAACCAAATGGGCCTAATACTCAATTAAAGAGGATCAGACTCTGAACAACAACCACTCAGCTACAAATCCACAGCCAACCTCAATGTGTCCATTAATACTCAAATTGTTGCGTCGGGATGCAGCAATAACACTACAAAAGCACCCAATTACCCTTTTAGACTGTGATGCCATTTAGAGTGTGATTCATCTGTCCCCATTCTGAACGGGGTTCACCTCCTGTTTGAACCCATGACGCTTCCATCCACAACAGAAAACCACTGTCTCTGACAATTAGCCTGTGGCCAGTGACAGATTATAGGCCTCAGCACTCATAGCCTCACTACCCAGCATTAACAGTCAGCTATCATCTAAAACAACCAAGACCAACTGTAAGCCCAACACATCACAGACATCTATCCTACTTCTCTAATTGACCGACTTGCTTTTAAAATGGTTTCTCTGTGCGCTGGTTGCCTTTCTCTAGTCGATGATCAATAGTCAAAGTCTCTGCATGTGGTTGGCATTGAACCATTGATTCAGCCTAACGTATCTGCATGTCTCAGTGACAGTGGCTGCATGAGAACATGATCAGTAATCACTCCAAGGACAATTTACAGTGACACAACAGAGTGTGCTGGCGGGCGGGGACATGTCATTGGTGGGTGTTTTGATTCTTTATTTATCAGTGGGCCGACTCCCTCCTACCTCTGTCGCTGGAGAGTTCTGACTGACAATGAGTGTACACATGCACACGGCAGGGTGTGAGTCCCCTGTCACTCTCTCTCTCCTACCCCTCTTGTCTCTCTCTGGCAGGCAGATATGTGTGCCTCATGAGACCCCCGAGCATCACAAGGGGGTCTTATCTTCACAACAGATGAGAAACTCAACTTAGACCCAACATCAAAGCCGGAGGGAGAGAAACTACAGATGCATGTCTGACTGGCCAATAGAGCCAGTAGCAGCAGTCCAACATTCGTCTGCAGCACATCCACAGACACACCACATGCTAGTTAAACATTAGGCCTACCAGACATAACATACTCGCTTCTGAAATAGTTCCAGAGAGACATGATCATTTCATAGCTGCTGATTATTAATAAGGGCTTGGCTGCAGTGACTTCACGTCAGATATCCGCTCAACCTGGCCTACGCTGGGCTGCAGTGACTTCACGTCAGATATCCGCTGAACCTGGCCTACGCTGGGCTGCAGTGTCCATAGAGCAGGGATCATCAACTAGATTCAGCCGTGGGACGATTATTTTATATATTTTTCCGGTGGATGGTCGGGGGGCCGGAACATAATTACAAATAATTTGTAGACTGCAAATGAACCGCTAGACGCCCAAACAGATATAATATTTGACTACAACAATCATTTCAAACCTTGCTTATATTTGTATACGATCTTGTGCATCTCTCTACTATGCGTGGGAATACTTGGGAACAGATTTCTTAAATTAAAATAACTTGGAGCTGATTTCCTGGTGTTTGTACTGTCTTATGTCCAACAAAAAAAATATAAAACTTGGGGAGCCAAATAAAACCACCCACAGGCCAAATTCGGCCCTCGGCCCGCAAGTTGGGGAACACTGCCATAGAGAGAGAGACTTCAGTTCATTATTCATGACAAGTCAACTGTGTAAAGCAATAGTTAAAGACACATTTGACAAAGGGGATAAGTGTCATGCCAAGAATTAGCTAGCACAGTTATCAAACTCAAGCACAGTCGTCAAACACAAGAATACACAACACATGTCAAGCCAAACGCTAGTCTGTGAGTCCATCTATAACACATAACAGACAAAAAGACAAGCACGCGTTAAATTGCTGAAATGAGGGGCAGGACACATCAAATTGTGATGACCATGTCAACACGGTGCTGATGGACCGGGAGATAGTGACATGTCATTTCCTGTCTGTCAGCTTGTATTATGGAGTGTCCGGGAGGAAGAGGACGGACCAGGGAACAAGGGAGGAAATGAACAAAAGCAGCACTGCCTGTAGCCATTGACAACCATTAGCCACCTGCCACACATCTATACCTCCCATCTCCCTGGATGTACTGCATACTGCATATGTGCAGTATATACAGTTGAAGTCGGAAGTTTACATACACTTAGGTTGGAGTCATTAAAACTCGTTTTTCAACCACTCCACAAATTTCTTGTTAAACAAACTATCGTTTTGGCAAGTTGGTTAGGACATCTACTTTGTGCATGACACAAGTAATTTTCCAACAATTGTTTACAGACAGATTATTTCACTTATAATTCACTGTATCACAATTCCAGTGGTACGGTCGCAAATGGGTCTTCCAAATGGACAATGACCCCAAGCATACTTCCAGTTGTGGCAAAATGGCTTAAGGACAACAAAGTCAAGGTATTGGAGTGCCCATCACAAAGCCCTGACCTCAATCCCATAGAAAATGTGTGGGCAGAACTGAGCGAGCAAGGAGGCTTACAAACCTGACTCAGTTACACCAGCTCTGTCAGGAGGAATGGGCCAAAATTCACCCAACTTATTGTGGGAAGCTTGTGGAAGGCTACCCGAAACGTTTGACCCAAGTTAAACAATTGAAAGGCAATGCTACCAAATTCTAATTGAGTGTATGTAAACTTCTGACACACAGGGAATGTGATGAAATAAATAAAAGCTGAAACAAAATAATTCTGACATTTCACATTCTTAAAATAAAATGGTGATCCTAACTCACCTAAGACAGGGAATTTTTACTAGGATTAAATATCAGGAATTGTGAAACACTGAGTTAAAATATATTTGGCTACGGTGTATGTAAACTTCCGACTTCAACTGTATAGGGGGGGTGAAAGGGCATATGTCATGTGAATAGTGCCTCAGGGAAGACGGGAACCAGTCAAGCCTAATTAGATGAGAGGAGTGTATGAAGCTACAGGCAGGCCCTTGCAATTTCCAGGGGGGATTAATCACATTGCCTTTCTGCTATGCTGACCAGGGGCTTGGCCCCGTGGCTGTGAGGGCGATGGGTTTGCAGAAAGGTGCCCGCTGCCCTGGTCTTACCCTGGTAGAGTGGAGAGATTTATGGGGACAGTCACCTGTCAGGGGGAGTCCGGGGGGAGATGAGAACGCAGCATTGGGAGGGCGGGAGGGGAACAGTGGGGTGGAAGCAGGAAAAGGGGTCACGTGGTCCAATCACAATCACCCATCTTTACAGTTACATTTGATGAAGTTATTAAAATGAGGTTATTCAAATGAACTGGTGAACCTTTCATATGATTAAAGACCATGAGGTCTTTAGTAAACAATGGAGAGGATTGTACGGGGAGAACAGAGCATCTGTGTACAGTCGTTTCCAAGAGAGCCTTACCTTACCTATTAGGGCTAACCAATTTTACTGTGGAGCGAAAATAACACACACCAGTCATGTGGACACTGTGCAGTTCCCTAAAAAGTGGCCACGAAGTGAACACGACAAAACAAGTTGGTCAGATGTCTTTGTTATCGGTATCTTAATATAGCTCCAGTAAACTCCATTCTCAGTGAGTAATATGAATAGTACAAAAGCCCATTAAATCAGGTTCAGCTTGCTCCTGGTTGATGTAAAAGTTTTTTTTGTCCTGATCTTTAAAAAAGCCCATGGCTGCTTCCCAATTAACACTCTATTCCCTACATTTGGCCTATAGGGCTCTGGTAAAAGGTTGTGCACTATGTAGGGAATAGGTTTCCATTTTGGATGCAGACCAAGTTGTATTTCTTTCCCATTATGTCCTGCAAATGAATTATTTAAGCAATAATGCCCGAGAGGGTGTGGTATACAGCCAACATGGAGTGACTGGATAAAGCCCTTAGCTGTGGTATATTGGTCATACACCACAACCCCCTGAGGTGCCTTATTGCTATTATGAACTGGTTACCAACGCAACTAGAGCAGTAAAAATAAATGTTTTGTCATACCCGTGGTATACGGTCTGTCAGCCAATCAGCATTCAGGCTCAAACCACCCAGTTTATAATAAAGAACAACCATATGTGCTAGAGAGAGGATGTTAGATAATGAGCGGGGCCTTGGGTGCACGTTGGACCTGGTTCACTTCCTTACACCCTCACCCTGTGTGTTACAGCATCTCAAACCAAACTTCTATGGTTGCCTGGCAGGATATATTACCACCTACAGTGAAACAGCTTCCCCTTATGTTAGAACGCATTAATACGATTATGTTGCCAGCTGAGCCTGCTGGAGCAAGAAGTATAGAAGGCAGTGGTGGAATGTGTGCAGGAATTGCTCTTACTGTGCAGGAGTTTCTACTATTGACCCATATTGGAGCACCCACTGAATCACTGGACAAAGCAGAATCCATTACAACAGCACTATGAGATCAGTGACTTCTCAGCAGTAGAAATCAGGAAAATAAATCTCCTTTCACCACAATCTCCAAATAGACCTTTCTGATTCTTTACTGCCATGCTACTGTATGGGATGGTCCTACTGTACGTACGTAATTATGATCTGGCACAACCTCCCCCAACCAGGGCCTGTATTCACAAAGAGTCTCAGTGTAGGAGTGCTGATATACAGTTGAAGTCGGGAGTTTACATACACTTCGGTTGGAGTCATTAAAACTCGTTTTTCAACCACTCCACAAATTTCTTGTTAATAACAAACTATAGTTTTGGCAAGTCAGTTAGGACATCTACTTTGTGCATGACACAAGTAATTTTTTCAACAATTGTTTACAGACAGATTATTTCACTTATAACTCACTGTATCACAATTCCAGTGGGTCAGAAGTGTACATACACTAAGTTGACTGTTACTTTAAACGGCTTGGGAAATTCCAGAAAGTTATGTCATGGCTTTAGAAGCTTCTGATAGGCTAATTGACATCATTTGAGTCAATTGGAGGTGTACATGTGGATGTATTTCAAGGCCTACCTTCAAACTCAGTGCCTCTTTGCTTGACATCATGGGAAAATCAAAAGAAATCAGCCAAGACCTCAGAAAAAAAATAGTTTTGGGAGCAATTTCCAAACACCTGAATGTACCATGTTCATCTGTACAAGCAATAGTACGCAAGTATAAACACCATGGGACCACGAGCTGTCATACCGCTTAGGAAGGAGACGCGTTATATCTTCTAGAGATGAATGTACTTTGGTGCAAAAAGTGCAAATCAATCCCAGAACAACAGCAAAGGACCTTGTGAAGATGCTGGAGGAAGCAGGTACAAAATTATATATATTCACAGTAAAACGAGTCCTATATCGACATAACCTGAAAGGCCACTCAGCAAGGAAGAAGCCACTGCTCAAAAACTCCCTCAAAAAAGCCAGACTACGGTTTGCAACTGCACATGGGGACAAATATTGTACTTTTTGGAGAAATGTCCTCTGGTCTGATGAAACAAAAAATGGTCCAATCAAACCCGGAGTGTGTAAAATGACAGTCTGACTGACTGACTGATTGACTAGGACAAACTCACAGCGTGACTGTCATTTGGTGCCAATGTGGTGTCTGGTGATCTCTATAGGATGGATTGTCATTTTACACACTCCGGGTTTGATTGGACCAATGTTAGGTCAACTATATCAATTTCCCCTGTGAAAACAACAGCTTAGGCCATTTACTTTAGGTTTTTCTCTTCATGTGCCCTTGCTTCTCACCTTGATTGGTTTCAATGCCACATTCTCAACCTCAAATATTTCATATTAATTTGGCCTGATTACCAAGATCTAGCTTTCAATGTCCATATATTGTGTACTAAACATTGTACATATACATTAATTTGTGGAATTCCCATGTAAATGCTCCTGAATCTAGCCAGAAAGCCAGTCCACACATCTAAAGTACTCTTGCAGAGAGATAGAAAAGGAAAGAGCCCAGGGTAACCAGTCATTTTTAGAATGTGGTTATTTAGAGATAACTGTCATGCATTATTCAAACAGATGACCCCCAGTATCTCAGCCCACAGTCCGTTGGCTGCCTTGTCCTATTTCATCGACAGGGAGAGACATGTTTTTATCGACAGTGTGTTTCACTCATACCAACCACTACCAACAGGGTTAATACTCATCTTCAGTGTGATTAATTGCTTTAATCTTTTAGGGTAATTAATTCATGTTTCATGTGCAGAAGGCTGAAACTATTCCTGACTTTGACAAATAAGTGTTGTGTGTTGCAGGTTTAGACAATGTGGAACGTGACAGCGCGTGGGCAAAGATTTTTATAACTAAACCAAGATAGACCACAGCTCGTCGTTTCAAATGGGAACAAATTAGTCATCGTGGGCAGAACAAGCATGGAGGTGGCAGAGCCAAGCACGAGCTAGCGAGATCCTATTGGTGTGTTGTAGCATGCCTAGTCTACCCTGTGACGTTTGCGTGTGCAATAACTCAATTCGCCTTTGCACTCCTTCGAAACACAATTTTTTAAAGTCTACAAAACGTAGTCCACTCTGTTCGTAACAGATTCTAGTTTTGGGAACAGAAAACTGTATTGAGATCAAATGTTTCATTGATGAGAATATTAGCAGAATGTTGGCCAAAATCCATCACGTTACATCTTCTCCCACTGCCGGCCACTGTGCTTCCTCTCACTACCATATTTGGTAGTGAGTGGAAATACCAAGTGGATGCTTCACATTTATACATCCAGTGAAATATCTGTAGCATTGTTCTATGTGATGTGGGTGGCTAAGAAAAGCATGTCGCCATGGAAACAAAACACATTTGATGCTTGAAGTTAAATAATTCGTTTTGTAGCGTATAATGAATGTACTGCATGACAACACATCATCTGTGGGGTGAGAGAAGAGAATTTTTTTTTTTTGTGGTTGCTGGTAATGTGGTATAATTGCAAGCTGATTATAGTTGTGGTCTTTTTGAATGATACGCTGTTTATTTACAAGTTGAAATGTTGGGCGGGAATTACCCTTCATGATACCTATACTTTGTGTTCTGGTTATTTTTTTGGGGGGCCCATCCAATATTTTCTTCTGTGAAAGGTATTTGGCCAAACAAGTGTAAACAGAAGTGGTGTAGTCTTTTCTTTTTTCTTTTTGATATTTGAGCCAAACAGAGATTTCCGGAACATAAATCAAACTGAAGCCATTTAGGAATATTTCCTTCCTGCAGACAAGCCTTTTCAAAAGTCAGTCTTGCCACAGCAGTAATATATCTCCTATTGATGAACAGATGTAAGCACAAATCTGTTCTGCTTACACCTGTAGAAATACTGTATCTAGGCATCACTAGATTACAACAGGCCAACAATGACAGTACTGAGGGAAGTAAACAACACACGGGCCATGTAGAGGTTCATCACGTGTTCTTTCTGCTCTGGAGAAAAGCAGTTTGCAATGAACAGGAGGAGAGGTCACATGGTTCGCTATGGTAATGACGCCAGGCGGAACAAGAGGAATGGAACAAGGTGATGATGTTGCCGTGCTACAGACTGTAGCTAAAACCACATGGAGACCACATCACCTCGAGGTAGCTACGGACGCATGAGGAAATGCTGTACGACCACAAACAATCAGAAGACAGAGAAGTAGTTAACATATCCCTGTGTAGTTTATCAGCAGCAAATGATACCTCAATCTGTCCCTACGGCGATTCATTATTTAGGGTATTTGAAACTGAACCATGTTTAATTAACATTAAATATGCAATTCCTCAAATATCGTTTTAATTGTGCGTTTTCCGGTTGCAAGTCAGTGCATTTCTCATTCATTTCTATGACTATGGACTGGATGGTTATGAGCTTTTGAATTCGAGATAGGAGTTTTTAATACCTCCCAACAAATCTAACTTCCAAGAACTACATCAAATTTAAATTCAAAGGACGTCCAATCACTTCTTAAAATGTACAATTAAAGGAGGAAGGTGCAATTTAAAATGCCATTGCGCCGGGTATGATTTAATCATTAATAGCACAAGGGTCTCCTTGTGTCCTGTGGGTCAAAGCCAGTTGAGCTGGCCCCAGTCAATCTCCTCTCCCCTTCTCTTCCTCCTCTCTTGCCCCTCTATTCAGATTGCAGGATCCAAGCCCTCATAATAATTTGCCAGGGCACTCAGCTGCTGAGTTCCTTGTTCCAATTAAAGACTTGTGTCTGGGGGAGCCGGCACCGCCATTAATGAAAGGGACAAGCAAAGGCGAACTTCTAAGAGATCTAAATAGATGCTTTTGTAGGCTAGGATTCCCTGTTGGGTTAACGTCTAGTTTGTGGTATATCCCGCTCACTGATTAACATAGAAGGCTATTGTTGCACATGTCTCAGATGACACACACACACACACACACACACACCATTGTAATGTTTTAGCGCTCCAGTCGACAGGACGCACAGAGTGTTTGTGTAGAGAGCCAAAGCTCTCATTAACAATTCAACCTTACAGTTTAAGCCAGAGTGTTTGAAAGGCTACAATGTTGTTACCCCCTTAAAGGGCATTTAGTGTAAACCACACCAGAGCAAGGTTGACTGAAGGAGTCCTGGGCTGTCAGACCAGGAGCGCCAACACACAGTGACATAAGTACAGTATAGCTTTAGTCCATGTTGTCACTGCACTATTTTTGTACCCTGGTGTGTCACACTATTACTTTTCAAAATGGTATGTTTTGGGCGTAGTGGGTACACAAAATATGCAGTTGAAGTCGGAAGTTTACATACACCTTAGCCAAATACCTTTCAACTCAGTTTTTCACAATTCCTGACATTTAATCCTAGTAAAAATGTAGGTCAGTTAGGATCATCACTTTATTTGAAGAATGTGAAATAACCAGAATAATAGTAGAGGGAATGATTTATTTCAGCTTTTATTTCTTTCATCACGTTCCCACTGGGTCAGAAGTTTACATACACTCAATTAGTATTTCGTAGCATTGCCTTTAAATTGTTTAACTTGGGTCAAACGTTTTGGGTAGCCTTCCACAATTTTGGCCCATTCCTCCTGACAGAGCTGGTGTAACTGAGTCAGGTTTGTAGGTCTCCTTGCTCGCACACGCTTTTTCAGTTCTGCCCACAAATTTTCTATAGGATTGAGGTCAGGGCTTTGTGATGGCCACTCCAATACCTTGATTTTGTTGTCCTTAAGCCATTTTGCCACAACTTTGGAAGTATGCTTGGGGTCATTGTCCATTTGGAAGACCCATTTGTAACCAAGCTTTAACTTCCTGACTGATGTCTTGTGATGTTGCTTCAATATATCCACATCATTTTCCTGCCTCATGATGCCATCTATTTTGTGAAGTGCACCAGTCCCTGATGCTGCCACCCCCGTGCTTCACGGTTGGGATGTTTTTCTTCGGCTTGCAAGCCTCTCCCTTTTCCCTCCAAACATAACGATGGTCATTATGGCCAAACAGTTCAATTTTTGTTTCATCAGACCAGGGGACATTTCTCCAAAAAGTACGATCTTTGTCCCCATGTGCAGTTGCAAACCGTAGTCTGGCTTTTTATGGCGGTTTTGGAGCAGTGGCTTCTTCCTTGCTGAGCGGCCTTTCAGGTTATGTCGATATAGGACTCGTTTTACTGTGGATATAGATACTTTTGTACCCGTTTCCTCCAGCATCTTCACAAGGTCCTTTGCTGTTGTTCTGGGATTGATTTGCACTTTTTGCACCAAAGTACGTTCGTCTCTAGGAGACAGAACGCGTCTCCTTCCTAAGCGGAATGACGGCTGCGTGGTCCCATGATGTTTATACTTGCGTACTATTGCTTGTACAGATGAACGTGGTACCTTCAGGCGTTTTGAAATTGCTCCCAAGGATGAACCAGACTTGTGGAGGTCTACAAGGACTTGGCTGATTTCTTTGAATGGCCCATGATGTCAAGCAAAGTGGCACTGAGTTTGAAGGTAGGCCTTGAAATACATCCACAGGTTTACCTCCAATTGACTCAAATTATGTCAATTAGCCTATCAGAAGCTTCTATAGCCATGACATCATTTTCTGGAATTTTCCAAGCTGTTTACAAGGCACAGTCAACTTAAACTTCTGACCCACTGGAATTGTGATAAGTGAAATAATCTGTCTGTAAACAATTGTTGGAAAAATTACTTGCGTCATGCACAAATTAGATGTCCTAACCTACTTGCCAAAACTATAGTTTGTTAACAAGAAATTTGTGGAGTGGTTGAAAAACGAGTTTTAATGACTCCAACGTAAGTGTATGTAAACTTCTGACTTCAACTGTATGTTTGTTTTGTCTCGAAGTAACCGCACCTACTTGAAATAATGTAGTCCATTTTTGTAATCCTCTCTGTGTGGAGTACTCCAGTAATGGTGATGGACACTACAGTTGTGTGGGTTGTTGTCCCAGTTCAGATCCCCCTCCCCTGCTCAGACCGTCCCAGTGCTCATGATGATGTATCTGTTCTATGATTCATCCACTGCTGCCTCTAGCCTTCAGCATCAGACACCTGCTGTTGCTGTGTGTCACACAGTATGGGGTTGGCACAAATGGTGTGTGTGCCTGCCTGCCTGCCTGCCTGCCTGCCTGCCTGCCTGCCTGCGTGTGGCATATATTTTTGTTTAAGTAATTCCTGCTGCTCATGCTCTCGGTTCATAAGTTTGTTTACAAAAGATGTACAAATGACCACTTCAAAGAAGCAGTCAGTTATTGATTGCCTCTCTTCAGATGCAACACCTTTCCTCCACAATGACATTTGACAAATCACAGAACACACAGACTCCATCCCGTTGAGGTCCATAGATGAGTTATCTTTAAATCAAATCTAATTATATTTGGCACATGTGCCAAATACAACGGGTGTAGACTATACCATGAAATGCTTGCTTATGAGCCTTTCTTACCAGTTCCAGATCAATAATGAAGCTATATACAGGGAGTACCAGTACCAGATCAATAATGAAGCTATATACAGGGAGTACCAGTACCAGATCAATAAGGAAGCTATATACAGGGAGTACCAGATCAATAATGGAGCTATATACAGGGAGTACCAGTACCAGATCAATAATGGATCTATATACAGGGAGTACCAGTACCAGATCAATAATGAAGCTATATACAGGGAGTACCAGTACCAGATCAATAATGGATCTATATACAGGGAGTACCAGTACCAGATCAATAATGGATCTATATACAGGGAGTACCAGTACCAGATCAATAATGGATCTATATACAGGGAGTACCAGTACCAGATCAATAATGGATCTATATACAGGGAGTACCAGTACCAGATCAATAATGAAGCTATATACAGGAGGTACCCGATCAATATGCAGAGGTAAGAGGTATTTGAGGTAGATATGTACATGATGGCCGGGTAAGGTGACTACAGTAGGCATCATGATAGATAATAGTAAGAGTAAAATAAAGAACAGAGTAGCAGCAGCATATGATGAGTGTGAAAGTCTGTAGGTGTGTGTGCGTGTGCGTGTTACACTACCGTTCAAAGGTTTGGGGTCACTTAGAAATGTCCTTGTTTTCCATGAAAACTTACATGAAATTAGTTGCAAAATGATTAGGAAATATAGTCAAGACGTTGCCATGTTATGAATAAGGATTTTGTGTCCTTCAAACTTTGCTTTCGTCAAAGAATCCTCCATTTTCAGCAATTACAGTCTTGCAGACCTTTGGCATTCTAGTTGTCAATTTGTTGAGGTAATCTGAGATTTCACCCCATGCCTCCTGAAGCACCTCCCTCAAGTTGGATTGGCTTGATGGTCACTTCTTACGTACCATACGGTCAAGCTGCTCCCACAACAGCTCAATAGGGTTGAGATCCGGTGACTGTGCTGGCCAGTCCATTATAGACAGAATACCAGCTGACTGCTTCTTCCCTAAATAGTTATTGCATAGTTTGGAGCTGTGCTTTGGGTCATTGTCCTGTTGTAGGAGGAAATTGGCTCCAATTAAGCACCGTCCATAGGGTATGGCATGGCGTTGCAAAATGGAGTGATAGCCTTCCTTCTTCAAAATCCCTTTTACCGTGTACAAATCTCCCACTTTACCACCACCAAAGCACCCCCAGACCATCACATTGCCTCCACCATGCTTGACAGATGGCGTCAAGCACTCCTCTAGCATCTTTTCTGCGTCTCAAGAATGTTCTTCTTTGTGATCCGAACACCTCAAACTTAGATTTGTCTGTCCATAACACTTTTTTCCCATCTTCCTCTGTCCAGTGTCTGTTCTTTTGCCCATCTTAATTTTTTATTTTTATTGGCCAGTCTGAGATATGGCTTTTTCTGTGCAACTCTGCCTAGATTGCCAGCATCCCGGAGTCGCCTCTTCACTGTTGACGTTGAGACTGGTGTTTTGCGGGTACCATTTAATGAAGCTGCCAGTTGAGGATTTGTGAGGCATCTGTTTCTCAAACTAGACACTAATGTACTTGTCCTCTTGCTCAGTTGTGCACCGGGGACTCCCACTCCTCTTTCTATTCTGGTTAGGGCCAGTTTGCGTTGTTCTGTGAAGGGAGTAGTACACAGTGTTGTACGAGATCTATAGTTTCTTGGCAATTTCTCGCATGGAATAGCCTTCATTTCCCAGAACAAGAATAGACTGACGAGTTCTTTGTTTCTGTCCATTTTGAGCCTGTAATTGAATCCACAAATGCTGATGCTCCAGATACTCAACTAGTCTAAAAGAAGGCCAGTTTTATTGCTTCTTTAAATCAGTATAACAGTTTTCAGCTGTGCTAACATAATCGCAAAAGGGTTTTCTAATGATCAATTAGCCTTTTAAAATGATCAACTTGGATTAGCTAACACAACGTGCCATTGGAACACAGGAGTGATAGTTGCTGATAATGGGTCTCTGTACACCTATGTAGATATTCCATTGAACATTTGCCGTTTCCAGGTACAATAGTCATTTACAACATCAACAATGTCTACACTGTATTTCTGATCAATTGATGTTATTTTAATGGACAAAATTATTTTCTTTCAAAAACAAGGACATTTCTTAGTGACCCAAACTTTTGAATGGTAGTGTATGTGTGTGGGTTTTGTGTGAGAGTGTAAGTGTAGTGTGTGTGTGTGTGAGTGTGAGTGAGTACATAACATTAAGAACACCTGCTCTTTCCATGACATAGACTGACCAGGTGAATCCAGGTGAAAGCTACAATCCCTTATTGATGTCACTTATTAAATCCACTTCAATCAGTGTAGATGAAGGGGAGGAGACAGGTTAAAGAAGGATTTTTAAGCCTTGTGACAATTGAGACATGGATTGTGTATGTGTGCCATTCAGAGGCTGAATGGGCAAGACAAAATATTTAAGTGCCTTTGAACGGAGTATGGTAGTTGGTGCCAGGCGCACTGGTTTGTGTCAAGAACTGCAACGCTGCTGGCTTTTCACACTCAACAGTTTCCCGTGTGTATCAAGAATGGTCCACCACCCAAAGGAAATCCAGCCAACTTGACACAGCTCTTGGAAGCATTGGAGTCAACATGGGCCAGCATCCCTGTGGAACACTTTCGATGAGTTGAGGCTGTTCTGAGGGCAAAATGTTGTCCACTCAGTGTATGTATATAGTGTGTATTTAATGGCAAGGGGACCAAGTGAGGCCCACAGCCTACAAACACATTCTAAGGTACAATTGAGCCATGTGTGTTACAAGCTATGGTATGTTTCTGGTCTAAGATTGGTAGACTAGTCCTATGTTAGTAATCTTCTATAGGAAAAGTGCTTACTATGCATCACACGCTCATATCTCAGTGTTGTGTCTGCTAGCTGTGTAAACAAAGCCGTCCCAGTGGAATTTGATGTGGAAGAAGAAGACCTTGTAATGATTTATGAAATCAATCAATACCCTCTCATTTTTTGCCAGGATTCATCACAGCAATTAGACCTTGTGAAGAAAGCTAATTACCGGCTCAAAAAACAAAATGGTTCTCAGTGATCTTTTAGTGGAAGTTAAGAAAGACTGTACTTTTAAACGTTGTTAGATGCATCTTTGAAGCCATAATTTACCATGGTATCACAATGGTGTTGCATTAACAGACTTTAAGGAATCACAACATTTCATTCAGTTTTTTTGTAATTATGCATGACTAGTTCTCAGAGGTGGCAGTTGATTGACATGTTTGTCCACAAAAGGATTTTTTCGTACCTTGTTTTAGTTTTCTCCAAGAAAACAATACCAGTTCATTGATGTCATCCCTCTTTCACAAACCCTTTGACAGTGTCACGTACGTATACTCTCTCTCCGGCTTCTAGGTCATCAGGTCATCATATCTTCCCTATATCTGCCACTCCCCTTGGTTCTTTCCTCAGGTGTTATTGACTATGTTTAATGTCGGTGAGTTGTTTGTTTGGTGTTCATTGTTTCTTTTATTTATTAAAACACTCACTCCCTGAACTTGCTTCCTGACTCTCAGCGTACTCGTTACAGACAGGTTTTAGAGGAGATAGCTACCTTTCTCTTTAACTTTGAAACATTCGATTTTAACTGTTTCCACCCACCAAGACAGTTGGAAACGAGAAACTTGCTTCAAAACGGTGTCTCTGTGGGCGAGCACACTCAGCAATGTGTACATTCAGTGTGACCTCTCACTGCCAGCATGGAGTCAGTGGGAGTTCACAGTATGTGGCTATCTACCGAGCACAGGCATGTCCCACTGAGCGACATATCTGGCAACCCAAACACCCTCAAGTGCCTGTGGCACATTATCTACCAACCCAGAGGCCCACATATCTGGCAACCCAACCACCTACAAGGGCCTATGGCACGTTATCTAGAAACCGAAAAGCCAACAGGCCTGGAGAGAGCTGACTGGCACTGTCTGGCAACCCTCCCGGGATAAGCCGATCGACACCCACCAACATTTGCTCACTACAATGTCATCCCCTTCCCATGATCCCCCTGGCCGTGACGACAGCCTGCCCAGAGAGTTAATCAACCTCACAGGCGTCCTTCTGTTTCCTTTGGTGTTTAATGAAATAATAACACCAAAACGGTGTGTGGTAGGCTAATTGTTGTTTTTGCTGCTTCATAATTGCGCTGTGGTAAGAAGGTCAGGGTTGTTTGAGAAAGTCGGAGTGTGTGTGTGTGCTTGACCAACCATGCATGCCTAGCTCTCAGAGCCTCCTCAGTAATAACAGTGGAGTGGAGGGACAATGGGAAGACTCGGGAAGGATCAAGCTGGATGGAGATCACACTGAAAGTGCTGACCGGTGGAATGTTTAGGCATTTCTTTGGTTGTCACTCCAATGCAAGGTAGTACTACTATGGGAGGTCATGCAATGAAAGGTCTTGATGCCTGAAAATGCTCAACTTTCTATTAATATATATATATTTTTTGAATCACTGTGATCCTGAATAATTCCTGTAGGTTGCTGACCTTTGCTGTGAAACATTTTCAGGTTCACACTTCTCTGTAGACGTCATCACTGTATGTATTGTAGAGGTGGTTGTCAACAATGAGGGGAGAGGAGAGGGGAGAGGAGAAGGAGCGAGGTGGGTGGGGGGGGAGCAAACTAGAATGTTATTTGGCCCTAAACAGAGAGTGGTCAGAATACCTGACCACTGTGACTGACCCAAAATTAAGGACATATGTGTCTATGTACAGACTCAGTGAGCATAGCCTTGCTATTGAGAAAGGCCGCCGTAGGCAGGCTATGTGCACACTGTCCACAAAATGAGGTGGAAACTGAGCTGTACTTCCTAACCTCCTACCAAGACACATATTTCCCTCAGATTACACAGACCCACAAAGAATTCAAAAACTCTATAGGGTTAGGGTGAAAAACTCTAAAATCTATAGGGTGAAATACCACAGTGTGCCATCACAGCAGCAAGATTGGTGACCTGTTGCACAGGAAAAGGGCAACCAATGAAGAACAAACACCATTGTAAATACAAACCATATTTGTTTTTTTTCTTCATTTTGTACTTGCACATCATTACAACACTGCATATAGACATAATATGACATTTGAAATGTCTTTATTCTTTTGGAACTGAGTGTACTGTACATTTTTTATTGATTATTTGACTTTTGTTTATTATCTAGTTCACTTGCTTTGGAAATGTTAACATATGTTTCCCATGCCAATAACGCCCTTAAATTGAGAGAGAGAGAGAGAGAGAAAAACTCTGTCACAGGTTGATTTGAGGCATATAGGCCTTTACTGGGCCAGTCCCCCTATTCCCACATCACAGCGTCATTAAAATTGTATGACAAGTTGTCAAATGGGAGGAAAGGCTCCTATATGGAACACTGACCCACTTCCTGTTCCGTGCAGTAGGAACCTGCCCTGAAAGAACAGTATTCATTGATTAACTGCACAGTCAAACCTGGGAGTGCTGATATAGGATCAGTTTTGCCTTTTAGATCATAATGAAGAAGATGATATGAACATGGAGCACTTGATCCTAGATCAGTTCTCATATTCTGAGACGCTTTTAATATGGCCCTTGGTGTATACAGTGTTCTATTCATTTTAAAACCACCCTCTTTAGTTCTTTCTTCAACCTTTTTTTACCCATAATTCCAGGTCCCTGCGGCTCTGTATCACAGTGGGGTACGGAAGGGCTTAGCTCCCCCAAAAGGGCGTCACAGTTGAGTTCAATAACTCATTCATCCTAATGCCAGGATTGTGTTTTTCCTGTTGCCCCTGCCTATAATCTTAGCCATTTTGTGCTGGGGCTGAAAAAAGAGAGTAATTGAGGTGTCGCAGCCCTGTGTGGCTCAGCCCTGTGTGGCTCAGCCCTGTGTGGCTCAGCCCTGTGCTGTTATTTAGCACTCCAGGGGTTGGTCGAGCTGGATGGGCTACAATAAAGGAGTGGAGCTGCTAACACAGCCCAATAAACCTTGCCGTCATTTTCAAGCCAGGGTAGCTTTCGTGTCTCACAATGTGTCAGCGCCCATGTGTGTAATGGACATTAGGGCTGGTACGCATGCACACACATCTGGCAACCACGTCCCCAGAGTATCTCAGGGACATAGGCAGACCAAATACAGCCACCCCTTCACCCCCAGAGAGAGAGAGAGGGAGAGAGAGAGAGAGAAAGAGAGAGATTATTTTTTGTGTGTGTAAAGACAATAATGAGTTTCTTCACTTGGTGATTTTACCTCTCATTGGAAGCAACTCATCCAGAATTTCCCAGAGACCAAAGTAGCCCTCTGGCAGAGCTCCTCTCTCACGGGGTCCAACAGAAAACTGCTGATTTAGACCACAATAGAAGAACAAACAGCAGCTATCGTTCCTTCCCTCTGCTTCATACTAGATATAGCTTCTGCCTTAATAAGAATAACTAGGCCTAATCAATGTTGTCCCATTGATTCTGAGGAGTTAGCCGATATCGTTATTCATGCTCTGTTTCTGTAGTGCCCGGCAGTTTCCTTCCTCCATATTGTCTCATCTCAGTGTACCTGAGTGACAACGGAGAAGACATTATCATTCCAGTACGGTTGTGTCTGTGTTAATGTTCGGCCATCATTCATTTCTGCTCTGCTGCACAGTCCCGCACGGCCACGGCTAGGACTGCATTGAATTATAACGGTCTGTTACGTACTCTAGTCTAGAGTCCAGGATTTCACGGTTGTAGGAATAAGCTTTACACGTGGCTAATGTGAATGTAATGTGAATCCTGTAAGCCATGGAGATGGGTGTTGTTTTGGTCAACGTCCATTGGGTTTGCTGTTTCTGAGGAGATATGAATGCCTGCTGAGTCCCAGGTGGCGTCCTCCCATGTACGAGACCTTTTAGAAAATGCCATGGATTCACAGCACTGGGCCTGTTACATTAATTCAGTTTGATTTGCGCTGGAGGCCATTTGACTTTCCATGTTTACCTGGTGGTGTGTGTGTGTGTGTGTGTGTGTGTGTGTGTGTGTGTGTGTGTGTGTGTGTGTGTGTGTGTGTGTGTGTGTGTGTGTGTGTGTGTGTGTGTGTGTGTGTGTGTGTGTGTGTATTAATATGCATGTTTCAATGTTATTTGTGCTGTCTGTTCCATTCTGGACCAGTAGTAATAACGTAACCTGGCAACCAGCTGTTCATTTTGTGGTCCAGTATGATCCAGTCAGACAGCATGATGTTTACAGCATAGGACTTTTATCTCTGGACAGCCTTTAAACAAGTCCCATGTGACAGCTCGTCAAAACTCCCCAGGGAACCACAGATACTATCATCCTCAAATGGGCCTGTTGATTGATTATAATCCATGTTTGAATCTTGTCATGCAGACGAGCCAAGTGGCCACTAAAAGTGTCCAGGAGGACAGCCTGGAGGATGGAGATAAGGCCTGAGCACAAAGACAGCTCAGCCCCAGAGCTAAGAAAAGATGCGGGCTAAGAGATATGTGTTGGTGTGTGTGTGTGTCTGTGTGTGTTGGGGAGTGTGTATGTTGGTGTAATTCATTCTTCTTTAATAGTGACCTCACATCTCCCCACAGCCATCCACCCCTCAGGAGACTTATTACCCAAATGTTCCCAGACTGTAGTTCTGCCCAAGGCTGTTTACGTCCAATATAGTCACTCTCGTATCGAACCGTTTGATCGTCCAGCACTGGAATCATAGATGGCTTTTAATCATGTTAAATCACGGTCCCCAAATTTCCTTCAAAGTGGTTAAACATGTTATGTTTAATACCTGTGGAAATGTGTGATACTGCAATGTATTGCTATCAAATGTCTGTAACAGGTAGGTGTGTTGCCTTGCCTCTGGTGCACTTTCTCACTCTCTGACACACAGCCCTGTCCTATGGTCTCTCCAGCATGCTGATATTGGAATTGTTCATTTGTTCCGTCGGATATTTACAAGCCATTTCACTTGAATAGTATTTCTATGGCTAAACGGCTAGACCATTATGCTGCACCCACATACAGTGTTTAATGATCAGCCATTAGCCATTATATAGTCACCTTGATGACTTGAGCAGTCTCTCCATGGTGCTGGTTAGTCTGTGTAAGGTGCTCTGTGGTGTAATGTACAAGCAGTAAACATTTATAGATGTCTCTTACCATGCATACTTTAGAAATAGAGCTTGACATTACTAGAGGAGCGTGGTCCAACTGCATGTGCAACGTTTCATATTATTAGAATTATGTTATAATTGTACCTTTATTTAATTCGGCAAGTCAGTTAAGAACAAATTCTTATTTACAATGACGGCCTACACCGGCCAAACCCGGACGACGCTGTGGGACTCCCAATCACGGCCGGAACCAGGGTGTCAGTAGTGATGCCTCTAGCACTGAGATGCTGTGTCTTAGACCGCTGCGCCCGATTATGAACTGGGTGGTTCGAACCCTGAATGCTGATTGGCTGACAGCCATGGTATATTAGACCGTATACCATGGGTATGACAAAACATGTATTTTTACTGCTCTAATTACGTTGGTAACCAGTTTATAATAGCAATAAGGCACCTCGGGGGTTTGTGATATATGGCCAATATAACACATCTCCTTGGGCCTTATTGCTTAAGTGTCTCAATAGAAAAACAGATGCAACCAGTATGTAGGGTAAAACAGTGTATTATAATGATCTACTCCTCTCACAATGGATTATACACACATTTTCATTATGCCTCCACATGTTGGGCTATGAGTAATAAACAGATAGTTAACTTTGTTACACTGTTTGGATTTAGGGCAAAATACTGTAGCCCACATAATAATCGACTAAATAATTTCCTGATTGAAACAGGTTGTATATAACTTTGGCTACAGTATGTTGGGATATGATGAAAAACACTTGGATAGGTAACTTTGGCTACAGTATGTTGGGATATGATGAAAAACACTTGGATAGGTAACTTTGGCTACAGTATGTTGGGATATGATGAAAAACACATGGATAGGTAACTTTGGCTATGTTGGGATATGATGAAAAACACTTGGATAGGTAACTTTGGCTACAGTATGTTGGGATATGATGAAAAACACATGGATAGATAGCTTTGGCTACAGTATGTTGGGATATGATGAAAAACACTTGGATAGATAGCTTTGGCTACAGTATGTTGGGATATGATGAAAAACACATGGATAGGTAACTTTGGCTATGTTGGGATATGATGAAAAACACATGGATAGATAACTTTGTTACACAATGAGTAGTTTCAAAATCCTGTTGGAGAAAAAAACCACCTGATGACTTGATTTGGGGACAGTGAATAATGTGGCGTTGGAGTGCCTCTCTCTCGCCACAGCCAGCTACAAGACGATATCCCTACTCCCCATGGTAGAATCCACTCCGAGAAATCAATTGTCTGTTTTTTCTTAAGTCTCACGGAGGCCCTTTAGTTTTTCTACGTCTATAACCATTACTTTCAGTTGACTTATTTTGTGCTCCCGATCTCTGATGATTCTTCAATTCAGTCTTTTGAGTGTCACTTCCCCCAGTGGAATGGAAGAAGAATAGCCATGGCTATAATCGCTCCTTTGGCCAGCCATCCAGAACTCAATGAAGGAGAGAGATGGGTTTTCAGCGGCCTCTTAGACCCAGGTACCTGGTGCAGGAGAGAGGGAGAGGCTAGACAGAAGAAGAGAGGGGGCAAAGGGTTAAGAGAGTACAAATCCCTCCTTTCATTTCCGCTGCCTCTTCCAGTCAATCGTCCAAACCGCAGCCGCATCAAGACAAGGAATTACCACTTAAACCGCTTTGGCTAGAAGAGCGAGAGAGAGACACACAGAGCTATCATCTCATCTCAAAGACTCATTGCAGGTGAAATGATCCCAGTTGAAAAGGAAGGAATATGGATGTTTTAAACACATTTTAATGTGGTAAGGATGCATATGATATCCTTTCTAACTGCCAAAAAGTCCCTTGAGGTCTTTGGAGAGGGCAGTTGGTGCAGTCTGTTCTCCTGTTGTATGTCCTCCTTTACACTCTTCTTTTGTGAAATCTCAGTCATACTTCAGTGTGTTCTCAGATGTACAAACAGCCCGTCAGTGTTTGGATGTCCATGGCTAGTTCCCAAGAATGTCATCTGTGGAATAAGGTAATGGAATCATCAATGCTTGCCCAGAATCCCTCTCTCTAAACTATTTAGGCCGAGCACCGTTCAAATCCCACAAGATGTATGATGATTTTAGAGTGTGGAAACTCGCCCACGCGAGAGTCTCTGTTGCCTTGTTATCGGAGCCCAAACTAAATTGCGTTGGCTATCTGGCATAGCGGACTCAGTCCCGATTAAGGCCCACTTTGAACCAGAGCTCCACGGCCCACATTTATCAGCCGACACAGTCCTGCCTTTCACCCAGCGCTTCCAACTTCCCTGACAGCTACTCCAGCCGTGTTTGTAGAACAGATTGATCGCTATCCAGAGAGAGGATTTCACACTTTTTTATCGTCCCCTGTGGATAAAGGTACGGCCCGAGCCGCCATCACCGCCATCTAGCCACACCATATCTCTCCCTAGAACATAAAGACACTAGCTGGCTGAGGGTACACAGAATACAAACCCTTTCTCTCCATACTGAGATGGGTTCCCATCAAGCAACAGTGAGACACTCCCCACATGTTGATATGAAAGCCCAAGCTGGAGCATCGCTGACAAGCCAGGCAGACCTGCACATATTTCCATTTGATATGAGTAGAGACAGTGAACTCAAGGGAGGGATGGAGGGGCGCCCAGGTGGGAATGAGTGAGAGAGAGACAGACTTGCTAGCAGTGATGCCCAAATGATCCCTGGAGAGCTTCTGAGTGTGTGTGGAGACATGGAGATAGGCCTGCATGAGTACCTCCACCACCTCCCGGATGAATGTAAATATACCATAATCCCATGCGGGCTGCCATCTTTAGGACGGGTGAGCTGAGGGTGAGAAGACAGGGAGCTCTCAGCTATGAACATCATTCTATCTATCACCCCCCTCTACCCTATTCCATGCAAGGTGAAAGTAATTCCAGGCAGGAATACGGCCCTGATACAGTGCCTTCGGAACGTATTCAGACCCCTTGACTTTTTCCACATTTTGTTACATTACAGCCTTATTCTAAAATTGATTGATTTGGGTTTTTTCCTCATCAATCTACACCCAATACCCCATAATGACAAAGCAAAAACAGCTAAACATAAAAATCAAAAAATTGTAGTTAATTTATTATAAATAAAAAATGAAATCACTTTACATAAGTATTCAGACCCTTTACTCAGTACTTTGTTGAAGCACCTATGGCAGTGATTACAGCCTCGAGTCTTCTTGGGTATGATGCTACAAGCTTGGCACACCTTCTCCCATTCATCTCTGCAGATCTTCTCAAGTTGGATGGGGAGTGTTGCTGCACAGCTATTTTCAGGTCTCTCCAGAGATGTTCGATCCGGTTCAAGTCCAGGCTCTGGCTGGGCCACTCAAGGACATTCAGAGACTTGTCCTGAAGCCACTCCTGCGTTGTCTTGGCTGTGTGCTTAGGGTCAGTGTCCTGTTGGAAGGTGAACCTTCACCCCAGTCTGAGGTCCTGAGCGATCTGGAGCAGGTTTTTATCAAGGATCTCTCTGTACTTTGCTCCGTTCATCTTTCCCTCGATCCTGACTAGTCTCCCAGTCCCTGCCGCTGAAAAACATCTCCACAGCATGATGCTGCTGCCACCATGCTTCACCGTAGGGATGGTGCCAGGTTTCCTCCAGGCGTGATGCTTGGCATTCAGGCCAAATAGTTCAATCTTGGTTTCATCAGACCAGATAATCTTGTTTCTCATGGTCTGAGAGTCTTTAGGTGCCTTTTAGCAAAATCCAAGCGGGCTGTCATGTGCCTTTTTACCGAGGAATGGCTTCCGTCTGGTCACTCTACCATAAAGGCCTGATTGGTGGATTGCTGCAGAGATGGTTGTCCTTCTGGAAGGTTCTCCCACCTCCACAGAGGAACTCTAGAGCTCTGTCAGAGTGACCATCGGGTTCTTGGTCACCTCCCTGACTAAGACCCTTCTCCGCCGATTGTTCAGTTCTAGGAAGAGTCTTGGTGGTTCCCAACTTCTTCCATTTAAGAATGATGTAGTCTACTGTGTTCTTGGGGACCTTCAATGCTGCAGAATTGTTTTGGTACCCTTCCCCAGATCTGTGCCTGGACACAATCCTGTCTCGGTTTTCGCTCTGACATGCACTGTCAACTGTGGGACCTTATATAGACAGGTGTGTGTCTTTCCAAATCATGTCCATTCAATTGAATTTACCACAGGTGGACTCCAATCAAGTTGTAGTGTTAGATTGCTGAGGATTTTTTAGAATAAGGCTGTAACGTAACAAAATGTGGGAAAAGTCAAGGGGTCTGAATACTTTCCGAAAGCACTGTATGTCTCTTGGAGAGCTGTGGCCCCTGTGCCTATGTGCCTTGGCTGTTGTGTGTCTCCTCCAGTACATTGCCTCTTCATCGGTAATGGATGATGAGTGGGCTGACATTTGTTAAGTTGTTTTGTTACAAATGGCTAGCGACCATGTTTTTCACTGCCTCGCTGGCTGCTCATACTTATCTGGTCTAAATAAGAAGCGCATGACACATTACATCTGGGAGAGGAAATATCTTCTGTCCTCACTGGACTATAAAGTTGTGATGTGGTTAGGAGTTTGTGTCGACGCCAATGGATATGATTTGTTTTTCTTCCCATTCTGTCTCTGACCTTTTAACGATGTACAGTCTATCAACGTGACGAATAAGACAATTCTAGTGGGAACGCAAGTATCTATTTGTTGAGTGAGTGAAAGCAAACTTAATACACGCATTTTGTACAGCTAGAAGTAGACTGTGTGTCTTGTGGATGAGCTGCCGGTCTTGGAGCCTCATTTTCATTCTCCTCATGAAACCTAAATCGTCCATGGTATATGAAGCCCTGTGACTTGTCTGCCCTGACCTTGGCCTCCTCTGAGCCTCCCCTCTCATCTAATGTGGAAGGGGAGCAGGCTTTTCCTGGCCACTGCTGACAGCATGTGTTGCTCTTTGTCTGCGCTGCGGTACAGCCTGCTGTAACTGGTATCACCCCGTCTCTGGGGGGGTGGAGGGAGGGAGAGACAGCGACATTCAATGTGAAATCATTGTGTATCATGTTGGGCCTTCCAGACTTGCTGGTTACATTACAGTACAGTACATGTTATACAGGGGGGCCCATCCCCTGACGCCTGCCCCTACATACCCACAGAGGGGCCCATGACAGTGGCTCTCTGGTCAGCCAGGCAGGGGGGGTTTGGTCTGAGGAGATCAGAATTAGTTATTAGGGATGTGACAGGCAGTAAATCGCAGGGCTGTAATTTCCTCCACTCGGATTTATAGCCCGGCCCCCGAGGGGCCTCTACAGTACAGCAACGACCACTCTTAGCTCTCCATCCAAAGGTCATTGTAATTCACACACACACACACACACCCTCCAGCACCCCATCCCCCTATGCTGGCCTCCTCAGGCCCAGGCTTCTGGGGTGGCGGTGGAGGGGTTGACATTTCAGACCTTTGTCAGGTCTTTGTGGCTGGTGATCGATGTGTCAGCTCGTCTCTCTCTAACGTGTCCATCTCCATCCTTTATAAGTCATTCCTCACCCAGGGGGGGGCTGCTTCACATGTAGCAGGCCTGGGAACATGGGAACATGGGAATGACTGGTCCTCTGGGACGTGTCTATCAACATATCTTCTGATCTATAGTGCTGAGGCATCCTGTCAAACACAACAGATTTATAGAAATATAATCCCTAGACTTGAAAGGGAATTCCCATTCTAGGTATTCTATTTCTATGAGAGTCTTATTGAGTCCCAGAAGGACTGGATCTCTGTGTGAAATCAAAATGCTGCTGCTCATATTGTTTAATTTCCCAATTAATATTGGAAGTCATGCTGTTTAAAAGCTGCTCAGAGAGTATCCCATTACGAATCTCATCACGGTCAATCTGGCTGCATAAAATCATTACACCAAATAGCTGAGTGAATTCTAGCGATTCCCTGCTTTCATGGCGTGGTTCATTAAGTCACTAGTTAATTGTGAATGACTAATTGGTAGTGAGCTGATTATGCACTAATGACTGACCTAAGGGCATTATTGTCATTAATGATGTATACAGTACCAGTCAAAAGTTTGGACACACCTACTCATTCCAGGGTTTTTCTTTATTTTTACTATTTTCTACAATGTAGAATAATAGTGAAGACATCAAAACTATGAAATAACACATATGGAATCATGTAGTAACCAAAAAGGTATTAAACAAATCAAAATATATTTTATATTTGAGATTCTTCAAATAGCCACCCTTTGCCTTGATGACAGCTTTGCACGCTCTTGGCATTCTCTCAACCAGCTTCATGAGGTAGTCACCTGGAATGCTTTTCCAGCAGTCTTGAAGGAGTTCCCACATATGCTGAGCACTTGTTATATATACCGTGTAGTCGTTTAGGTTCATACAGCGGCCGTTTGTCAGAACCCATTTGTTGTTACAGGAGCAGAAGAGATGCATCATTGAAAAACCCATTTTGAAAATCACAAGTGAATGGCAGTTGTTGTATAGTGATGCTTGTCTCCTATGCACACTGTAGTCATAGATCTGTGAGGGTTCATTCTCCTATGCACACTGTAGTCATAGATCTGTGAGGGTTCATGAACTGCTCAGTGCTTATACAGATTACCTTCTTGAATATTTAAAGGTGAGGAAATGAGCCTGAAATGAGCCTGCTCGTTGGGCTGAAACTCATTGTACTCATTGTCCTCTGGGACACCCCTGGGCATTCTCTCTGGCTGCCTGGCTGGCTGGTCAACCGATGCTGGCTCAGGTGTCCACTTAACTGGCTTCTCATTGACCAAGGACTGCCTTTACAGAATAACCTCTGCATCGCTACTGTTTCAGCTGTAGCTGTAAGCCTTATCTTGGAAACTTAAAGTACAGGATGAATTAATGTATCCTGAACTTTGATATTTGCCCATGTGGATGTCTATATTGATATACCCATACAGAGTTACAGGTTACAGTAGGGTTTTTATTAGACTCTTTTGTCTAGTAAAGGAGGAGATGATAGGAGATGTACAGTACAAACACTGTACCGGATGGATATATGTGCCTCTTTCTCTCCGAGCTATCTCTGAAAGGTAGATAGTGAGAACATTGTCTTCATCGTATATTTATAAGCTGGGTGATTCTCATGAAACCCGTTTTACCATGGCAGTAGCAAATTGAGTTTGAAAACCATGATGCATCTTCAACAATCAATCTATCATTCATAGGCTGCCCTGTCCTCTCTCATAGTAGATTAGGTACTGTACATATAACAGCAGAGATATTGAAATATTGAAGAGATAGTCGAGCAGCGTGATAAAACCAGCTGTACTATATGAAGAGTGGATATACTGTAGTTCCTGATAAGTAAAGTATACAGTTGAAGTTGGAAGTTTACATACACTTAGGTTGGAGTCATTAAAACTCGTTTTTCAACCACTCCACAAATTTCTTGTTAACAAACTATAGTTTTGGCAAGTCGGTTAGGACCTTCTTATAGCTGCGACCCCGTTAACGGGATCGATATGACAACAGCCAGTGAAAGTGCAGGGCGCCAAATTCAAACAACAGAAATCTCATAATTAAAATTCCTCAAACATACAAGTATTTTATACTATTTTAAAGGTAATCTTGTTGTTAATCCCACAACAGTGTCCGATTTCAAAAAGGCTTTACAGCGAAAGCACCACAAATGATTATGTTAGGTCACAGAAGTCACAGAAAAACACAGCCATTTTTCCAGTCAAAGACAGGAGTCACAAAAAGCAGAAATAGAGATAAAATTAATCACTAACCTTTGATGATCTTCATCAGTTGACACTCATAGGACTTCATGTTACACAATACATGTATGTTTTGTTCGGTAAAGTTCATATTTATAGCAAAAAATCTCAGTTTACATTGGCGCGTTATGTTCAGTAGTTCCAAAAACATCCGGTGATTTTGCAGAGAGCCACATCAATTTCCAGAAATACTCATAATAAACGTTGATCAAAGATACAAGTGTTATACATGGAATTTTAGATCCACTTCTCCTTAATGCAACCGATGTGTCAGATAAAAAAATTTAAAAAAAGCTTTACGGAAAAAGCAAACCATGCAATAATCTGAGTACGGCGCTCAAAGCCCAATCAAGACAAAAAGATAACCGCCATATTGTGCAGTCAACAGAAGTCAGAAATAACATTATAAACATTCACTTACCTTTGATGATCTTCATCAGAATGCACTCCCAGGAATCCCAGTTCCACAATAAATGTTTGTTTTGTTCGATAATGTCCATCATTTATGTCCAAATAGCTACTTTTGTAAGTGCGTTTTGAAAACAAATCCAAAGTCACGAAGCGCGTTCACTAGGAGCAGACGAAATGTCAAAAAGTTCCGTTACAGTCCGTAGAAACATGTCAAACGATGTATAGAATCCATCTTTAGGATGTTTTTAACATAAATCTTCAATAATGTTCCAACTGGAGAATTCCTTTGTCTTCAGAAAAGCAAATGGCACAGAGCACTCTCACATGAACGAGCGTCATGAGCTCAAAGCATTCTGCCAGACCTCTGACTCATTCCCCTCTCATTCGGCCCCACTTCACAGTAGTAGCATCAGACAAGGTTTTATAGACTGTTGACATCTAGTGGAAGCCTTAGGAAGTGCAACATGACCAATATCCCACTGTATCTTCAATAAGGGCTGAGTTGAAAATTGACCAACCTCAGATTTCCCACTTCCTGGTTGGATTTTTTCTCAGGTTTTTGCCTGCCATGTGAGTTCTGTTATACTCACAGACATCATTCAAACAGTTTTAGAAACTTCAGAGTGTTTTCTATCCAAATATACTAATAATATGCATATATTAGCAACTGGAACTGAGGAGCAGGCAGTTTACTCTGGGCACCTCTGGGCACTTTATTCATCCAAGCTACTCAATACTGCCCCCAGCCATAAGAAGTTAGGACATCTACTTTGTGCATGACACAAGTAATTTTTCCAACAATTGTTTACAGACATATTATTTCACTTATAATTCACTGTGTCACAATTCCAGTGGGTCAGAAGTTTACATGCACTAAGTTGACTGTGCCTTTAAACAGCATGGAAAATTCCAGAAAATGATGTCATGGCTTTAGAAGCTCCTGATAGGCTAATTGACATAATTTGAGTCAATTGGAGGTGTACCTGTGGATGTATTTCAAGGCCTACCTTCAAACTCAGTGCCTCCTTGCTTGACATCATGGGAAATCAAAAGAAATCTGCCAAGACCTCAGGAAAGAAAATTGTAGACCTCCACAAGTCTGGTTCATCATTGGGAGCAATTTCCAAATGCCTGAAGGTACCACGTTCATCTGTACAAACAATAGTACGCAAGTATAAACACCATGGGACCACGCAGTCGTCATACAGCTCAGGAAGGAGGCGCGTTCTGTCTCCTAGAGATGAGCATACTTTGGTGCGAAAAGTGCAAATCAATCCCAGAACAACAGCAAAGGACCTTGTGAAGATGCTGGAGGAAACAGGTACAAAAGTATCTATATCCACAGTAAAACGAGTCCTATATCGACATAACCTGAAAGGCCGCTCAGCAAGGAAGAAGCCACTGCTCCAAAACCGCCATAAAAAAGCCAGACTACGGTTGCAACTGCACATGGGGACAAAGATCGTACTTTTTGGAGAAATGTCCTCTGGTCTAATGAAACAAAAATATAACTGTTTGGCCATAATGACCATCGTTATGTTTGGAGTAAAAAGTGAGAGGTTTCCAAGCCGAAGAACACCATCCCAACTGTGAAGCACGGGGGTGGCAGCATCATGTTGTGGGGGTGCTTTGCTGCAGGAGGGACTGGTGCACTTCACAAAATAGATGGCATCATGAGGCAGGAAAATGATGTGGATATATAGAAGCAATATCTCAAAACATCAGTTAGGAAGTTAAAGCTTGGTAGCAAATGGGTCTTCCAAATGAACTATGACCCTAAGCCTACTTCCAAAGTTGTGGCAAAATGTCTTAAGGACAAGAAATTCAAGGTATTGGAGTGGCCATCACAAAGCCCTGACCTCAACCCTATAGAAAATGTGTTGGCAGAACTGAAAAAGCGTGTGCGAGCAAGGAGGCTTACAAACCTGACTCAGTTACACCAGCTCTGTCAGGAGGAATGGGCCAAAATTCACCCAACTTATTGTGGGAAGCTTGTGGAAGGCTACCCGAAACGTTTGACCCAAGTTAAACAATTTAAAGGCAATGCTACCAAATAGTAATTGAGTGTATGTAAACGTCTGACCCACTGGGAATGTGATGAAAAAATAAAAGCTGAAATAAATAATTCTGACATTTCACATTCTTAAAATAAAGTGGTGATCCTAACTGACCTAAGACAGGGAATTTTTATTAGGATTAAATGTCAGGAATTGTGAAAAACTGAGTTAATGTTTTTGGCTAAGGTGTATGTAAACTTCCGACTTCAACTGTATATACACATCTTTGAGATCACACCAACAAGGGTTTGGGATCTTGTCTTAATGTCTTGTTCAACGCCTGGGTGGTTCCCACAATCCTCTCTGATGGGCAATTATTAAAGTTGTGATGCGTATAACAATAGCTCCCTTCTCAATTCAGAGTTTGTTGTTGCTATGGCTTGCATCATTTGTTTTTTTTTCAGAGAAAGGGGCATCTAGAGGTTATTTAATCTGTTTGTCTCATCTTTAAGATTCTGCTAGGGTTTGGAAGTTACATGTACTATAGTAACAATCATTTTCAACACCCTCTCTCTCTTCTTGAAGACTCCTACTGGCGTGACCACGGGGGTATTGAAGTATTTCCCATCGTTTCCAGCACTCTTTTTACAATACCTCTCCATATTCAATACATTGCCTTGTATTGAAGCCTCTGAATCATGATCCACTGGTGCCTCTTCAAATGACTGATGCCCGTATACTTTGGGCCTTGTTTTAGTCTAGTAGCATAAGCCTCCCTGTCCTGAGCTGAATGTCAAACGCACTCACAGATGCACATAGGCTGTCTTTGGATTACACACCCCGTGAGGGAACTCCCAGTGTTCCTCCATTTCTTGTCTGTACTGACGTGCTCCTTATCTCCTCCAGTCGTTTCAATTAGAGCTTCACCGCCGAGGATTGGGCCTGACATACTGTAGTCATTATAGGCTCGGCGCTCAGGTAATGACAGGAGAGGGAGCAGTATACACAACTGGGTCCACTTCCTGGATAGAGTTAGTTCTATTTTGGGCCATTTTTAAAAGCTCCCCTCAGTTTTTCTGCTCTCTTGGCCTGACCGGGACAAACTGTTGGCCCTAACTATATAATTGGGACCATGAGTTTTTCCTGACAGGGAAATACTTTATACTGCACATAACTCATTAAGTAATCCATCTTATAAAGTAAACCCTCTACCTTAAACCCCCCTGTTCCCCCTCCTACAGCCTAATTTAGAACAGCAAGGCTCACTGTCTTGATGCTAATCTCGTCTCCCACAGACTCACACCTCTGAAGTACAGACTGAGACAGCGTTCGTTCTGATCAACACCTCCCAATTATCACTTACAGCAGCTTGTCGGGGGCCTTGGGGGTTGCAGGAGTACAGCCGAGCTGCGTTAGAGCAGCGTTTGCCAGCACACAGAGGCCCCTAACATTCTCTTCCCAATCCAGGACCTCTCTCTCTTGCTTACTGGGCCCCCTATGCCCCTGGTTTTAGCGCCCATTCAACTGTACACTCTTAGAATGAAGGGTGACTTGAGGAAACCTGGAGTTCCTCAAGGAATCATTGCAGTCAATACGTTCATATTTTCATCTTTGGTTGGTTTAGAGTTCTTGGAGGAACCTTTTAATATTTCAATGTGGCGCGTGCGGAGCACTTTGAATTTATATCGCCATTGAATTTGTTGCGCTGCCAGACTCAGAAGATATGTGGTTTTAGGCGATGGCTACATGGGTTAGACTGTACGATGAAAGCCACGCCTCCAATAAGCTACACCTTCTATCTTCTGATAGGCTGCTGCTGCTACAATATATTTTTAAAGTTCCAAATTGAACCCCTCCCAACACAAAAAGGTTGAACCTTTACACAGAGATTCTTCAAATAACCTTTTCAGTGGGCTTCCTCAAGGAACCTTTTTGACCTGAAAAGGTTCCCTTACAGTGGCAATCATTTGAACCACAAAAGGTTCTTCAAGGCTCCTTTATGTCTAAGAGTGTACTGGATATAGGTAGCTAGTTAGATGTGGTTCCCACCAGATCTGTGCTTGTCTAACCACAGCAGATGTTGAAGGTCTCTGTAAGTGAAGCAGAAAGATTGGGTTATCACGCGAGCGTGTGCATCCCTGTACACTCAGGGGCTTTGCACTCTGTTTCACCTATCTCTCCATCTCCAGCTCTCTCTGCCAGTGGGCTACTTTGGTATCTGGACACATCTGGATGAGTTGCTTCCAATGAGAGGCGAAATCACCAAGTGAAGAAGCTCATTATTGTCTTAACACCCCCTATGCTCTCCTCCACTTCACCTAGCATCTTATTTATGAGGCCTTTTCCTAGGAATATCATTTCACCGTTCTACATTACTTACTGGAGTGGATTGAGAGACATTGTTTGTGGATATGAATCATTTGAAACGGTAGGAACATTAGAAATAGTTTTTGCTTTCTGATAGTTGAAATACCGTGTTACGCTCTGGCTGACGTGCGTAATGGAGGCGACCATGTTTATATCACCAAACTAAAAACTAAACAGTGTAATCTTCACCTTGATGACACAGTGAGTCACCATATGTGGCCGGGGACAGAAAACAACTCCAGGATATTGAATATAAATGTAAACAACGTAAGCAGAATAACTCATTTAAAGGACTCTGTATTATACCTGTAACTAGATCAGCGTCTACAACCGTGACATACATTACAATCGCTAGATATAAACAACAAATACATCAGCTAGTTTGGTCCTAAAGTGTTATCTTGGTAGTTTGATGAGCGTTGCCTGTGCAAGTTGTGTGACTTCCCCCCCACCTTTTCGCTTTCCTTGCAATCCGTGTGATGGTTTGGATGCGAGACCATGCCGTTAATTAAATAGTGTGAGGGTGTGATCAAACCGAGCCAAGTCGAGCAAACACCCATTCAGGCCCGCATACCCACAATGTACTGCTGCTTTGGCTTCCTGTTTGATCAGATTCCTACTTTCTGAAGAGTGTATTACAGATGAGCTGTGTTCGAATACCCATACTGACATACTGTATACATAATGAGTATATACTACATACTATTAGGGTGTGTTTGTAAATTCAGAGCATTGTCAGATTGACCGTTTGTAAATTCAGAGCATTGTCAGATTGACTGTTTGTAAATTCAGAGCGCTTCGCTCTCAGAGCATTCACAGCGCACACTAGCAGTCAAGCACCCAAGCTAACTGGCTAACTTTGGCTAGCTTACTAGCTACTTCCAGAGACAAATTACCATTTTAATCACCTTAGCAGAGCTGGTTAGGCTGTTTTCATGTTATCCAGAGCGTTGGTGACTGTAACTGTGCTGCTGGCAACAATTTAATTACGCTTCTTTGCCGATGTTTACTGACACCGGCCATATTCAAAGGGTGTTGGGTGTTCATAAATTCAATCTAGAGTGCCAGAATGCGCTCTGGGTTTTCTTAACCTCTCTGGTACAAGTGGGACGCTAGCATCCCACCTCGACAACAGCTAGTGAAATTGCAGGGCACCAAATTCAAAACAACAGAAATCCCATAATTAAAATTCCTCAAACACACAAGTATTATACACCATTTTAAAGATAAACGTTTTGTAAATCCAACCACAGTGTCCGATTTCAAAAAGGCTTTACGGCGAAAGCACACCACGTGATTATGTTAGGTCAGTGCCTAGCCACAAAAACCATACAGCCATTTTCCAACCAAGGAGAGATCATCTTTGATGATCTTCATCTGGTGGCACTCCCAGGTCTCCATGTTAGACAATAAATGTTCGTTTTTGTTCGATAATGTCCCTCTTTATGTCCAAAAACCTCAGTTTTGTTGGTGCGTTTAGTTCAGAAATCCAAAGGCACAATGCGCGCTCTCAACATCAAGATGAAAAGTCAAAAAACTACAATAAAAGTTAGTAGAAACATGTCAAACGATGTTTAAAATCAATCCTCAGGTTGTTTTTGTCATAAATAATCAATAATATTTCAAACGGACAAAAGCTTCATCAATAGAAAAGGAGAAACAAGAAAGGCGTGTTCCTGATCACGCGCGTGGCTCATGTCTGGAAATTTCCACTGTCAACTCATTGAAAGTACTGTATCTCCCTCATTTTTCAGAGTAAAAGCCTGAAACAATGCCTAAAGACTGCATGTAGAGGAAGCCATAGAGACCGTGAACTGGGTCCTAAGTCTTTGTATGGTGGATAGGCTTTCAATGGAAAAACAGCCTTTCAAAATAATAGTCCTTCCTGGTTGGATTTTCCTCAGGTTTTTGCCTGCCATATCAGTTCTTTTATACTCACAGACATTATTTTAACAGTTTTGGAAACATTAGAGTGTTTTCTATCCAAATCTACTAATTATATGCATATCCTAGCTTCTCTGCCTGAGTAGCAGGCAGTTTAATTTGGGCACGCTTTTCATCCAAAATTCCGAATGCTGCCCCCTACCCTAGTGAAGTTAAATCAGAGCGTTTTGCTCTCGGAGCTTTCAGAGCGCAACGGCATTCAAGCACCCAAGCTAACGTTGGCTAGCTACTTCCAGACACAAATGAGAGAACACCTCACTCTGACCATTTTACTCGCCCAAGATGAGCTGGTTAGACTGTTTTCATGTTATCCAGAGCGTTGGTGACTAACTGTGCTGCTAGCAACAATTTAATTACGCTTTTTTTTGCCGATGTTTACTGGCACCGGTCATATTCAATGGGTGTTGAGTGTTCGGAAATTCATCAGTTATTCTTTGCTCTGGCACACTCAGATGAGAGTGCTCTGAAATCGGAGTAGATAACCAGAATTACCAATGTCATTTGAAACGCACAACGACTATACAATTTAGCTAAGAATGATGTGAATAATCAAGTCAATAAACGTTAGGTAGTTAACGTTAGTTAGATAGCAGATAGTTAATATACTACCTGGCAAGTTTGATGTATTAGTAGCCAACTAACGTTAGGTAACTAGCTAACATACTGGTACATATTGCTGTAAGGATAGCGTAGCTAACAAATTGTCAGTCAGCGTAACTTAAAGTCATGACTTTATTACATTGCTCAACATTTTCTTAACATTTGTCATAACTAGTTAATTATTAATTAATTAATTTGTATCTGCTCTCATCAGACTTTGGCTGCATATTTTCTGCCATTTTCTTCAAATCTGATAACGGGAAGCCTCACACAATTTCTGAAAAATTGCATTGTGGGCCCTAAAAGCACGGAGGTAGTGTACACTGCTTGTATACTTCATATTTTGACGAATTTAGTACGACATCCGGGAACTTTTGGCATTCTAACTATATCCATACTATGAATAATAAGCATACTATATACTAAATTCACGTCACAAATAGTACAGTTAGTGCAGTTAGTATGAGTATTTGAACACAGCTATGGAGTTTGTGTGGATGGGCGTTTTTGAAGTCTCCTCTTTTTTAATGGTGCTTTTCTTTAGTGCTTCCAATAGCAATCCTTCTCCGGGCTGGCAGTGTTGGCCTTTAGTGAGAGGCAGTGTTTAATAAAAGCATGTCAGCACCCTGTGGACCAGATCATTTCATTTTGAAGGAGGGATTTGGGTGAGACAGCTGGTTTAACAGCTCAGCCAGTTAGAACTGGAGTGAGAGATAGAGAGAGAGTGTGTGTGTGTGTGTGTGTGTGTGTGTGTGTGTGTGTGTGTGTGTGTGTGTGTGTGTGTGTGTGTGTGTGTGTCAGAACTTGTACTGTACCCCACAGCCTTTTCTCCACCTGCCACGGTTCTGTTCGGCCACCCGAGCAGAAGTCAGTGTGTGTTCGTCAAGGCGGACGGACGCATAAACATGAAACTGCTACCTCTCTCTGCTCTCTCAATGATTTGTTGCACTAGGGGAAACATGGTAACATTTCGTAAAAAATACAGGTTTCTCTGACAATGGCTGTACTAAGTTGACATGACTTTTAAGTTAGCTCAGAACTCTAAAATGTCCGGTACCTGAAGGATGTTGTATATTGAGATGGAGCAGAGGGATATGGTCATGTGGTGGTCTCCCTGGCCTTTGAGCCTGTCTGTTTCATTGACCCTGAAGGACAACTTGGAGAAACAACGTAATTGCAACGTAACTAAAGACTGTGCAGTTATAGAAATAAATAGATTTTGGAAAATACCAATATGCCAACATGCAATTTCATATCTGAAGGACTTTATAGAGTCCAATACAATACCCAGCAATAATTAGAGGGCCAGTGCAGCACAGGAGTAAGAAAAATCTATGCATCTTAATGGGGTCTCATTGTCATTGAAGGGCAAGTTACATGCTCCCAATTCCCCCATCTCTAAACACACAGGCAAAAAGGCACACACACACACACACACACACACACACACACACACACACACACACACACACACACACACACACACACACACACACACACACACACACACACACACACACACACACACACACACACACACACACACACACACACACACACCACGTCTTCATCACCCCCCTCTGAGCCCAGCCTCATGTTTGTTGATCGTCCACTTGTTATTGACTTCTCAACTCACCTTGGAATCAAATCAAAACTTCCACCCCTCCTGCCACTCAAAAGGCACACAGCAGACACTAGTTTGCATGTTTTATATCCTCTACCTGGCCACTGTGCCCATCTTAAAGACCTGTCAGCTCCCAATGTGTTAATTTATGACAGGCTGAAGGTTTAAGTCATGTCGATGTCAGTCATTCTGTCAAGGTTGTTTACCTAAATGTACCAACACCAGAGAATATAGTAGAGTCTAGACAACACTTAGGGTGAGTGAGCGAGTAACAAAGTAGAACAGAAAATGGTTAGAGACGCCCACACTTCCCCCGCAGTCTCCCCGGCCAGAGAGAGTGTTTTTGGGATAATGACGGTCATATAGTGGACCTGTGGACCTCGGTCCTGCGGGGGTAATTGGCACATTGGTTCTGTGGCATTTAAATCCAGCCGTCAATTATCCATCTGCTGAGAGACGGATGGACGGGCACAGGCAGTTAGTAGAGAGAGACAGCATGCAGAGCTAAAGCTATCAGATAACACACACATCTATTCTGACTCCGTAAGGTTAGAGTTCAGGCACTCCTGCTTCAGTTGTCTGGATACCTGCTGTGTTATTGTTGTTGTTATATGACAGCATCTCATTAAGGAATACTTACAGAAGTTAGTTTGTGGCCAATTTAGCTGTACAGGAGTATTATTGTTCTCTTTATTGATCGACTGAAATACTGAGTCCCATCTTATTTCATAGGCTGTTACACTGACCAGTGGACAGTGACTGCCTTCCATGCTTGGCTTGTAATGCTAGCCTGTGCAGTGGTTCTGCCACCACACTTCTTTTTGCTTTGTGCTGACAGTACAGTACAGTAGTCATGCTTAAGTCCACTATGGCTGGCCCGGTGCCCACTAGTCTCCTCGGGGGCCAATCCTCTTACAGCCTGTGTGTAGAGATTACCATTAGAACATTCACGTTATATTCTCTGCCGAACCCAATATGTACTTTTCCCAGAACCCACGGGTTTTAACCTGTTTTCTGTGGTGGTGGTGGTGGTGGTGGTGGTGGTGGTGTTGTTGTTGGTGGTGGTGGTGGTGGTAGTGGTAGTGGTGGTGGTGGTAGTCGTCTGGAAACACATCGTCAAAGTCTGGGATATCCACAGTAAGATCAGGTAGTCAGTTTGTCTAATTTAGCCTACAGTGCAACCCAATGGGGAAAAGAAACATCAGGGAACCAGAACACCATCAATAACATAAAGGGATAATTACAAAAGGCTCTTTCCCCTTTGGATTGGGCACGATTAACAGAGTTTTTGAACTATGTCTGTGATCTGTGGGCTAGTCCATTGAGTATGACATGTGAGTGATGGGGTGGAGTTGGGGTGGGCTTGTATAATGACGGTCTCATATTTCCTAACGATGTTGTGCGGTATGGATGCCAATGACATGGATGTCTTTGTGCGAACTGTTTTCTGGGTTGTGGTGTTGAAGATGAAGATGTATTGTGTGTTCTGGACGGTGCTGTGATGCTGACCTCTATGTTCTGTGTTGTTGCTGTACAGGAGTTTGCAGCCCTGACCAAGGAGCTGAACGTGTGCAGAGAGAACCTTCTGGAGAAGGAGGAGGAGATCTCTGAGCTCAAGGCCGAGCGGAACAACACCAGGGTACGTGGAGAGGAGACACACGAACGCGCGCACGCACAGACACACACACACACACAGACACATTTTTTTCTGCCCAATTCGAACCTCATACATTGACCTGAACCAGTACGGCTCAGAGTCTATGGAGATCAAATCAAATCAAATGTGTCACATGCGCTGATACAAGTGTAGACTTTACCGTGAAATACTTACTTACAAGCCCCTAACCAACAGTGCAGTTCAAGAAGAAGAAAATATTGACCAAGTAGACTAAAATAAAAAGTACTAATAAAAGTAACACAATAAGAATAACAATAACGAGGCTATATACAGGGGGCACCGGTACCGAGTCAGTGTGCGGGGGTACAGGCTAGTTGAGGTAATCTGTACATGTAGATGGGGCAAAGTGACTATGCATAGGTAACAAACAAACAATGTTTTCATCTGTTGACGCGGTTGACTGGTCATCTGTAACATAGGTCGATGGAACCGGTCGCCTGCATTTCCCCTGGGAACAGATTTGGACCCCATATACATTAGAGCTAACGCTGAATTCCATTTCTGAACTCTGCTATTGACAGATAAGGTTGCTCTTTTCCCACCAGGCTGTATAATGGGAGACTCACATAGTCACACTGACTGACTGCAAACCACCAGTCTGCCAGAGAGGATTTTAGCACTGCCATTTTAATATCTCTGTCACTGCTCTGCCATCTCGCCAAAGAAGGAGAGAGAGAGGGAGGGAGAGAGAGGGAGGGAGAGCAAGAGAGGGACAGAGACACAGAGAGAGAGACAGAGAGAGAGACAGGGAGAGACGGAATTTAGTCTCTCTCTCTCTTCGTTATCCCCTTGAATCCTATGCAGAGCGATTATGAGGCAGACTTTTAATATATCAGCTTTTTGTGTTGAAAAGGTTTTAAAGTTCATAATTAAATCTTTGAAGCCAGGTGCATGCAATCAGTGTGTTGGAGGGCTGACAACAGAATAGAGGATGGTGTACCTCTAGGTTTTAGGCCTAAACTCTGTAAGCTGGATAAGCCATGCAGTGTAGAAGCATGATAAGAGAGAAATTATGAGCCATAGAGAGAGTAGGAGAAGAAGGAGGAGAGAGAGTGTGTAGGTGTAGGTTATAGAGAGAGGAGGAGGAGGAGAGGGTGTGTGTAGGTATAGGTTATAGAGAGAGGATGAGGAGAAGGAGGAGAGGGTGTGTATGGGTGTAGGTTATAGAGAGAGTAGGAGGAGGGGGTGTGTGTAGGTTATAGAGAGAGGAGGAGGAGAGGATGTGTGTAGATGTAGGTTATAGAGAGAAGAGGAGGAGAGGGTAGGTGTAGGTTATAGAGAGAGGAGGAGGAGAGGATGTGTGTAGATGTAGGTTATAGAGAGAGGAGGAGGAGAGGGTGTGTGTAGATGTAGGTTATAGAGAGAAGAGGAGGAGAGGGTGTGTGTAGGTGTAGGTTATAGAGAGAGGAGGAGGAGAGGGTGTGTGTAGGTGTAGGTTATAGAGAGAGGAGGAGGAGGAGGAGGAGAGGGTGTGTGTAGATGTAGGTTATAGAGAGAGGAGGAGGAGGAGGAGGAGGAGGAGAGGGTGTGTGTAGATGTAGGTTATAGAGAGAGGAGGAGGAGGAGGAGGAGAGGGTGTGTGTAGATGTAGGTTATAGAGAGAGGAGGAGGAGAGGGTGTGTGTAGATGTAGGTTATAGAGAGAGGAGGAGGAGGAGGAGGAGAGGGTGTGTGTAGATGTAGGTTATAGAGAGAGGAGGAGGAGGAGGAGGAGGAGAGGGTGTGTGTAGATGTAGGTTATAGAGAGAGGAGGAGGAGGAGGAGGAGGAGAGGGTGTGTGTAGATGTAGGTTATAGAGAGAGGAGGAGGAGGAGGAGAGGGTGTGTGTAGATGTAGGTTATAGAGAGAGGAGGAGGAGGAGGAGAGGGTGTGTGTAGATGTAGGTTATAGAGAGAGGAGGAGGAGAGGGTGTGTGTAGGTGTAGGTTATAGAGAGAGGAGGGGGAGGAGGAGGAGGAGAGGGTGTGTGTAGATGTAGGTTATAGAGAGAGGAGGAGGAGGAGGAGGAGGAGGAGGAGGAGGAGGAGAGGGTGTGTGTAGATGTAGGTTATAGAGAGAGGAGGAGGAGGAGGAGGAGGAGGAGGAGGAGGAGGAGGAGGAGGAGGAGGAGAGGGTGTGTGTAGGTGTAGGTTATAGAGAGGAGGAGGAGGAGGAGGAGGAGGGAGGAGGAGGAGAGGGTGTGTGTAGGTTATAGAGAGAGGAGGAGGAGGAGGAGGAGAGGGTGTGTGTAGATGTAGGTTATAGAGAGAGGAGGAGGAGGAGGAGAGGGTGTGTGTAGATGTAGGTTATAGAGAGAGGAGGAGGAGAGGGTGTGTGTAGGTGTAGGTTATAGAGAGAGGAGGAGGAGGAGGAGAGGGTGTGTGTAGATTTAGGTTATAGAGAGAGGAGGAGGAGGAGGAGGAGGAGGAGGAGGAGGAGAGGGTGTGTGTAGATGTAGGTTATAGAGAGAGGAGGAGGAGGAGGAGGAGGAGGAGGAGGAGGAGGAGGAGGAGGAGGAGAGGGTGTGTATAGGTGTAGGTTATAGAGAGAGGAGGAGGAGGAGGAGGAGAGGGTGTGTGTAGGTTATAGAGAGAGGAGGAGGAGGAGGAGGAGGAGGAGAGGGTGTGTGTAGATGTAGGTTATAGAGAGAGGAGGAGGAGGAGGAGGAGGAGGAGGAGAGGGTGTGTGTAGGTTATAGAGAGAGGAGGAGGAGGAGGAGGAGGAGAGGGTGTGTGTAGGTGTAGGTTGCTTTTTATTATTCTGGCGGGGCGACGGCTGAGGTAGAGCTGCTGCCAACGTTCAGACTTGATTGATTAAACGGTGGAGGTTTGGATGTGGGGAGGGAAGGCGGGGGATCTCAGTGCAGTCCTTCAGACGCTCAAGGAGGGACGGAGAGAAGGAAGGATGGACAGCCCCCTCGAAGCCCTCCAAAACTAGTCCACACCACTCTGTCAGCACCTTCTGGAGCAATGTATTCAACATGCATTTTAAATGGGATGCTTGTGTGGATATTGAAACAGAGCCTACAGTATGTTTACCATTTAGGCCCCACCCAACATAGCCTCTGCAGTGCCTGATGGGTAGTGTAGTGCAACACTGAAATCCTAGTGAAGTTCTACCAAGTTGAGTGAATATGTGTTTACTTTGAAAATGTGGTTGATGTCTGTATGTGTAATGGTTCTTAATGCCTGGATGACTAAGGGATTACAGTCTGTGGTTTAAGCACAATGCTTGGACGGACTCACAACACCAGAGCCCTGCTTAAATATGGGTTTAGAAGTAAATTACTTCCTTGGTTAAATACTGTGGCGACACCAGTATGAGAACTCTCCAAACCATTGGTGAACCACATCATTATGTTATTAACCTGCCACAGCGCGTGGCGATGCCTAGAAGGGGTTGTTTGGCCTAGCGAAGCGCAGTCAGGGTTAGAAACAAGGCATTTGGGATGTGGAGATGGAGAAAACGGTCAATGTTTCACAGAATGACCAGACAACAAAGCTGAAGTCACTACATGAACCTCTCCTCAGATCACTATCTCAGCGGAGCTTGGTGGATTCCTACCAGGGCAGATAGCATCATCAGTAGCAATTAGCTTGCTCGATTAGTTGCTTGTCTGTGAGGCATGTGCATTCCCTCCAAAACACTAGGCCTTCACAGGACCAGGTTATGGGCCAAATCTAGACCCCATAAGCCTAGCTAGTCAGACTAGCACACTTAGACTTCCCTCAGGTCCCCATCCCTCCACTGTACCTATGTGACAGAGATCAGAGGACAGTGTTCATCTTTATGGTCCCTGTGTGTCTCTACTCCTCGTCTCTCCTGTGCCCCCTACTCCTCGTCTCTCCTGTGCCCCCTACTCCTCGTCTCTCCTGTTCCCCCTACTCCTCGTCTCTCCTGTGCCCCCTACTCCTCGTCTCTCCTGTTCCCCCTACTCCTCGTCTCTCCTGTTCCCCCTACTCCTCGTCTCTCCTGTTCCCCCTACTCCTCGTCTCTCCTGTTCCCCCTACTCCTCGTCTCTCCTGTTCCCCCTACTCCTCGTCTCTCCTGTGCCCCCTACTCCTCGTCTCTCCTGTTCCCCCTACTCCTCGTCTCTCCTGTGCCCCCTACTCCTCGTCTCTCCTGTGCCCCCTACTCCTCGTCTCTCCTGTGCCCCCTACTCCTCGTCTCTCCTGTTCCCCCTACTCCTCGTCTCTCCTGTTCCCCCTACTCCTCGTCTCTCCTGTTCCCCCTACTCCTCGTCTCTCCTGTTCCCCCTACTCCTCGTCTCTCCTGTGCCCCCTACTCCTCGTCTCTCCTGTTCCCCCTACTCCTCGTCTCTCCTGTGCCCCCTACTCCTCGTCTCTCCTGTGCCCCCTACTCCTCGTCTCTCCTGTTCCCCCTACTCCTCGTCTCTCCTGTTCCCCCTACTCCTCGTCTCTCCTGTGCCCCCTACTCCTCGTCTCTCCTGTGCCCCCTACTCCTCGTCTCTCCTGTTCCCCCTACTCCTCGTCTCTCCTGTGCCCCCTACTCCTCGTCTCTCCTGTGCCCCCTACTCCTCGTCTCTCCTGTGCCCCCTACTCCTCGTCTCTCCTGTTCCCCCTACTCCTCGTCTCTCCTGTGCCCCCTACTCCTCGTCTCTCCTGTTCCCCCTACTCCTCGTCTCTCCTGTTCCCCCTACTCCTCGTCTCTCCTGTTCCCCCTACTCCTCGTCTCTCCTGTGCCCCCTACTCCTCGTCTCTCCTGTTCCCCCTACTCCTCGTCTCTCCTGTGCCCCCTACTCCTCGTCTCTCCTGTGCCCCCTACTCCTCGTCTCTCCTGTTCCCCCTACTCCTCGTCTCTCCTGTTCCCCCTACTCCTCGTCTCTCCTGTGCCCCCTACTCCTCGTCTCTCCTGTGCCCCCTACTCCTCGTCTCTCCTGTGCCCCCTACTCCTCGTCTCTCCTGTTCCCCCTACTCCTCGTCTCTCCTGTGCCCCCTACTCCTCGTCTCTCCTGTTCGCCCTACTCCTCGTCTCTCCTGTGCCCCCTACTCCTCGTCTCTCCTGTGCCCCCTACTCCTCGTCTCTCCTGTGCCCCCTACTCCTCGTCTCTCCTGTGCCCCCTACTCCTCGTCTCTCCTGTTCCCCCTACTCCTCGTCTCTCCTGTTCCCCCTACTCCTCGTCTCTCCTGTTCCCCCTACTCCTCGTCTCTCCTGTTCCCCCTACTCCTCGTCTCTCCTGTTCCCCCTACTCCTCGTCTCTCCTGTTCCCCCTACTCCTCGTCTCTCCTGTGCCCCCTACTCCTCGTCTCTCCTGTGCCCCCTACTCCTCGTCTCTCCTGTGCCCCCTACTCCTCGTCTCTCCTGTTCCCCCTACTCCTCGTCTCTCCTGTGCCCCCTACTCCTCGTCTCTCCTGTTCCCCCTACTCCTCGTCTCTCCTGTGCCCCCTACTCCTCGTCTCTCCTGTGCCCCCTACTCCTCGTCTCTCCTGTGCCCCCTACTCCTCGTCTCTCCTGTTCCCCCTACTCCTCGTCTCTCCTGTTCCCCCTACTCCTCGTCTCTCCTGTTCCCCCTACTCCTCGTCTCTCCTGTTCCCCCTACTCCTCGTCTCTCCTGTTCCCCCTACTCCTCGTCTCTCCTGTGCCCCCTACTCCTCGTCTCTCCTGTGCCCCCTACTCCCAGTGGACTCATCTCATCCCTTTGTGCTGCTGGAAGTTGACTCCCCCAACTCTTCCCCCAACACTTTCCGCTGAGAATGGATTCGGTGCGCCGCCTATACCAGCCCGGCACAGTAACAACATTAGCATCTATTTTGTAGTCCAGAGAGTTTTTATTGGTTTTGAGTGCCTTTATTGTTCCGAGTGCCATAATTGTTTTTCGTACGTCTCGTGTTATTTATTCTTCTCCTTCCCCGCCGACCAAAAGTTGGAAATGAAATGACCAAATTGAGAAGATCTCGTTGGTTACTTTGATTTCTTTTCATTGGGGTTAATCAGGGTGGATATAAATTATGTATTTGGAGAATCACATGAAGACCAACCTTGTGTGGTTGGTGCAGTACAGTCCAGTAGTCAGGCCACTACATGTTGACATTTAGAATCATATCACTACATCTTCTCTGGTGCCAGGATAATTGATGATGCAGACGATAACGGTAATAGCGTTGATGATGATGTCAATTATGCAGATGAGGCAGATAGCCTTTATGATGATGACGCAGATGATGATGATGGCACTCATTTCTGTCCCTATGTCTGTCTCTATAGTTGCTTCTGGAGCATCTGGAGTGCCTGGTGTCCAGGCATGAGCGGTCACTACGTATGACCGTGGTCAAGCGGCAGGCCCAGTCCCCCTCAGGCGTGTCCAGTGAGGTGGAGGTCCTCAAAGCGCTCAAGTCCCTGTTCGAGCACCACAAAGCTCTAGACGAGAAGGTAAGACCATACATTAGATATGTAGTCTATAGAATCTGCATGCACAGTAGCTATTCTTGGTAGAAGGGATTCTTCAATTGATGGTACAGTATATTTGACTGAAGACAGTACGTACTGTATAGAGAGGCATTGCTAACATAGTGCCATCTTGGTATTGAATATTCTTTGTTTTGGCATAAGTCACCATCACAACCACCCGCCCTCCCACTGGCCCCAGCCTCTGGTCTGCCTCATGCCTGTTGATTGATGGCCTCAGCCCTCTGTAAGATGTCACGCCGGCTGCTGTAATCTATTCAACCCTCCACAACAGACCCTATTATTTATAACGCGTCTCTCCTTGCCGCTGGACTGGGGAATAAAAGGCGTTTTTGATTCACGGGATGTTTTCTGCCCTGCGACGATCTGTCTGTGTGTTGCTGGGCTGTCCCGAGGAGTGGAGTGGAGGGAGGGGGAATGACTGCCCTGTAATCCAGGCTCAGCCTCCTCAGAGAGGCCTTGATCCTAGCGGGCCACAGCCCCGGCCATGGAGCACCACGGAGCTCACCAGTAAATGCTCCGTCAGTAGCATGACAAATACCTCAACATGGTACATAGAGGAAGGCAGAGTAAGTCATACATTCACCCCCTTTTGAGGAGAGGGGAGGAGGGGAGAGGAGGAGGAGGAGGAGGGATGGAGAGGAGGGGAGAAGAGGAGGAGGAGTAGGGATGGGGAGGAGGGGAGAGGAGGAGGAGTAGGGATGGGGAGGAGGGGAGAAGAGGAGGAGGAGTAGGGATGGGGATGGGGAGGAGGGGAGAGGAGGAGGAGTAGGGATGGGGAGGAGGGGAGAGTAGGAGGAGTAGGGATGGGGAGGAGGGGAGAGGAGGAGGAGGAGTAGGGATGGGGAGGAGGGGAGAGGAGGAGGAGGAGTAGGGATGGGGAGGGGGGAGAGGAGGAGGAGTAGGGATGGGGAGGAGGGGAGAGGAGGAGGAGGAGTAGGGATGGGGAGGAGGGAGGGAAAGCTGCTCCCAGCAACTGACGCTAAAAAGCAAATAAAGCGGATACCCCTGGACAGAAGCTCAGGCCTGGCTTCAAGGCCAAGACAAAGTGTTACTGTTGGGCTGAAGGCTGAGGGAGAGAGGGAAGAGCGGCTCTCTCGCGGGAACACGGTATATCATGTCAACCCCGGGCTGAGGTGGGATGGTGGGGAGAGATAAATAGGCATATCTCACTGTTGTCTCCAACACTATCCATGCTATTTATCTGAGCGCTCAAAACCACACATCTACTGCCATTAACTGCTGGAGCAGAGCTCCATGGTAAGGTCCTACCAGAGGTTGTGTACAGTTACCCACTCATGGCGGGTGTTTTGTTTTCCTCAGGTGAGGGAGAGACTGCGGGTGTCGCTAGAGAGGGTCTCTGCATTGGAGGAGGATCTAACATCAGCCAACCAGGAGGTGAGAAACGTGTCACAGCATCATTTTCACAGGCACTCTGACTGTTTAAGTCAACTTTCAAAGTAGTTTGATGTTGACAGTTCTACTTAGGAGGACTCCTATTCAGGGGCTAGTCATTCTGTCTTAAGATGGAGTGTGGTGTGTGATGGGGTGAAGTATGGCGTTGACAGATGAGAGCTGGCCCGTGGCGTTAGCAGGGTGGCGTAACGCCTCTGCCCCCCATTCTCTCTCTGCCATTCTCTGCCAGGGCAGATGGTCATGTTCCAGCTGAGAGGAGCCCTCAGACTGGCGCTCTACCGGAGCCAAATTAACCACTCTGCACTGCCAGAGGGAGGGAGGGAGAGAGGGAGGGAGGGGGGGCGGAGAAAGAGGGGGAGAGGGAGAGAGAGAGATTTAAAATGCTGCTCTACCAGCCAAACAGGCCTTAGGAGGTGAGATGAAACCCTGGTCAAAGACTGATCTGCCCTGGCTATAGAAAACAAGTAAAGCTAGGGATGTGAGGGGATGAGAGGAGAGAGAGGTTATAAGGCGCCGTGAGATGGCGATATCTTTCACTTTGAGTTAGCCTAGTATTATCAGACTGATGCCCGCTCCTGTATCCATGTAGTGAATCATTTATGTAAGCTCGCGAGATCAGGCAGGTTGTATGAGGCTAAGTTTGAGCCATAGACATGCAGTGTAAAGTGCATCTCATTCGCTTAACCAAGTACAGTGTTACGCCTCAGCAGATATTTCACTGAGTCGAGACAGAGGTCTTTATTTGATGAAATAGTGTGACTATACTTCATTTGACTACAGTGGATACATGGTTAACTTTCTGCTGTGTCATGGTGAGACAGTCATCTGAGTGAGTGGGTGTTGAGGCCCGGTGATGGAGGATGTGGTTAAATAAGCACTGCTGAATAGAAACGTCCACACTTCCACACGTCAGAGCCTCCGGGGAGGACGTTGGGTTCCAGTGGCTGCCTGCACCAGCTCCAGACTGTTAATTGATTTGGGATGGAGATCTGCCTCGAGTCGCACTCCTCTGGGGTTCCAGTCTGCAGATAACACCACCTGCAATCCTGGAGCCTCCCATAGGGAGCTGCACTGCCTGATGACATAGATGACCTTCGACCTCTCAGTCTCAGGTGTTTAAGTGGTCCAGATTTGACCTCTCAGTCTCAGATGTTTAAGTGGTCCAGATTTGACCTCTCAGTCTCAGGTGTTTAAGTGGTCCAGATTTGACCTCTCAGTCTCAGGTGTTTAAGTGGTCCAGATTTGACCTCTCAGATGTTTAAGTGGTCCAGATTTGACCTCTCAGTCTCAGGTGTTTAAGTGGTCCAGATTTGACCTCTCAGTCTCAGGTGTTTAAGTGGTCCAGATTTGACCTCTCAGTCTCAGATGTTTAAGTGGTCCAGATTTGACCTCTCAGTCTCAGGTGTTTAAGTGGTCCAGATTTGACCTCTCAGATGTTTAAGTGGTCCAGATTTGACCTCTCAGTCTCAGGTGTTTAAGTGGTCCAGATTTGACCTCTCAGATGTTTAAGTGGTCCAGATTTGACCTCTCAGTCTCAGGTGTTTAAGTGGTCCAGATTTGACCTCTCAGATGTTTAAGTGGTCCAGATTTGACCTCTCAGTCTCAGGTGTTTAAGTGGTCCAGATTTGACCTCTCAGTCTCAGGTGTTTAAGTGGTCCAGATTTGACCTCTCAGTCTCAGATGTTTAAGTGGTCCAGATTTGACCTCTCAGGTGTTTAAGTGGTTCAGATTTGATTTCTATTGTGCGTACTCTCAGAGCTGATTTATTTATGATGTTTCAATTTAGAGTTAAATAGATAGTGCAGTTGTTTTAAATACAGACCCGGCTCACATAAATGGAATGGGAGTAGATTCTGTAGAATGTGTCAGGAGGTTGACGAATTCCCCGCAAACCTCTGGGGCCTCTGGGCTTAGTCCCCAGCCAAGGGACCAATCCAACCTGCATAAGATCCTACAAAGGCTGCTGGGAGAGAGAGAGAGACTGAAACTTCTGTTACTCTATGTTATCCGGTCTCTCTTATTCATTTCCTGGTTGGAATTCTAGAGGGTATCCCCAAGGTGTCACTCACTCTGCAGTGAAAAATGAACCGGTGCTATAAGATTCAAGCCAACAGGCTTCCAGTGTTTGTTTGTTTGTGTGTGTGTGTGTGTGTGTTTGTGTGTGTGTTTGTTTGTGTGTGTGTGTGTGTGTGTGTGTGTGTGTGTGTGTGTGTGTGTGTGTGTGTGTGTGTGTGTGTGTGTGTGTGTGTGTGTGTGTGTGTGTGTGTGTGTGTGTGTGTGTGTGTGCGCTCCACCAAATCAATCTTGTACACCGAGAGATTTCACGTCACCTTCCTGTCCAATCTCCTTTTGCTCCTTCACACTAAAACAGACAATTACTTATCGGAGAGGTGGAGACGAAGGAAGTCAGGGAAGATGAAGGTATTGTGAGGGAGAGGAGTTTGAAAGATAGCGCCTTTCTGTTTAGCTGTGGCACTGTCTCCTGGTGTCTCCTGGTGTTTCTGATGTCTCCTGGTGTCTCTGATGTATCCTGGTGTTTCTGATGTCTCCTGGTGTCTCTGATGTCTCCTGGTGTCTCTGATGTCTCCTGGTGTCTCTGATGTTTCCTGGTGTCTCTGATGTCTCCTCGTGTCTCCTGGTGTATCTGATGTCTCCTGGTGTCTCTGATGTCTCCTGGTGTCTCTGAATTCTCCTGATGTCTCCTGGTGTCTTTGATGTCTCCTGGTGTCTCTGATGTCTCCTGGTATCTCTGATGTTTCCTGGTGTTTCTGATGTCTCCTGGTGTCTCTGATGTCTCCTCGTGTCTCCTGGTGTATCTGATGTCTCCTGGTGTCTCTGATGTCTCCTGGTGTCTCCTGGTGTCTCTGAATTCTCCTGATGTCTCCTGGTGTCTTTGATGTCTCCTGGTGTCTCTGATGTCTCCTGGTATCTCTGATGTTTCCTGGTGTTTCTGATGTCTCCTGGTGTCTCTGATGTCTCCTGGAGTTTCCTGGTGTCTCTGATGTCTCCTGGTGTCTCTGATGTCTCCTGATGTTTCCTGGTGTCTCTGGTGTCTCTGATGTCTCCTGGTGTCTCTGATGTTTCCTGAGCTTTGATGAGTTAAGATGAACTACTACTATATCAAAGGGAAAGATGGCCACTTTCAATTTGCTTCTGTAAACTTCGAATTTTTCTAATTTGAGAGCAGCCACAGCAGCAGGGCTCAGTCTATCATTTGTTATCCTGGGTGTCTGTCGGGAGGAGGTGTGTGTGTGTGTGTGTGTGTGTGCGTGTGCGTGCGTGCACCCCTTATGCCGAGAGCCAACAGTTTGATCTCTGTACCTGAAAAATGATAGACGCTCCCCAACGTGCCGGCCAAAACATAAGGAGGTGTAATTGCACCCCTCATTAAAAGAATGGAGAGAGAGAGAGAGAGAGAGAGAGAGAGAGAGAGAGAGAGAGAGAGAGAGAGAGAGAGAGAGAGAGAGAGAGAGAGAGAGAGAGAGAGAGAGAGAGAGAGAGAGAGAGAGAGAGAGAGAGAGAGAGAGAGAGAGAGAGAGAGAGAGAGAGAGAGAGAGAGAGAGAGAGAGAGAGAGAGAGAGAGAGAGAGAGAGAGAGAGAGAGAGAGAGAGAGAGAGAGAGAGAGAGAGAGAGAGAGAGAGAGAGAGAGGCAGCAATATGCAACAGCAAGCAAATCCACTGTCTGTGGATGAAATCTCAAACTCTGTGTTGGGATATTGTCGAGGCTTAATGTAAAGGGAATCCTCCATTGTAATTGTGGAATAATCCTTCCCTGCCCTTTGCCCTCTTAGAATGAACATAATGTAATACTTGCATCTAGTGAGTGCCTCCATCTGTGCTGTAAAAAGTGGTGTTTTATAGTTGTATAGCTATAAGGCAGTCGTGTTGCATTTTCACATCAATCATTGTTTATTGATGGAGGTGTCATTGAATGCCCTCTAAGTATTGAACGCAGCTCAACTGGAGCGGTTGGTGAAACACTTGGCAACCGTATTGGATTCTCTCGCTGTGTTGTTTTATTGTGATGTCATCGCCTCCTTCTGAGAAATGTAATCATGTCGGTCTCTCCGGGGTGCAGACACATTCAAGTCATTGATCTGGGATTCCCACAAATGGGAAATGTCCAACAAATATTCAGGCTTAACTTATTTATTGTAGACAGAGATGGCATTCCAATAACAGTAATACTGATATACTGTCTGGCTTTTACCGATCAGGACTGGAAGGCCCTATTGCAGCACTGCCTCAGTCTGTACAGTAGTATGATGTATTGCCATGTTTAGCAAAATAGAGTATTATACATTAGATTCATGACTGTTATAGGCTGCTACACTATCCTTCTTGGATTCTTCTCTCTCTCATTGACGTCATAATATTGACATCTCCGATGGGGGAAAAAAGGTCGGTTTGTTTCCTAAATCCAGATGAAATCCAGAGATTAAAGCCTAAAAAGATCCTGTGATCAGTGGTAATAGCAGCATGCTGTCATTTTAATCACACTACCATACCCTGTCTGTCTCCCAACTGGGTCTCTTCTTTATGGTAAATCTGGCAATGTCTGTGCTCATGATTACATAACAATGGCTAGTGAGCATACTAATTCAAAGCACACAATATTTTACTGTGTACTGGATGACAGGCTACAGGTATTTATGACAATGACATGGTGCATCTCTCTACTGTAGTTGTCATAGAGTAAAATCACGGCTTTTGTACAAATATTTTCATACACAAAAATATGACAGTTATGCAAAAAAAATATATGGTTAGCACATCATAAAACAATGATGGTCTTCTGCTAGTTTCAAGGTCTGGGAGGTTTCCCTGGAACTGACTTGTGAAGGCGGACCCTACAGGCGTCATGTAGTCTCCCTGGTATTGCTGTCACTTGTCGTTAGTGATGGTATAAAATGGCATTAGAAGTGAGTGGGCATACCATGCTGTTTGTGCTGTCCAAGAATAGGTTGTAGTCCAACAATTTGGACAATTATAGCTGTGTCTCTACCCGGATATTTCCCCCCCTTCCTCCCCCTCGGAAAGTCCTAATCAGCCGTCCCTGTCAGGGAAAAGCCTCAATATGCTTGTCGTGTCACTGCTTTGTAGCCCCTGGCAACGTGATTAAGAGTGAACACCAGATTCTTCAGGTGATAGAGAGAGAGAGGAGGGGTTCGCTGAACAAGATAATCATAGTGATCACGTTAATACCTAGACTTAATATGACTTAGCTGGCAGAGTAATGTTCCAGAAATCTCTACACAGACAAGCTATAACAGTAGGAAATAACCTGTTAGCGGTCATTGAGTAAATATTTAGGTTGTTTGTGTTTTGGAAAGTGAATGAGATCCTGACCCTTGACCTTAATACATTTGCATATATTGTATCATCAGTTGTATTCCCCTCAGGCACTGACAGGGCAGCCCCATGCCTGGCTGGAGCTGACAATTGTGTGTGTGTGTGTGTGTGTGTGTGTGTGTGTGTGTGTGTGTGTGTGTGTGTGTGTGTGTGTGTGTGTGTGTGCGTGTGTGTGTGTGTGCACTTGTGCATGTGCCTGCATGTGTGATTGACAGCTAGGCTGATCTCTGCTGTGTATTGTTATTCTAGACCTGTGTATTAATCTCTGTCCTGTGTCCCTCCCTGTGTATTGTTATTCTAGACCTGTGTATTAATCTCTGTCCTGTGTCCCTCCCTGTGTATTGTTATTCTAGACCTGTGTATTAATCTATGTCCTGTGTCCCTCTCTGTGTATTGTTATTCTAGACCTGTGTATTAATCTCTGTCCTGTGTCCCTCTCTGCAGATTGTGGGTTTACGGGAGCAGAATGCCCACATCCAGAGGAAGGTGGCGTCAGGGGACGGGTCAGAGGACATGCTGGAGGGCACTGATGCCAGCCAGAAGGTACATAGCAAGGTGGGCGTCCATTGCGTTTACTGTCCTTCTTTTTTTCCTGTCAATATCCACAGCTTTTTATTGTTGATTATTTATCTCATGTGTTACTATCATTACGTTGACAGGGCTAACACTCAACATTTCAGTTTTCACATCAACGTAAACGTGTCGGATATATATACATTTCAACCACCATTTTCATTGTTTCAACACAGTTGTCCATTCATAGTCTGTGTTATCAGTATCATCGTGGTATCAAGCATGTTATCATTACACTAGCGCGATAGATAAAGGCCTTCACTGTCAGCACAGTGTCTTTGAGCAGCCAGCTAGGCAGCGTGAAGAACACCCACAATCAGGTGATGTGTACTGTGCATGACCCCACCAGATTCCATTATACTGGAGCTCCCATACTTCTTTTTTTTTTCAATTTAAAGTTTTATTAAGTTTTCAAACAACCAACCAAACACATTCCACAATCACAGATGTGACAGACTTAAAAAAAAAAATAATAATAATAATAAAAAATAAAAAAATGTTATATATATATATATACATATATACATACCTACATATACATACATACACACATACACAGAAATAATAATTATAACAAAATTTAAAATGTAGAACTTGCAGCAGCACTATCAAGGTTCTTATTTGCTATTTCCAGCCTTAGCTGAGATGACGAGCCAATGATTAGTTTTTAGATTTTACAGCACCTTACACAACACGCATCTGCTCACCTCCCCGATCCCCCCATTCACTCTGTCCAATTTGAGATATAGTGGAGTAGTGGAGACCAGAGTCTATCAAACTTGGGCTGTCTCTTGTGGAGGTCATAAGTGAGCTTTTCAAGAGGGAGAAAGTCAACAATCTGGTCAATCCACATTTTAAATGTAGGAGAGGTACTAGAGGCCCACAATAGAAGGATACATTTCTTAGCAAAGTATGTAATGGTCATGAGCAAATTTTCTCTGTCAGGATCAAGAACAAAGTCCTGCTGGGCATTAAGAAGATAGAGACACGGGGTCATATCAAACTGTACATCTAGTATTTTCTGTGCAGCAGTATGTATAGATTGCCAAAATCTGGCAATCTCTCTACAGCTCCAAAATACATGCATATAGGTTCCACTTTCAGAGGTACATCTTTTACAGTTAGGAGAAATGTCTGTTTTCATTTTATGGAGTCTCAAGGGAGTGTAATAAAATTTGTACAAAAATTTGTAATTCGATTCTTTCATTTTTACATTAGTAGAGGAGCAGTATACCCTGTCGCAAACCTCCGCCCATAACTCATCACTGATAGTCAGACCAAGGTCCTTTTCCCAGATTATTTTCAAAGGAGTAAAGGAGGAGCCTCCTTTCTCAGAAAGGAGTCTATAGATATAGGATATTTTGCCTTTAATGGATTGTGCTGTGACAAGAAGGGTTTCAACTTCGTTCAACTGAGTTCTAAACCTCCTCTTGGAAGTAAATGAGGAGATGACATGTCTAATTTGAAGATATTTAAAAAAAAATGGGATCTTGGCACATTGAATTCACTGCAGAGCTCTTGAAAGGATTTCAGTGTAGTGGTCTTCTGATGAAATAGGTCTGAAAAGGTCCTGATTCCTAGAGTATGCCAAAGATTAAAGTTGGCATCCCTCAGGGCTTTTGGCAAGTCTGGGTTGCCTACTATAGGCGAGTGAGAGCATATTTGGGAGGAGATGCCCAGGTATTTCTTACAGTCCCTCCACGCTAGTAGGGTGCTGTAAATCACAAATGTTTTGGCTATGTTGCCCACTTCACTAAAGTTATTAATGAATATAGTTGAGCTTAGTGGCAATGAACCACAGGATTGGGCTTCTATCTGGATCCACGTTGACTCTTGTCTGTTTGTGATCCATGTTAGCATGTTGCGGATTTGGGCAGACCAGTAGTACAATTGAAGGGAGGGAAGGGCAAGACCGCCCTTAGATTCAGGTTTCGATAGAGTGGAGAGCTTGATCCTAGGTTTTTTATTGCCCCATATAAATTTGGTGATGCTTTGGTTAATTGTTTTGAAAAAGGAAGCTGGGAGATAGCATGGGAGCATCTGAAATAAATAGTTCAGTCTAGGGAGGATGTTCATACGGATTACATTAATTCTTCCTACTAAGCTAATTGGGAGGGAGATCCAGGTTTGGAGGTTGTTTTTGATTCGATCCAGGAGTGGAAGATAATTCTCCTTGAAAAGCCTATTCAGATCTGGTGTTATGAATATCCCAAGGTATTGAAACCCCTGTGTCTTCCATTGGAATGGGCATAGTGTCTTCATAGAACTGGTGAGTGTAATATTGAGAGGGCAGACAGTGGATTTGTTAAAATTTATCTTATAACCTGAAAACGTGCCATACTGAGCAATTGTGTCTAAAATGGGAGGAAGGGATTTCTCAGGGTTGGATATGTAGAGCAAGACATCATCTGCGTAAAGCGAAATCTTGTGCTGCAGGCCGCCTGCAGGAACACCTGTAATACTTGGATTGCTCCTTATCAACTCTGCCAGAGGCTCCGCCCCCAACAAGTAGAGCAGGGGGGATAGCGAGCACCCTTGTCTTGTGCCCCGTCCCAAAGGGAATCTGTCAGAGTTCAGTCCGTTAGTAGTCACCATGGCATTTGGATGAGAGTATAGTGATTTGATCCATTTAATAAAGTTTGGGCCCATATTGAACTTTTCTAAGACTGAGAACAAAAAGCTCCACTCCATCCTGTCGAACGCCTTCTCAGCATCCAGTGAAGCCAGCAGGACAGGGGTCTTCTGTGCGTTTACTTGATCAATAATATCAAAAAGACGGCGAATGTTATCAGAAGAGTATCTGTCTCTAATAAATCCAGTTTGGTCCGCTTTTATTATTTTGGGAAGAAGAGTGTTTAGTCTTTTGGCCAGCAATTTGGTAATTATTTTGTAGTCGAAATCCAACAAGCTTATGGGCCGGAAGGAGGAGCAGGATAGGGGGTCCTTGTCTTTTTTGAGAAACACTGCAATGCGAGCTGTGCGCATTGAGTCTGGGAGAACTCCGTTTTTGCAAAAATCCTCCAGCATTGGCATGAAAATAGGGCTAAGCTGGGGCCAAAAAGCTTTGTAGAACTCTCTGGGGAATCCATCTGGGCCTGGGGACTTGTTAGGTGGCATGGAGGTAATTGCCTCCAGGATCTCCTCAGGAGTGAAGGGGGAGTTGAGATCTTCTTGGTCAGTCTCTGATAGTTTAGGTAGCGAGATTCCCTCTAGGAAGGAGTGGAGTTCTGCTTCCGTGTGTTTTCTCTCAGAGGTATATAGTTTGCAGTAAAAATCATGAAAAGTTAAATTGATCTTTTTTGGGTCATATGTGACCTCGTCCTCTGCTGTTCGGATAGCCATAATTGTACGCTCTGACTGCTCTTTTTTTAATTGATAAGCAAGCAATCTACTAGGCCTATTGCTATACTCATGGTATTTCTGTTTAGTAAAGAAAACTTTTTTTTTTATCTCCCGAGTATAGTCCAAATTCAGTTTGGCTTTGGCTGCTTTAAGTTGACTCCAGGAGGTGCTGTCTGTGGATTGTTTATGTACTTTTTCACAGCGTTCCAGCTCCCTCTCCAGATCTAGCCTGTGTGCTTCCATTGCTTTTTTCTTAGAGGAAGCATATGCAATTAGATGACCTCTTAGTGTGGCTTTAGCAGCGTCCCACATTGTGGCCGGAGAAACAGGAGAATCTTTGTTGTCTTGTGTGTAGTTGTCTATCCATGTAGTTACCAATGTATGGAATGCTTCGTTTGATAGCATGGAGGTGTTGAATTTCCAGCTCTTTGACCTCGGGATGTTTTTGCAGAGGTCAAAGCGGAGGTGGACAAAGGCGTGATCCGAAAGCGCTATGGGTCCGATTCTACACGTGGCTGAATTTATGAAACTCTTTGGGATAAAAATGTAATCTATACGGGAGTAGGTGTTATGGACATTAGAGTAGTATGTATAGTCCATAGATGAGCTATTAGTCTCTCTCCAGATATCTATCAGTCCCATCTCTTTAGTAAGAGAGTTCAACATCTTTGCAGATCTAGGATTTGTGGTGGGGACTTGAGATGATTTGTCTAGGGTTGGGTTCAGGGTACAATTAAAATCTCCGGCCAACACTCCAAAGGAGACACAATGCTCATTGAACAGGGTTATCATTTTCGACATAAAAGCAGGAGTATCTGTGTTAGGGGCGTATATGTTTAAGAGAGTAATTGGTTGCCCATACAGTGACCCAGTTATCAAAATAAATCTCCCCTCCGGATCAGATATGTTTTTGTCAATTATGAATGGAACATTCTTATGGATAAGTATGGCTGTGCCTCTACTGTTGGATTTGAAAGATGAGAAATACACCTGTCCCACCCAAGCTCTGCGGAGTTTGGCATGTTCAGCATCACATAGGTGTGTCTCTTGCAATAGCGCGATGTCTGCCTTTTCCTTTTTTAGAGCACATAGTATCTTTTTCCGTTTTATTGCATGACCTAGACCATGGCAGTTCCATGTCAATAGATTTAAGGTACTAGTCATCGTCATCGAACAGTAATCGAACTTTAGTGCAAGTCATCTCTGGGTAAAGGTGGATAGTAGTTACAGCTGCGTTCACATAAAAGGAAAATAAATGGTTTACATAAAATAACAGTCTCTGAACACCCCAGCCGAGTTCCCAAACAACTCGACATATCCCGTTGGATCTATTACCTCCCCGCTCAGTCACAATTCTGTGTTCCAACAACAACAACAAAAAAAATGGGAACAGTTAGCAACGCACAACGTCTCCCCCTCCCCACCAAAGAAATGCCTCATCCTCTCCGCCCCGCATTGGGTAAATGACAACGTAGCCCCCGTCCAGACCACATTAAAAATGGGAGAAAAAAATCAATAGCCCAGCCTACATATAGTAGGCCTAGGTTATAATATGGAGCCTATCCCTCTCAGCTAAAGGAACATAAATATAGATTAGACGGCTATAATGACATTTAGCAGGGCGGGTGGGTCTTTGGATATCGGCTATATGTTGTCTTACCTCCTTTAGTAATAATAGTAATCGCATTTAGTCATTGGTCCATTTCTCATTGACCGGGGTTGTCTTTCAAAAAACGTTTTGCCTCTTCGGGAGTTTTGAAGTGTCGCAGGGCTCCTTGGTGAAGAATCCTGAGCTCGTTTGGGTATTTGAATCCCCTAAAGATGCCTCGGTCAATGGAGCATTTCTTCACCTCGCCAAACTCTCGGCGCTTTCGGCGTATTCCAGCTGACAGGTCCTGGAGTAAGGTGAGTTTGGCGTTTCCCACTGTAATGGTGTTGGTTTTCGCCACCTGTAGGACTCGTTCCTTGTCGGTGAATCTCAAGAAACGTATGGTGATTGGGCGCAGTGGTTGTCTGGCTGCTGGTGGGGGCCTCAGTGCTCGGTGAGCTCTCTCGAGTTCTATGGGTCTGTCGGTGGACAGGTGGAGCCACTCGGGAAGTTTGTCTTGCAGGTAGCGGATCAGTGGCATGTTTCCCTCTTCTTTTTCGCCCAGATTTAATAGAACACAATTATTCCTTCGCCCCCTGTTTTCCAGGTCCTCTGTTTTCTCTTCCAGCTGCTCTATTTTTTTTTTAGCACATGCTATTGTTTCCATGGCGTCTGTCAATAAGTTTTCCGTGGATAGGATTCGCCCCTCTGCCTCGTCCAGGCGCCCCGCGTTTATGGTTATCTTGTTGTTTATGTCAGGCAAAGCATTTTCCAGGATTGTCACCTTGCCCCCTATCGCACTGAGCTGAGCGTTAATGGCATCTAGTTTAGTGTTGAGTTCTGTACGTTGGGATCTCAGCTCAGAAAAGATGTCTTCGACAGAGTGCGAGGTTGGCCTTCGTTGGGCCTCGGGGGGGAACGGGTCCTCTTGCTCCTGGCTAATGGCGCTAGCTTTTTCTGAAGCTAGCTGCTTCTTGGAGGCTTTTTCCGTCGCTAGTGCTCGAGTCCGGGTAAAAATGTCACCTGTAGTGTCGCCTTTTGTAGCCGCCATGACTTTTTGACTAAAGCTAAATGAGTTTAAACTTGAAGTGGAGGTAAGATTAGGAATTGGAAACTACTTGTGCGGAGCTCCTAGTTCATGCGGCCATCTCGTTCAGGGGTCACGTGATCCCCCGCTCCCATACTTCTGAATACATCTGCATACAAATGGTCCGAGATCAAATGTCCCATAATGCATCCACACTTCCATGATTAGTCAGACCAGAGTGAAACACAGTACCTTGAGCAGTCAAAGCGTAGAGAATTTCCCAATCCTCTCAGATATCAATACAGCACTTAGAATGCAGAAATCAACAGTGTCTTAGTCTCATAGAGGCTGCTACTGCAGAACAACAAACGGAGACATCAATGACAATTAAATTCTAGCTCTCGTCTCATGGTTTGGATGTGAACTGAATCTCTAGGCTCGTGGATGAGCTGCACCTCGTGATGGGGACGCGTTGTCAGGAGTGTACGATTCAGTTGAGCCTGACTGGGCGACAGCTGTCTGTGGCCTGTCATTCTGCAGAGTAGAGGGGTGGGGATGAGGGTGGTTGGAAGGTTGAAACTCCCCGTCACACACACCCTCCTTGGGGTTAGTGAGAGGGGAGTCACTCACTGTCACCATGCTGAGGTTTGAAGAGGTGGTCATGGCAGAACCTCTTTAAGGTTCCATCCAGAGGTAGTGACACGGATGATCTGCAGGGCTAGTTTCTCCCGGTAGGCGGGGCAGAGCCCTCCTCTCCGTCTCACTGCTCCTGGGTAGAAGGGTGTTGGAGTAGAGTGAACACACAGGCTAACGCCGTCGTCAGGCTGTCGTCACCCATGTGACAGGTGAAGGGGTGTGTGTGTTGTGTGTGTGCACGTGTTGCGCCTGAATTAACCAAAAGATCATATCATGACGCGGGGCATAGAGCTAGCTTTACCTGACGGGCCTGCTAATGCAGTCAGACAGCCATGGCCTTTCCCTTCACTCTCAGTATCAACCACTTTTCTGCACTTCTAACCATCAAGGCCTCAATATTATATAGTGATCGAATAGTAAAACCAAGAAGATTTAACCATAGAGGTAATCTTTTACAGTTAGCAATTTAAAAAGATAACGATAAAACCTAAGTTAGGCTAGCTTTTACTGACATGCCCAAGCTATGGCTGTTGGGCTCCCCCACTGCAATTTAGCAGCGCTGTAAAGTTGCTGTGATATATAGACAGATAGACGTATAAAACGGGTCTAATTTAGCAAAAGGAAACGGTGCACAGTAGCTTGTTCCCTACCAGATCAATCTGCCTCGATGGAGAAACAATGTTTAACTCCATGTCAATCCCTCCTAAAGGCTTTGTTACGAGTGTCAAGTCCGCCTCGTCCCCAACTGGATAACTCCCCTGCAGGCTTTACGAGTATACTCTCAGACGCGCCGCAATTAAGTTTTTATTTCGAGAACCGGCTGTATAACCTGTTATCTCTGGGAAAAGTTCAAACCAGCCTGCACTAAAAGCCTAGCTAATATAAATCCCAAAGTTTGTCCATTATGAGAGTAGACTGTTGTGTTGGTATTAAAACCAGTGGGCTGATTTAATGGGGCCTGTTGCCTTACACAGTGAATCATTGATCACAGGCAGTAGGGAGAGAGGCCCAATTAGGGATGTCTGGCCAGATGGATGGGTATGGACGGGCAACTGGCCCTGATACATGAGGATGGGTAGAGGAGGGAGAGAGGGGGGGGGGGGGGGGTAGGAGAAAGAGAGAAGGGAACGAGAGATGGGAGAGGAGAGACAGATAGACAGAGAGAGGGAGAGGAAAATAAAAACATAACCCCCCCCTATCTCTGTGTCTCTCTCCCTCTGTGTCTCTCTCTCTCTGTGTCTCTCTCTGTGTCTCTCTCTCTCTGTGTCTCTCTCTCTCCCTCCCTCCCAGAGTCAAACCAAATCATATTCCTAATGCAAGTACCAAACCAATCTCTCAATGCAGTCTGGAGTAATCTTTATAGTGCCTCCGTCACCCTGTGTGTGTGTCCATCTGAAATAAAACCAGAATAGGGGGCCAACAACCTCCAGCTGCTAAATGTATTAGAGCGCTAATGCTATCTCTCTCGACTGGAAAATGCAGAGGTCTGAAGAGGGATCTAGTCTGATTCAAGGCCCTCTCAGCCTGTACTTCAGCACTCACTGCAGAAGGCTTGACTGGAAATTATGTTGTTTCACCTCATCCATTTCAATTCAGCTAAAACAGTTTTGTGTCATGGGACCTAACTGACATAAAGCATCCTTGAGTTGGTAGAAAAGCGCTGTATAACAAGGTTAAGGTCAATTCCATTATTTCAAATAAATCAATCCACAAAAAAACTGAAATTGCTGAAAAGCTATTTTGAAATCCATTTAGAAATTCATAAGGACTTTTGATTCTTTACTTAGCTCCTGATTTGACTGAATGGAAATTGACTTTATACAGTAAGAGTCTCTCTCATTCCCTCTGCCCCTGGTCCTCCAGCGCCTGTCCAACGGCTCCATGGAGTCGGACCATGAGGCCAGCCAGGTGGTGGAGCTGCAGGACCTGCTGGAGAAGCAGAACTATGAGCTGGCCCAGATGAAGGAGCGCATGTCTTCCCTGTCGTCCCGCGTCTCCGAGGTGGAGCAGGAGCTGGACACCGCGCGCAAGGACCTCATCAAGACAGAGGAGATGAGTACCAAGTACCAGAGGGACATCAAAGAGGTGAGGAGAGAGGTACATTCAAATGAGATGCACCCACTCTCTAAGGAGAGACACTCACACACGCACTGTTAGTTGAGAGTTAGAGTTGTTGAGAACATACATTAACAAGCATGAGGGAAATATGCATTCACTCCCTCAACCTCCTCTCTGATGACTTAGAGGAGTTACTGCCTCAGACAATCTGGATGGTTCTTGGAAAAGTAATGTATCCAGGCTTCTTTCTACACATTGGTACTTAGAGATGGTCTCTACTCATCTGTCCTGTGCTATAGGCAGACCATTATAGTCACACAATCACTGGCCCCTCTTATTTGGAGGAGAATTGAATGTCTATCCAGTGATGTGAATCAGAATGTGACCTGGCTCTTGGTCCACCTAGCTAGCGGCTAGCCCTGGTTGAGATTGCTATTGGTTGCTAATGATGATGGCAGGCTGGGCTCAGGGAGTGAGATCCAGCTAGTACACTGATCTCAGATCCTTTATCAGCCCAGCCCTGTCTAAGTAATGACCACTGTCTGAGAACAGTGTTATATCATAACAACGCTGGAGGACATTTCCTTCCCCTCTATACACACACTCACTGAGACTCCATACAGGAAATTAACCGTAGGAGATTTAGGGAGACACTGTTTGTGCTGTTGAGAAGGAAATGTACTCAACTCTGTGTGTCTGTGCATTGTACGTGTACATCTGTGTGTGTGTGTGACTACAGGCTATGTGTCAGAAGGAGGACATGGAAGAGAGGATCGTCACTCTGGAGAAGCGGTACCTCAGCGCCCAGAGAGAGTCCACCTCCCTGCACGACATCAGTGACAAACTGGAGAATGAGCTGGCCAATAAGGAAGCCTTCCTCAGACAGGTCACTTACCCTCTTCCACCAATCCTAACTTTAACCATTAGAGTGGTGGGGGAGCTGGGGGGATACAACACTGAACTAAGATCAGCATCTGAGGGATACTTTAACCTACAGCGGTGGTCCCCACTGACCCAATTTAAACCTTTGGTTTTAGGGTCACAACCCAGAAGGAATCAGAAGTGTCCCCACTGTGGGTTCCACCCACCTAGAAAAACCATGCCCTTTAGTACATGTTATCGCTAAGGCAAAACTCAATTCCATCTGGCGTCTCTGGTTTAACGAAACTCAATTCCATCTGGCGTCTCTGGTTTAACGAAGCTCAATTCCATCTGGCGTCTTTGGTTTAACAAAACTCAATTCCATCTGGCGTCTCTGGTTTAACAAAACTCAATTCCATCTGGCGTCTCTGGTTTAACAAAACTCAATTCCATCTGGCGTCTCTGGTTTAACGAAACTCAATTCCATCTGGGGTCTCTGGTTTAAAGGAGATCTCCATGGGCTCAGGAGGCTGATCGTTCTCTACATTAAGGGAGTACCGTAGTTACAATAGCATACATATTTGCTGAAATCACCTGCGATCTGGAGAATAACACAGCGTTTGTTGCCAGTAGTGATCAAGGATAACTCTCGTCTTTGATTAATAAGAGTTTCTAACATTCTGAAACGAGAGAGCATCTTGACATTGTGTTTAACTCCAGCTGAGTCATTTACGTATGGGTCAGGATTTTTATTGTAGTTACTTGAAGATGCTGTGTGGGTGGATGTGCATGGTTGCTGTGCCTGAGTTATTTGGTATTGTGAATAATGTTATGGTTAAGGAGGGGGAGCAATCACAGATACAGCACCAACAGCTGAGCTCAAGGCAGATGGATTTTCATACATTTGTATTGCCAAGCTATAGAGAACACACACACACACACACACACACACACACACACATACACACACACACACACACAAACACACACACACACACACACACACACACACACACACACACACACACACACACACACACACACACACACACACACACACACACACACACACACACACACACACACACACACACACACACATTAATCCACTTTGCTAGACAGAAAGTACTCCGTGCACATTTAAGCAATAAGGCCCAAGGATGTGTGGTATATGGCCAATAGACCCCGGCTAAGGGCTGTTCTTATGTACGTCGCAACATGGAGTGCCTGGATACAGCCCTTAGCCGTGGTATATTGGCCATATAACACAAACCCCCGAGGAGCCTTATTGCTATTATAAACTGGTTATCAACGTTATCAGAGCAGTAAAACTAAACATTTTGTCATACCCGTGGTATATGGTCTGATATGTCAGTCAATCAGCATTCAAGGCTCAAACCACCCAGTTTATAAAATGAAATAAACCATAAGCAATTTTCATGTGCAATTTTCTAAACTTACATTTCTAATCCAATGTTTGCCCTTGGTTTGTCTCTGGCATCGGTCCCTTGGTTCTTTCCAATGGCATCCTGGCCCATTCCCTTGCCACTAGGACATTTGGGCTAAGTCTAACTCTGAACTTCAATCAGGGAGAGTTGAATGATACTCCATCCAACAGAATTCTCAGAGCATACAGAAATAAAGCCCCAGCACTCACATCACACCACCACCCCTGCTGATCTGGTTTTTCGTGTTGCCGTGCCAATGGCCTAGCCCCAGGGCCTTGGCACTGACTGTTGGAGATGAGCCACTCAGGAGAGACAAAAAGGGAGACAGAAAGATTGCAGGAAGGATGGAGAGCGAGAGAGGATGCAGGGAATAGTTTTTTTTCCAAAGCTGGGTGCTGGGCCTGTATATACATACAGTAGTAGTAAACACACAGTATAGCAGAGAGACACAAACATAGAGCCCTGGTCTGGCCCCTCCAGGCCCCCCACGGACCCTAGCCCACTCATGTCTAATTACTGGGCATGGGCTGCCAAGGCCAATGCTATAGGGGGGACGGGAGCTTCTGTTGCTGTTGGAGACAGCTGCCAAATAGTTCCTGGAAATGGAACAGCCTGAAACTGAGCAGAGCCAGGAGGAAGATTGACTGGGACATAGGGGAAACAGAGGTTTTACTTTGTCTCTACTGCTGTACCTTAAATGATGTATACTAGGAGTGTGCATCTTTTCCTTTCAAGACGATTCGATACATATCTAGATATAGGAACGATACATTTAGTTTGAAACGATTCGGTGCACATCGGTTTGAGTAGAGAACCAATCGATGCAATTTGATGCGGTACGATTAGATGCAAAAACATTGGTTGCATAAACACATTCATTTTCACATTCAATATCTGCTGCTGATGGAGCTCATGAGCAGGACCTCTCTGAGCTGAATCTGTCTAATCTGACGTGTGTGTGTGTCTTTGTATATTATGTATGTCTATGATGTATGTACTATGAAGGCATCTGAGCTACGCCACCCCACTATCAGATTAGGGGTGGCAATGTTTTTTGTCCCCCCACTTTGGTTATGAAATCACCATCACCCACTAATTAACTTGTCATTTTTGCAGATTAAGTGTTTGATCTAGTAATGTATCAATATGTATCGTTTACAAATTAGCTATGACATGGGCAATGAATATAGAGCACAATTTTGGATTTCACCCCCATCTCCAAATCGAATGGTTTTGACCATTTGGACATTTTTACGGAGCGAGATTATTTTCTCCTCTTGCTTCGGCCATGCAGTGAGCCTCACAAAGTGATTTCTGTCCTCGTTATGAAATTATCAACTTTTCCCTGTATATAAAAAATAAACAAAAAAAACTTATACACTGAATGTTTTAAACAGAAAACTACCAAAACCTTTGCTGTTGTTGAACCTGAACAATCAAAATCAAATCTATTGTAAAACCCGTTCAGCAGGTATAGCCAGATGAGACTTATGTCTCCGGTAGTTTACTTTTATTCCAGTAAAACACCATTTTCAACAGCGCATAGATAACAATAACCTAGCAAATTACAGAGGTTGTCATTCAATGAATAAAGCCTAATATCACGCAAGCTATTTTAGCGTTTGAATGCTGAAGGTGCCGCGTAGATGTGCAAGATCAGGAACAAGCGCCGACCTCGCGTTGGTCAGTTTGCGAAACTGGGAACGGTGCACAGTTTGACTAGGATACTGATATTGCCCGGGGTTGTTCAGCTTGTTAAATGACTTGTAGATCAATGACTGTCAACACAGTTACAGTTGATGTTGGAAGTTTACATACACCGTAGCCAAATACATTTAAACTCCGTTTTTCACAATTCCTGACATTTAATCCTAGTAAAAATTCCCTGTCTTAGGTCAGTTAGGATCACCACTTTATTTTAAGAATGTGAAATGTCAGAATAATAGTAGAGAGAATGATTTATTTCAGATTTTATTTCTTTCATCACATTCCCAGTGGGTCAGAAGTTTACATACACTCAGTGTTACGTCCGTCGTCGGAATAAGACCAAAGCGCAGCGTGGAAAGTGTACATCTTAATTTATTTTCGAATGAACACCAAAAAAACAACAAAAGATCAACGAACATAAAGTTCTGCAGGGCTATACAGCTACAGTGCAAAAACAACACCCCACAAACTAGGGTGGAAAAACAGGCTGCCTAAGTATGATTCCCAATCAGAGATAACGACAGACAGCTGCCTCTGATTGGGAACCATACCCGGCCAACAAAGAAATAGAAAACTAGAATGCCCACCCAAATCACACCCTACCTAACCAAAATAGAGAAATAAAAAGGCTCTCTAAGGTCAGGGCGTGACACTCAGTTACTATTTGGTAGCATTGCCTTTAAATTGTTTAACTTGGGTCAAACGTTTCGGGTAGCCTTCCACAAGCTTCCCACAATAAGTTGGGTGAATTTTGGCCCATTCCTCCTGACAGAGCTGGTGTAACTGAGTCAGGTTTGTAGGCCTCCTTGCTCACACACGCTTTTTCAGTTCTGCCCACAAATTTTCTATAGGATTGAGGTCAGGGCTTTGTGATGGCCACTCCAATACCTTGACTTTGTTGTCCTTAAGCCATTTTGCCACAACTTTGGAAGTATGTTTGGGGTTATTGTCCATTTGGAAGACCCATTTGCGACCAAGCTTTAACTTCCTGACTGATATCTTGAGATGTTGCTTCAATCTATCCACATAATTTTCCTGCCTCATGATGCCATCTATTTTGTGAAGTGCACCAGTCCCTCCTGCAGCAAAGCACCCCCAAGTGTCCCACTTTTTCCTCCAAACATAACGATGGTCTTTATGGCCAAACAGTTCTATTTTTGTTTCATCAGACCAGAGGACATTTCTCCAAAAAGTACAATCTTTGTCCCCATGTGCAGTTGCAAACCATAGTCTGGCATTTTTATGGCGGTTTTGGAGCCGTGGCTTCTTCCTTGCTGAGTGGCCTTTCAGGTTATGTCGATATAGGACTCGTTTTACTGTGGATATAGATACTTTTGTACCCGTTTCCTCCAGCATCTTCACAAGGTCCTTTGCTGTTGTTCTGGGATTGATTTGCATATAACGCACCAAAGTACGTTCATCTCTAGGAGACAGAACGCGTCTCCTTCCTGAGCAGTATGGCGGCTGCGTGGTCCCATGGTGTTTATACTTGCGTACTATTGTTTGTACAGATGAACGTGGTACCTTCAGGCATTTGGAAATTGCTCCCAAGGATGAACCAGACTTGTGGAGGTCTACAATTCTTTTTCTGAGGTCTTAGCTGATTTCTTTTGATTTTACCATGATGTCAAGCAAAGAGGCACTGAGTTTGAAGGTAGGCCTTGAAATACATCCACAGGTACACCTCCAATTGACTCAAATTATGTAAATTAGCCTATCAGAAGCTTCTATAGCCATGACATCATTTTCTGGAATTTCTGTTTAAAGGCACAGTCAACTTAGTGTATATTAACTTCTGACCCACTGGAATTGTGATATAGTGAATTATAAGTGAAATAATCTATCTGTAAACAATTGTTGGAAAAATGACTTGGGTCATGCACAAAGTAGAAGTCCTAACCCACTTGCCAAAACTATAGTTTGTTAACAAGAAATTTGTGGAGTGGTTAATGACTCCAACCTAAGTATATGTAAACTTTCAACTTCAACTGTACATGCAGTTGGACACTGAAGGAGAGGACGCATCAGCTGTTGCTAAAGATGAGAGGTATTTTCAGAAGATAGAATGTAATATGAGCAGAACATTTTAGTGAACCAGCGATTCGTAACGTTTTAATAGATTTTCTGACCGATCCATGCTGTATTTGGATCGGTTTAGGGTCCACGGAACGATGGACTTGTATCTTAAACATTTGATTAGGGGACTGATGAGTATCGGTGTATCATTACATCCCTAATGTATACTCTATGTAGTGGAAGGTTGTCTGTGTTTCTGATATAGAATGACTTCAGTGTATACATACAGTATATATACTGTATTCTGTTCTATATGTAGTACATGTGACTTAGTCTGTCCAGAAATACTCAGAAAGCTCTCTTGAGATTGGCATTGAGTGGTACTCCATGTGTGATACGGGTCGGGGTCATAAGTCACAATGTTTCCCCCCTGTGTGTGTGTTTCCCTGTGTGTATGTGCTTGTTTCCCTGTGCGTATGTGTGTGTGCAGATGGAGGATAAGAACAGGCAGCTGCTGGAGCGTTTGGAGCTAGCAGAGCAGAAGCTGCAGCAGACCATGAGAAAGGCTGAGACCCTGCCAGAGGTGGAGGCTGAACTAGCCCAGAGGATAGCAGCACTCACCAAGGTGAGAGGACACACACACACACACACACGGTCACACACACATAAACACACGTGTATGCATGCAGACACAGACGCAGCACACGTTGCTCCCATCGTTAAAGTAACTCCAGTGCTTCCAGATGTCTATGAAATATGACCTAAAATGAAATACAATATGAGTGAAATAGTTTCCTTCCCAAAAATGTTTTAAATAATTATGTTAAAAAGCATATTTTCTCTGTTGGAATGTTATGGGCATACCGCAACAACTGAATGGTGTGGGCGTATACCGGTCATATAAAATATTAATGCAAGTAGACCGCTGATTGGCAAGCTCATCCTCCAGGAGGAAATAACAAGCATTTTTGAAACAGTCTGTTTGAGATACACGTTTGAGGTAGGGTTTTGTATGTGTTCTTTTCCAATTTATGCTTTGGCCACAAATACGAGGGATGAGGATGAGTAGGATGAGTCAACAAAATTATTTGTGTATGAGTTAACAGAATATGAACTTTTAAAAGTGAGATTTTCCCTGGACAGTTACTTTAACCGCTCCATCATATTCTAGGAGAGTTCATTTCAAAACTGCTTATGTATAACTGATTATCATCATACATGTAGAATATTCCGGAGTGAGTCTTTTCAACGATGTGTTGTTTGTTATGTGTTAGTACTGTATGTGCAGGCTATGCATGCGATCACCTCTGACCCTGTAATATGTTCCTCTCCTCTCCTGCTGCCCCATAGTCTGACTCGAGCTCCGCCTCCTCTCCTGATGATTATCAGTTTGTTATGGAAGCTAAACTCCAAGACATGAACTCCATTCTTAGGAAGGTAGTCCCACAGGGTGCCACAGTACTGTCGCTAACTACTAGACTACATAAAAAAAAAAATCCATGCTGGTTTTATTTCTTTCTGTTGTCACGAGTCATTGTACTGAGATTGCTTGTGGGGATATTTGTTTTTCCTTGTGTCCGTAGGCAGGGTTGAAACTGTGGGGAAAGCTGCATGTCACTGGCTGGGCTCATTGCTAGTAGACTTAACTGCTGCAGCAACTGATGGGACCTGGCCCTTCTCTCACCCCTCTCTCTACCTGTGCTTTGGTGATCTATCTGTTCCATCTGAGACTGGAGGAGTAGATGCTTTTGGCTCTGTCTTGTCTTGTTGCCCCTGCATTATGTGTCTGTGTTGCCCTCCATGGCTGCTAAACTGGCGGGTCACTGTGCCCCCTGCTTCCCTTTCTCTCTCCCCCCACCCCTGTCTGTGTGGTGGCCCCTGCAGGCAGAGGAGCGCCACGGCAGCATCGAGGAACGCATGAGGCACCTGGAGGGCCAGCTGGAGGAGAAGCACCAGGAGCTGCTCAGAGTGAGTCACCCCCAGGGGACTATGCTAACATGCTAGGCTAGGTTATGCTACATGATGCTACATGACACCTGTGTGCTGACCATGGGCAGCCTAGCGTGCTAGCTGCCATAAGGCTAGTATGCTAGGCTAGGTTATACTACATGATGCTACATTCCACCTATTTGCTGACCTTGGGCAGCCTAGCATGCTAGCTGCCATAAGGCTAGTATGCTAGATTAAGCTACATGCTGCCCATCACAGACTGGCTTCATTGCACCTGCTCCTCATAGAAGTTTAAGAGAATGACTTTGCACTATCCAGGTGACTTGTTTCAGTATTTTACAACATTAGAATGGTTAGAACATGTACTCGTGTGGTAAGACATACTGTCAAGCTTCTGCTTTTGAAAGTCACACACTTTGTCCCTCTCAGGCTCGGCAGAGAGAAAAGATGAACGAGGAACACAACAAGCGCCTGTCGGACACGGTGGACAGACTTCTTACAGAGTCCAACGAACGTCTTCAGCTCCACCTGAAAGAGAGGATGGCTGCTCTGGAAGAGAAGGTTAAACATGGAGACCACATCAATACCAATATGTCATAAAGTTTTATTTCAGATGAATTTGAGGAAATGGCCATAGATTGACTGGAATACTTCTCTTTCCATTTCAGAATGTTTTAATACAAGACTCGGAATGCTACAGAAAACAGTACGAGGATTCAATCCATGAAAAAGTAAGTCCCCCCGATCAGTTTTGAATTTTACATGAGGTTGGTTTAATAAAGTGCTTTTTAATAGATAAATAATGATCTGGGTGTTGGATTTTGGGTTTAATTTGTTATCATCTTCTCCATTGAATATTCACAAGAAACCGTTGCTCTCGGTTCAGATAGTGAGATAGAAATCCATAACCAGGCAGAGTACGAGAACTGACTAGCAAGTGCTGTCCAATCATGTTGTGGAGATTGAAATTGCAATCCAGGGTTTTACAGTAATGAATAAGAAACTTCACAAGGTTTTCTGTACACCTCATGTTGTCCCTGTTTCCCGGCTTCCCTCCAGACTCATCTGGCAGATGAGATAGACAAGCTGAGATCAGAGTTGGACCAGTTCCGACTGAGAACAGGCTCACTCACAGAACCCACTCTGTCACGGTATGGGTGAGTTTGTAGGACTGTGTGTGTGTGTGTGTGTGTGTGTGTGTGTGTGTGTGTGTGTGTGTGTGTGTGTGTGTGTGTGTGTGTGTGTGTGTGTGTGTGTGTGTGTGTGTGTGTGTGTGTGTGTGTGTGTGTGTGTGTGTGTGTGTGTGTGCATATACACTGAGTGTACAAAACATTATGAACACCTTCCTAATATTGAGTTGTACCCCCCCTCTTTTGTCCTCAATTCATCGGGGCATGGACTCTACAAGGTGTTGAAAGCGTTCCACAGGGATGCTGGCCCATGTTGACTCCAATGCTTCTCACAGTTTTGTCAAGTTGGCTGGATGTCCTTTGGGTGGTGGACCATTCTTGATACACACGGGACACTGTTGAGCGTGAAAAACCCAGCACAGTTGCAGTTCTTGACACAAACCAGTGCCCCTGGCACCTACTACCATATCCTGTTCCAATGCACTTAAATATTGTGTCTTGCCCATTGGCACACAAGGCACACATACACAATCCATGTCTCAATTGTCTCAAGGCTTAAAAATCCTTCTTTAACCTGTCTCCTCCCCTTCATCTACACTGATTTGAAGGGATCATGGCTTTCACCTGGATTCACCAGGTCATTCTATGTCATGGAAAGAGCAGGTGTCATTAATGTTTTGTACTCTCAGTGTAGTGTGTGTGTGTGGGTGTGGGTCTGGTTGGGGGATTCCTTTTATTTTTCCACTGACAGAATGTGTGATAAAGTCCAAATAACTGGGCTGGAGTTCTGTGATGACAGCAGCTGTCATGATCTCCTGATTGTCCTCTTCAGTCACAACTCATTAGAAAAGCAATTTGCCACCGGTTGAGAACCACACAAGCACTGACTGTTGATTCCTTACAAATTGCTGTCTTCCTACTAGATAAAGAAGCAGGCCGTTTTAAACAAGCAGATCCTCTTGGTTTTGGTATTATTCTTTGCACAATATCTGCAATTTCAATACTGCCTTCAGTTTGAACAAAGTTGATGTTACGGTGTCTGACATGCATGTTCTCTATCTATCTATCTATCTATCTATCTATCTATCTATCTATCTATCTATCTATCTATCTATCTATCTATCTATCTATCTATCTATCTATCTATCTATCTATCTATCTATCTATCTATCTATCTATCTATCTATCTATCTATCTATCTATCTATCTATCTATCTATCTATCTATCTATCTATCTATCTATCTATCTATCTATCTATCTATCTATTCAATTCAATTCAATTCAATTCAAGGGGCTTTATTGGCATGGGAAACATGTGTTAACATTGCCAAAGCAAGTGAGGTAGATATTATACAAAAGTGAAATAAACAATACAAATTAACAGTAAACATTACACATACAGAAGTTTCAAAACAATAAAGACAAATGTTATATTATATATACACAGTGTTGTAACAATGTACAAATGGTTAAAGCACACAAGTTAAAATAAATAAGCATAAATATGGGTTGTATTTACAATGCTGTTTGTTCTTCACTGGTTGCCCTTTTCTTGTGGCAACAGGTCACAAATCTTGCTGCTGTGATGGCACACTGTGGAATTTCTCCCAGTAGATATGGGAGTTTATCAAAATTGGATTTGTTTTCAAATTCTTTGTGGATCTGTGTAATCTGAGGGAAATATGTCTCTCTAATATGGTCATACATTGGGCAGGAGGTTAGGAAGTGCAGCTCAGTTTCCACCTCATTTTGTGGGCAGTGTGCACATAGCCTGTCTTCTCTTGAGAGCCATGTCTGCCTACGGCGGCCTTTCTCAATAGCAAGGCTATGCTCACTGAGTCTGTACATAGTCAAAGCTTTCCTTAAGTTTGGGTCAGTCACAGTGGTCAGGTATTCTGCCACTGTGTACTCTCTGTTTAGGGCCAAATAGCATTCTAGTTTGCTCTGTTTTTTTGTTAATTCTTTCCAATGTGTCAAGTAATTATCTTTTTGTTTTCTCATGATTTGGTTGGGTCTAATTGTGCTGTTGTCCTGGGGCTCTGTGGTTTGTGTTTGTGAACAGAGCCCTAGGACCAGCTTGCTTAGGGGACTCTTCTCCATATATCTATCTATCTATCTATCTATCTATCTATCTATCTATCTATCTATCTATCTAGTGGTCCCGTGTGGCTCAGTTGGTAGAGCATGGCGCTTGCAACGCCAGGGTTGTGGGTTCATTCCCCACGGGGGGACCAGGATGAATATGTATGAACTTTCCAATTTGTAAGTCGCTCTGGATAAGAGCGTCTGCTAAATGACTTAAATGTAAATGTATCTATCAGGTCTCACCTGGACACGTCGGGGGAGCTCCGCTTCTCCCTGGGCTCCCTGGCTGAGACCCAGTCAGACCACTACCGGTCAGCCAAGGTCATCCGCAGGCCCAGGAGAGGACGCATGGGTCTCCGCAGGGACGAGAGCAAGGTCAGGAACTAGTCTCTCTCTGGTCAGCCCTGGCTGAGGTAGAGGCAGTAGTAGGACTATTCTATCCATTAAGCCAGGAAAGCTTAAACAAGTACAGATAAAGTATTTGAACTCAGGTCTGCATGGTTGCATGGAGCCAGACTGTTAGCATTAGCACGACAGAGGGAAACCTGTTGGAGATGGGTGTGATTGGTTAGCATTGCCTTTGAGGATCATTGTTATAAAGTGCTACTGTTACAGTGTCTCAGGTTTGAAGACTGAAATAACCTGGAGATAAATACTAACATTCAGCAGTAATCTTAGAAGCTTGTTTTAGCATATTTTTATTTTTATTAAAAACTCTTTAATGGCTTGTTAAGATCCTTTGGGACGTATTAAAAGTCAAGCCTCATTATTTTGTCTGATGAAAGTTGAATTAGTAGAGACATTTTAGACTCCCTGAAGCTGACAGCTTTACTTAGCCAATTATTTTATAAAACCAAAATACTGCATTGAATGTATTAATCATAATGTGTGCTGTAATATTTGTACAGTGCAAAAACATATTCAAGTCTCTTTACATTAAAATGTCACATCTCTCTACAGTTATGTCATCCTGCCCATGATGTTTTACAAGGATAACCTCAAGAACACTCCCTTCCCTTGATTAGTGCACACTTCCCTTGATTAGTGCACACTTCTGTATCTGTAAACCCACCCTCCCCTACAGGCTAAGTCACTGGGGGAGCACGAGTGGCGCTCTCAGCAGCTAGGCATCCTGGGTAGCCACCCCTTTGAGAGTGAGATGTCTGACATGTCGGACATTGATGACGATGACCGGGAGACCATGTTCAGCTCCATGGACCTGCTGTCCCCCGGCGGTCACTCAGACGCCCAGACCCTAGCCATGATGCTGCAGGAGCAGCTGGACGCCATTAACAAAGAGATACGGTACGGGACTTTAACCCTGCTCTTATTGGACAGACCATGCGAGGGACCAGACATTTACCTGACTTTAACCCTGCTCTTATTGGACAGAACATGCGAGGGACCAGACATTTACCTGACTTTAACCCTGCTCTTATTGGACAGAACATGCTAGGGACCAGACATTTACCTGACTTTAACCCTGCTCTTATTGGACAGAACATACTAGGGACCAGACATTTACCTGACTTTAACCCTGCTCTTATTGGACAGAACATGCTAGGGACCAGACATTTACCTGACTTTAACCCTGCTCTTATTGGACAGAACATGCTAGGGACTAGACATTTACCTGAACTTTAACCCTGCTCTTATTGGACAGAACATGCTAGGGACTAGACATTTACCTGACTTTAACCCTGCTCTTATTGGAAAGACCATGCTAGGGACTAGACATTTACCTGACTTTAATCCTGCTCTTATTGGACAGACCATACTAGGGATCAGACATTTACCTGACTTTAACCCTGCTCTTATTGGACAGACCATGCTAAGGACCAGACATTTACCTGACTTTAACCCTGCTCTTATTGGACAGACCATGCTAGGGATCAGACATTTACCTGACTTTAACCCTGCTCTTATTGGACAGACCATGCTAGGGATCAGACATTTACATTTATAAAAACTGTTGGCTTCCTGGTCAGGTCTCATTGCCAGGAAACACCCCTTGTGACTGATCTTTATGTAAATCAAGTTGTATGTTATGTGGATAAAGTTCCTTGGGAAACATTACTGACACATTGATTTAATTAACCCATGTTGGTCACTTCATTGTTGATTGGTAAAATATGCCTCTTAGTGCTTGACATGAGGGAGAGTTTATGGGTGTTGGCCTAGCTTTCTCCACCCATAAGGCTGGCTCATCCTATCAGTGGGCTCCGTGCCTCAGGTTTCTGTGGCAATGAAATTGATTTAATGAGACAGTAATTGATTGGATATCCATGGATGTGTGTGGACACACTTGTCTTCAGGGCTGAAGCTTGTTGGCTCTTGTCTGCAGAGTGTGATGCCCTGTCTAGATGAATTAAACACAAACCTCAGATACTGCCAGTTACAGTACCTAGAAAAGCTGCGAGGAGCTGACACTGATATACTGTAGTTTTATTCAAGTATTGATCATTTACCCACTTAGCTGTCAGAATAATCTATTGTATTAAGATGATAAACACTTGGTTAACATTGGGAGCCTGACACAGTTTGAAATCAAACAACAGTATTTACTGGTTTGGGCTTATTCAAGATACAAGGTATGTTACTTGCTTGTTAATATTGTACTGATCTTCTTGTCTGGGGATTAGCCAAGTATTATTTCACACAACCCTAAGCTTAAGTGACATTTTAAAGTGAAGTGTTGTTAATTTACCTAAGGCCTTTATTGTTTTTTGCTTATAAGCACAATCGATAGAGACATGCCTCATCGGGGTGATTTCTGGGTAAGAATATGCTGAGTTGGAATACGATTTCAGCTCCGATGGCAGAAGCCTTGTGAATTAAATTCTAAATTAATTAGTGTTGTGAGGTAGTGTTGTGCGCCTATATGGTTTATGGGTAATGAACTGGCTTTTTGTCTCCCGGCTTTGTCTTTAAGAGGAGCCCTAGGGGTCTGCAGTGGGGATTTCCATGAACATCCAGAGAATTTAACCACAAAGGACCAAGGGATTCTGAGAATTCTCAGAGTCCTGTTGGGTGAATGAGCTTTCTATATATACAGTGGCTGAATACAGCTGTGAAATAAGTCTAATCAATTCCTCCCTCCCTCTCCGCCTCCCCCTCTCTCCCAGACTGATCCAGGAGGAGAAGGAGTCGACAGAGCTGCGGGCGGAGGAGATAGAGAACCGTGTGGCCAGCGTCAGCCTGGAGGGTCTCAACCTGGCCCGTATGCACCACCCCGGAGCCTCCATCACCGCCTCGGCCACCGCCTCCTCCCTGGCCTCTTCCTCCCCGCCCAGCGGACACTCCACCCCCAAGCTGGACCACCGCAGCACCGCAGACATGGAGCGCATGGGTATCATGACACTGGTACGCTGCTGGGGTCAGGACGGGCTGTGGGTGTGGTGGGGGGTATATGTACGAGTGTATCCCAGTCTTGACGAAGGCTACCACAGCCGTATCAGGCTCTGTCTGTATTGTGGTGCAGGACAGGGCCAATAGAAGCACCTGGGATCAGCATTCAGTATGCTGTGTTTGGCCTCTCTTTCTTTGTTCTCAGCCTTGCTCTTTCAATAGACCTCATATGACTACTTCACCTGAGCTGCCCTTGATTATGCTATAACGGAGAGTTAACTCAATTTGATGGTAAACTAGTAACCTCAAATGACCCCGTACCAGATTTCAAAGCAGCTCGGAGAGAGAGATTTTTTTTCATTAGCCAGCCATTTGTAAAAGCATGTGTTGGCTTTCTTTCAACTTAATTTAGATGGTGCTCTTTCCTTGATGGATTGAGTTGCATAATCTATCTGGCTGGGGTTCATTACTCCTTCATCGTAGAGCTTGGCTTGGTTTGTGTGTGTTGTAGATACCAGGATGTGATAGTCTGTGCTATGTTTGTTTACTATGTTTTAAGGACTTCAGAAGATTTTTTATATTTTGCCATTATTGTCCTATTGAGCAATAAAAGTGCTGTCAATGTTAGGTCAATAAAAGTACTGTCTGTTAGGTCAATAAAAGTACTGTCTGTTAGGTCAATAAAAGTACTGTCTGTTAGGTCAATAAAAGTACTGTCTGTTAGGTCAATAAAAGTACTGTCTGTTAGGTCAATAAGAGTACTGTCTGTTAGGTCAATAAAAGTACTGTCTGTTAGGTCAATAAAAGTACTGTCTGTTAGGTCAATAAAAGTACTGTCTGTTAGGTCAATAAAAGTACTGTCAATGTTAGGTCAATAAAAGTACTGTCAATGTTAGGTCAATAAAAGTACTGTCTGTTAGGTCAATGAAAGTACTGTCAATGTTAGGTCAATAAAAGTACTGTCAATGTTAGGTCAATAAAAGTACTGTCTGTTAGGTCAATGAAAGTACTGTCTGTTAGGTCAATGAAAGTACTGTCTACATTAGGTCAGCCTGTTGCAACACTTCCCTGTCATGTGCCTTGGTACATTGGTTGTTTTTACTAGTTTGTAGCTCTGGCTGCTCCAGCTTCAGATGGAGACAATACTACCAAGGAAAAAAGGTCTGCCCTGATGAATACCCAGATGACATTATTGAATGGCAGGCTAGAAATACACGCATTAGAATGAACTGATCAGTTGACTGTGTGTGCCGCCGATAGAGGATTTTTGTCTGTCTGTCTGTCTGTCTGTCTGTCTCACACACACACACACACACACACACACACACACACACACACACACACACACACACACACACACACACACACACACACACACACACACACACACACACACACACACACACACACACACACACACACACACACACACACACACACACACACACAGCACACACACAGCACACTGACCCAGGACTGTAGCGCTCCAGATGTCCCCATCATAAGGAGTCTGTCTCTTTTTTTTCTATCCTCCACTGCACAAAAAGTATTCAAATCCCCACAATCCACCCAGCCATCCACCCAGCCATCCAGCCTTCCACCAGCCAGCCATCCATCCAACCAGCCAGCCAGACAGACAGCCAGACGGTCTCAGACAGAGAATGTTGCCAATACCCAGGGGCTTTTAAAGAATGAGCCTTTGGTTTGATTGACCTCTCAAATGAATAGTGGCATAGCAGGTTATTTTGTCAACAAATCACTGTAATTGATTGTGTGGTGTAATGTGTAATTGACAGGTCATGTGCCCACCTGATGGTATATCGGCTAGCCATGTCTATAACTATACATGAGGTGTTTCTGTATGGGGGAGGACATTTAGTTTAATCTTACTGATTTACTGTAAACTGCTGTTTTCCTTTTCTTTCCTGTCCTCCACCCTGCAGCCCAGTGATCTGAGGAAACACAGGAGAAAGGTACAGTACTAATGATATGTTCATTTTATTACATTAGACATTTCAAATTCATAGTAGATGACTGTCATGATCTGGTGTATCCTTGCCATTATTGGACTCTGGAGACCTATAAGCAACAGTGTTGTAGAGATTGATGTGTGAGGTGTTACTATAGTGTAATAACAGTATTGTAGAGATTGATGTGTGAGGTGTGACTATAGTGTAGTAACAGTGTTGTAGAGATTGATGTGTGAGGTGTTACTATAGTGTAATAACAGTGTTGTAGAGATTGATGTGTGAGGTGTTACTATACTAGTTTTATAAGAGCTACTAACAGGTCTCTTCACCTCTCCACGGTCAGATTGCGGCCACCGACGATGACGGCCAGGACAAGGCTACCATCAAGTGTGAGACGTCCCCTCCCCCCACGCCCCGGACCGTACGCATGACCCGCACACTGCCAGCCTCATCACACAACGAGGCCCGAGGGTATGTTTCACTTATAGCGCTCACACAAACACACACACACACACACACACACACACACACACACACACACACACACACACACACACACACACACACACACACACACACACACACACACACACACACATTCTCCACCTTCTTCATCCTGACGATAGTTTGAGACAAATGATCTCTTACCCAAGTTGTATCTTTTTCCTTGACCGTGTGTGTGTGTGTGCGTGCGTGTGTGTGCATATGTGTGCGTGTGTTTGCAGCATTCCTGCCAACCTGGAGGCAGAGGCCAGTGCTCTGAGCAGCGTAGCCAGCAGTCAGGACTCCATCAACAAGCAACCCAAGAAGAAGGGCATCAAGTCCTCCATCGGACGCCTGTTTGGCAAGAAGGAGAAGACCAGACTGGCACAGCTGCATGCCCACAGGGAGGCCATCGGGCAGAGTCAAGGTACTGGTCTACCAGCACTTCTCTGATATGAGTTGCTCTTTTATCTGTTCTATGTACTCTTTGGTTAATGAGTAGTCATTCATTTACATTTTAGTCAGTTTATCAGACGTTCTGATCCAGAGTGACTGACAGGAGCATGTAGGGTTTAGTGCCTTGCCAGGGGGATAATACTTTCTCAAATCAAATTGTATTTATCACATGCACCGAATACAACAGGTGTAGACTTTACAGTGAAATGCTTGCTTACGAACATTTCCAAACAATTCAGAGTAAAATAAATGATGATTAAAAAGAAAATAGAGGAGTAAAATAAGAGCTATATACAGGGAGTACCAGTACCAGATCAATAATGAAGCTATATACAGGGAGTACCAGTACCAGATCAATAATGAAGCTATATACAGGGAGTACCAGTACCAGATCAATAATGAAGCTATATACAGGGAGTACCAGTACCAGATCAATAATGAAGCTATATACAGGGAGTACCAGATCAATAATGGATCTATATACAGGGAGTACCAGTACCAGATCAATAATGGAGCTATATACAGGGAGTACCAGTACCAGATCAATAAGGAAGCTATATACAGGGAGTATCAGTACCAGATCAATAATGGATCTATATACAGGGAGTACCAGTACCAGATCAATAATGAAGCTATATACAGGGAGTACCAGTACCAGATCAATAATGAAGCTATATACAGGGAGTACCAGTACCAGATCAATAATGGATCTATATACAGGGAGAACCAGTACCAGATCAATAATGAAGCTATATACAGGGAGTACCAGTACCAGATCAATAATGAAGCTATATACAGGGAGTACCAGTACCAGATCAATAATGAAGCTATATACAGGGAGTACCAGTACCAGATCAATAATGGATATATATACAGGGAGTACCAGTACCAGATCAATAATGAAGCTATATACAGGGAGTACCAGTACCAGATCAATAATGAAGCTATATACAGGGAGTACCAGTACCAGATCAATAATGGATATATATACAGGGAGTACCAGTACCAGATCAATAATGAAGCTATATACAGGGAGTACCAGTACCAGATCAATAATGAAGCTATGTACAGGGAGTACCAGTACCAGATCAATAATGGATATATATACAGGGAGTACCAGTACCAGATAGATAGATATGTACATGAAGGCAGGGTAAAGTGACTAGGCATCAGGATAGATAATAATAAGGTATTTGAGGTAGATATGTACATGAAGTAAAGTGACTAGGCATCAGGATAGATAATAATAAGGTATTTGAGGTAGATATGTACATAAAGGCAGGGTAAAGTGACTAGGCATCAGGATAGATAATAATAAGGTATTTGAGGTAGATATGTACATGAAGGCAGGGTAAAGTGACTAGGCATCAGGATAGATAATAATAAGGTATTTGAGGTAGATATGTACATGAAGTAAAGTGACTAGGCATCAGGATAGATAATAATAAGGTATTTGAGGTAGATATGTACATAAAGGCAGGGTAAAGTGACTAGGCATCAGGATAGATAATAATAAGGTATTTGAGGTAGATATGTACATGAAGGCAGGGTAAAGTGACTAGGCATCAGGATAGATAATAATAAGGTATTTGACGTAGATATGTACATGAAGTAAAGTGACTAGGCATCATGATAGATAATAATAAGGTATTTGAGGTAGATATGTACATAAAGGCAGGGTAAAATGACTAGGCATCAGGATAGATAATAATAAGGTATTTGAGGTAGATATGTACATGAAGGCAGGGTAAAGTGACTAGGCATCAGGATAGATAATAATAAGGTATTTGAGGTAGATATGTACATGAAGGCAGGGTAAAGTGACTAGACATCAGGATAGATAATAATAAGAGTAAATAAAGAACAGAGTAGCAGCAACAAATGATGCGTGTGTGTGTGTGTGTGTGTGTGTGTGTGTGTGTGTGTGTGTGTGTGTGTGTGTGTGTGTGTGTGTGTGTGTGTGTGTGTGTGTGTGTGTGTGTGTGTGTGTGTGTGTGTGTGTGTGTGTGTGTGTGTGTGTGTGTGTTTAAATGTGTGAGGGATTTGTGTGGGAGTGACAGTGTAGTGTGTCTGAGTGAGTGTGTATATGTAGTATAGTGAGTGTGTATATGGTGTGTATATATGGTCTAGTGAGTGTGTATATGGTGTGTATATGTAGTCTCGTGAGTGTGTATATGGTATGTATATATGGTCTAGTGAGTGTGTATATGGTGTGTATATGTAGTCTAGTGAGTGTGTATATGGTGTGTGTATATATAGTCTAGTGAGTGTGTATATGGTGTGTATATGCAGTCTAGTGAGTGTGTATATGGTGTGTATATGTAGTCTCGTGAGTGTGTATATGGTGTGTATATATAGTCTAGTCAGTGTGTATATGGTGTGTATATGTAGTCTCGTGAGTGTGCATATGGTGTGTATATATAGTCTAGTGAGTGTGTATATGCTGTGTATATATAGTCTAGTGAGTGTGTATATGGTGTGTGTATATATAGTCTAGTGAGTGTGTATATGGTGTGTATATGCAGTCTAGTGAGTGTGTATATGGTGTGTATATGTAGTCTCGTGAGTGTGTATATGGTGTGTATATATAGTCTAGTGAGTGTGTATATGGTGTGTATATATAGTCTAGTGAGTGTGTATATGGTGTGTGTATATATAGTCTAGTGAGTGTGCATATGGTGTGTGTATATATAGTCTAGTGAGTGTGTATATGGTGTGTATATGTAGTCTAGTGAGTGTGTATATGGTGTGTATATGTAGTCTAGTGAGTGTGTATATGGTGTGTATATATGGTCTAGTGAGTGTGTATATGGTGTGTGTATATGTAGTCTAGTGAGTGTGTATATGGTGTGTATATATGGTCTAGTGAGTGTGTATATGGTGTGTATATGTAGTCTAGTGAGTGTGTATATGGTGTGTATATATGGTCTAGTGAGTGTGTATATGGTGTGTATATGTAGTCTAGTGAGTGTGTATATGTAGTCTAGTGAGTGTGTATATGGTGTGTATATATGGTCTAGTGGGTGTGCATAGGGTCGGTGCAAGATAGAGTCAGCGTAAATAGTTCAGGTACCATTAATTGACTATTTAGCAGTCTTATGGCGTAGGGATAGAAGCTGTCTCAAAGGCCCAATTTTTTGGGCCTTCCTCTGAGCCTACCTGATATAGAGATCCTGGATGGCAGGGAGCTTGGCCCCAGTGATGTACTGTTCTGGCCCAATTGCCATACGAAGTGGTGATGCAGTCAGTCAAGATGCTCTCGACGGTGCAGCTATAGAACTTTTTGAGGGCCCTAACCTTCCTGTATTATGTTAGATGATACTTGTCACAGAGGTTATTACTTACCACCCAAACATCACCTCTGACTCTGCCATCTGTGTGAGGTAGATTATGTGACTATGAAAAAGCGTAAACTCTCTTGAGTACAGATTCAGAGGAGATAAGGGTGGCTCCTTGCTAGTACTGTCTGGATACTATCTACACTGGATGATTTCTATGAGCCATGCATGCAGTGCAGTAACGTCCCATTCTCCCTCTCTCACAGGAGTGTCTGATCCAGACCTGGGTCAGGACATGGCTGTGGGGAAGCTGGGGACTCAGGCTGAGAAAGACCGCCGGCTGAAAAAGAAGTAAGCTTTCACAACACCCCCCTCCTGCCCATCAAACCTGCCACCACAGCATTTCACCCCAAACAAACAGCAACCTTGCGCTCAATAATACTCGATTGGCTCACATCACAACCAGTGGGAGATAAATCATACCTGTGTCACTGGAAACACTGGGCAATGTACCACACCAGTACGAACACCCCCCTGTGTTAATCTACGGTACATGACACTACTCTAGTAAAGTGTTATGATACACACACCTTTTTATGTGCCAGACAGCAGTGTCTGTCTATAGTACATCTGAATAGAGATCATTATCTTGTTTCCAACCTTTGACCCCGTACACAGTGGCTGGTGAGGAATCCCTGTGGGGTTTCATTAGTCCTTTCCCTGTATAGGAGGCAGTTCCACATGTGGCTGGATAGAAGATACATCTCCAATACTCTCACTCTCCAGCAGAGAGAGGATCAATACAGACCAGGAACCTGAATAGACGTACAATAGAGGGATCCCCCCTAACCAAACACACAGTCAGACTATTGATTGGGTTAGAAGTCTATTCATGTCACACATGTAGGCCTACGATTCTTAGTTCATTCTTTTGGTTTGGTTTTCCAGATATAGTCCTCCTTTAAACCCACACATGAACGACAAAACACGGGGGTTCCCTCATGTGCAAGTTTAATCTCCTTTCAACTGGGGATGTATGTGTCTACCGTGTCAGTGCCAAATGACAAATGCGTTCTCTGTAGGCGAGCTTTGAGTTGTCATGACAAATAACTTTCCCACCCTTACAGATGATCAATAGAAGGTATTATGATGATGACGACTGTGTTCTATTTGGGGTCGATTCTCCAGTTTTCCAGGAAGTGGACCGCCTTGCATCTTGATGCTCTCCTCCAGTGCATGCTATTGAACTGCCTGCTGAATTTACATTGACATTTTCAGCCTGGTCAATATCGTGATCGTTCATTGGTTCACTGCTGATGTGTTGTGTATGTGTGATGTGTTGGGTAATGTGTGATGTGTTGTGTATGTGTGATGTGTTGGGTAATGTTTGGCATTTGGCTGGTTTGTTCCTGTGAAGAATGTGAACCAATGCATTGCAGGTGTCTTGCCCCAAGTGCATTATCTTTCGTCTGCCTGCACGCGATGCTGTAGAAAGCTGCATCAACCCAAAGAGAAGAAGAAAGTGGCTTTTCTTTTGCTAACCAATACTACTCTTTGACTTGTCATTCTACTGTTCTAATGTCAGTCTTTGGAAAAGCTCTTGTCACCTGTCTACTTGAGAGACTGTTTCTATTTTGCAGTGTGTGTGTGTGTGTGTGTGCCTGCGTCCATGTGTGTTTGTGTTTGAATATGTGTCCGTGCATGTATGGGCAGTGTGTGTGTGTGTGTGTGTGTTTGTGCATTCGTGTGTGTTTGGGGGCAAGGTGGTAGGGGGGGGGCTGTTAACTCATTAACATTTGTGCACTTTTTGTCTCCCGTCACTTTCTCTTCCTCTCTCTCTCTCCTTGTACTCTTCCTCTCTCTCTCTCCTTGTACTCTTCCTCTCTCTCTCTCTCCTTGTACTCTTCCTCTCTCTCTCTCCTTGTACTCTTCCTCCCTCCCTCTCATCATGTGACTAAAGAAGCGGGTAAGTTGTGAAACCTGACAGTGTGAAACCTGGACATCTCCATTGTCAGCGCTGTGCCGTCTGTCCACCTCTCTGTCCATCCATCTGTCCCCCTCCCAATGGCCGGTGCCAAAGCTGACGTCACTCTGACCCTCTATGGCTGTTAATGACCCCTTGCTTTCTAGCTATCTTTCTTCCTTTCGATCTTTCTATCTTTTCATTTACCGTATAAAATGTTTCTCCCCCACAGTGCAGTGGCGGCTGCATCCATGGCTGGACAAAGAATGTGTGCCGTCACCCGTTAATGGGGTTGATTTTTATACTTGGAATGTCCAATACCTTCCTCCTTCCTTGTGCGTGTTTCTATATCTGTGACTGTGAGATATAACCGGTTCTGATACCGGGTTATGGGGCATCATATCTTGTTGTTTTATTTTCTTTGTCATAACTGTTTCCTTCCTTTCCCAGCTATGTTCAGTGGATGTATATTTCATGCATAAGAACCTAACATGAACATATCTATCTATATGCCTGTTGTATTGACACGACATTGAATGGGGAAAAAATTGATTGATATCAATGGACACATCTCCTATGTTGTGTGTCAGGCCATTCAGTCTTTGTATGGTGTATTCAAGTGCCCTTTCTCTGCACTGAGGCCTTCAACTCTGACTAAGTCACATACATAATGTGTCACATGCCTTTTCTCCATATGCCTCATGTTGGCCACTATGTCTCCAGATGGAAGACATTTTAGCTACACTCAGGAACTAGTTTCTGCCTTCGAACTCTCATGAAGTATTCTGTTCACTGAATAGAATTGTATCTTCAGAAGTCTGTTGTTATGTGTGTAGCATGTTGTGTGAGTTATGTATGTATCAGCTCAACAGGCCCTCTCTATATTCAGACTCTTAGACCAATCAGACACTATCAACTGTCTTCAGGAAGTAGCGTTCCACAGTTGGGTATCTCTCTAGCGTAGCCTCTCTGGTTCTTTTCTACACCACAGGCCTCCCACCCATCTGCTCCCCAACTCCATTAGTTAGCAGTGTGCACACAGCAATAAAGATGAGACACACACACACACACACACACACACACACACACACACACACACACACACACACACACACACACACACACACACACACACACACACACACACACACACACACACACACACACACATACCCCAAACACACATTTATATAGACTGTTCATCAGTTCTGTCTCTCACTCTGCCTAGCAGAGTTGGTGTTGCAGGAAACAGCATGTTACAAATATCCTGGTACATGACTGAGTAAAGAGAACATCTACCTCCTCTCCGCTGCTCTCCCTAGATAAGGTGCAATTTACTCTGAGCTGAGTATGGCGGCAGGAGTGCTTAGGACAGCTTTCAAAGTGGTGCACAAATAACACATTTCTCTATTTCACTTGGGCCATCTTAGTTTACCTATTGAACACTTCCACCGCCGCACAAATTAAGTATTACCTTTTTTTTTTTTTTTTTTAAGAATGTGAATAAAGACGCCAGACACGATTTAAAGATGGCAGAAAGAATACATTCAGCAAGACTCTCAAAAGGGTATCGCAGTCAGCAGAAAAAGCCCAGTCTCTCTGTGGTTAGTATCTCAGCAGTAGTAATACATTCCCAGCTGCAGCACAGAGACAAGTGGAGATTTGTGGTTCTTCAGATTAGCAAATCAAAGTCAGGCTTCAGTGAGCAGCCCAGCAGCCCTAGCTGTCCCTTGAAGGTGTGTCTGGACCAGATGGTGAGAGAGAGAGGGGCAGAGAGAGAAAGAGAGAGAAAGAGGCAGAGCAGCAGAGAGAAAAAGAGGCAGAGAGAGGGGGGAGAGAGAGGCAGACAGAGATAGAGGCAGAGAGAGAGAGAGAGAGAGCGCTAGCGGCAGAGAGAGAGCGTACTCATTTTACATGCAGTGTGTGTGTGGAGAGATTGATTTATGATAAGGTCGTGCCCTTTCAGAAAGCTCTGGCCTGTGAGAGATAAAGTGTGTGGCACTGTACAGTGAACACACACACAAAATCTCGGTGTAATACTAGTGCCTTGTGTGAGGGGGGGTGAGAGTCTCAGTATATGTGTGTGTGCAGTGCATTAATCCCATGTCTCTGCTCCCGCCCTCAGGCACGAGCTGTTGGAAGAGGCGAGGAGGAAAGGCTTACCTTTCGCCCAATGGGACGGCCCCACAGTGGTGGCCTGGCTGGAGGTAGGCACTCCTCTACTCTGGCCTGGAGCCATTCTCAATCCTCCCGCCTCTGGGATAGATTTACAAGGTCTGTGCCAGACTCCCACTCTGTGAAGAAGATAATATTCTCCGCCCCGGTGAGGTGGTCTATTCCTCCTTGACTCCCCAGTCTGCACACTCAGCATTCACCTGAGATACGACACCCATTATCCTCTAACCTCTGACCGTTGATGATGTTTCACATTTCAAATCAATTACCCGATGCCTTACCTCAGCCTAATGGTCACCCTTTCTAATACAGCATTTTGAAATGCAAACCAGATACTTTCCTTAAATCAAAACATGGAATGACACAGTGCTGTTACATAATCGTTGGATGTATTGTGTTGTAATTACGACCCGGGGAACTCCAATGCCGTAGTCAGCATGTTACCGAGAGTTATTATAAAATGATTACGCCTCCGGCTGACATTACTCTTTGTGCTTTATTATATTAAGTCTATTATCTAATCCAGTGTTTCCCCAACTCCAGTCCTCCAGTACCCCCAACAGTACTCATTTTTATTGTAGCCCTGGACAAGCACACCTGATACAACTGGTCAACTGATCATCAAGCCCTCAATGAGTTGAATGAGGTGTGTTTGTCCTAGGCTGTAACAACACTGTGTGCTGTTGGGGATACTGGAAGAGTGGAGTTGGGAAACACTCTGGTGTTGGGCCTATGGGACCAGCAGTGTGTTGAATCTGGATCTCACTGATATTATGGGAGACAATGTCCCAGATTTTGATGTCACCTTGGTGGAAGCCTCCGAGGCTGTTGGTAAAGGTCTACTCTGTGATTTACTATGCCATGTTCTCCCCAGCTTGCAATTGCTTGACATTACACCTCATAAAGGCCATAGTGATGTTGTTTAATATTAACATGGGTATTCATTAAGTAAATGAATGCGTTGCCTATCAATGAATCATCACAGTTTATTTTCTGTCTTCATTGAAATATCCTATGTCTGTATTCAGTTTTTCCTCATTTAAGTATGACAGAACATGCTTGAACATACAAGGTGAACATTTCAACCATGACTGCCCCCTACTGTTTCTCAGTAGATCTTTATTAAAACAAGGAAGCGCTACACAACTTGACAAGTTCTCCCACCACATCACCTATAATTTGTAAAAACAAGCTCACTCGCTACTTTACATGAAACCACAAATGGTCTTCCTCCTCCTGTTTCAGTTGTGGCTGGGGATGCCCGCCTGGTACGTGGCGGCATGTCGTGCCAACGTGAAGAGCGGTGCCATCATGTCTGCCCTGTCGGACACAGAGATCCAGAGGGAGATTGGCATCAGTAACCCCCTGCACCGCCTCAAACTACGCCTGGCCATCCAGGAGATGGTCTCCCTCACCAGTCCATCTGCCCCGCCAACCTCCAGAACCGTGAGTATCCATTGACACGCACACACACACACCCCCACACACACTCATGCATGTAACTGCCGTCAGTGTTAGCTTAGCATATAGCGCCGCCTCCCTGAACCTGCCTCTGACTGGGCTTTAACCAGGCTCCTCTACCACACCAACACACGTGACCGCCTGCTTGACAACAAACACATTGAGCTATAGAAAAAGCATCCTATTCGATAGCTCCACCGGTGACATTTTGAGTGAGCTTACGGCACGTTCTTGACTCCGATATGCACGCATACATACACACAGACGGTATAGTCTTCAAGGGTAAAGACACTCAAGAAGCTATTTCTGCTAGTTTGCATTGTAACGCCTGCACGGTCAGAGAACCTGACTTGTGTAGCAACTCTAACCTTTGTGTTGGTAACTGAATGTTGGAGAGAATGGGAGGAAACCGGTTAAGGCCGGCTTGTTTATCACTCAGTAGTGTCAGTCAGCTCATGCACTTAATTCAGCTCTGCAGCATTTACTCTAATTTACCACACCAACAGCTATTTTATACCTCAGTCTGTTTCACAGCTCCGAGTTGTCATGGTGATTTCATGTAACCTCTGAGGAACCTGCTGAGCTTAATGCTACAAACTGTTTATTCTATGTAGCTTTATCACATTCACACATTCTCACACACACACACACACACACACACACACACACACACACACACACACACACACACACACACACACACACACACACACACACACACACACTTAAACTGCTCATGAATCTTTCATCAAGGAGCAGTGAACTCTGGGAATATGACTCTATAGACCCCCTCTGCCCTGGTGCCTCCTGTTGTGACTGGTGGTCAGTTCCCTGCCCCTCTGAACCAAATGACCACTTTAAGTTTACACTCCGGGTTAATCAACCCTGTAATGCAGGGGAAGTGTCTGACAAGCAGAACACTGACGGGGGAAAGGTGGGGTAGGGAGCAGACTTCTTTATTCGACCAGTCACAGGACTGGTTATTCTGCTGCCTTTAAGCTCACAGACAGTGACGTCTGATTCACCCTATGGGGCCGACCCGAACCGTACTGTGCTGCCCAGTACAGCTGGGCTTGGCTTGGCTCTATAGTGTGAAACAAGCATGCATGAGCAGCCCTTTAATACGGTGTCTAGAGATTGTCATCCCCTCAAGTGTTCTTATCTAGGTCATGACAGCTTGATCCAGTGGGGCTGCAAAGCACAGCAATCATGGCTGCTAAAATTAGAATCAACAACAGATTAGAATGGGTTGGAATGGGGTTTAACGGTGTGGTACACTGAGGTATATCAAACTAGACTGAGTCTGTTAGAAAGGGGTTTAACAATGTGGTACACTGAGGTATATCAAACTAGACTGAGTCTGTTAGAAAGGGGTTTAACAGTGTTGTACACTGAGGTATATCAAACTAGACTGAGTCTGTTAGAAAGGGGTTTAACAGTGTGGTACACTGAGGTATATCAAACTAGACTGAGTCTGTTAGAAAGGGGTTTAACAGTGTGGTACACTGAGGTATATCAAACTAGACTGAGTGTGTTAGAAAGGGGTTTAACAGTGTGGTACACTGAGGTATATCAAACTAGACTGAGGTGGATATGCATGTTTGTATTTGTGTCTGTTTGCTCCAAACCCCTGTACTAATCCACTACTACACTAGCTTATGGTGAACCAGTCTTGTCATGCATGGTACATGTGTTTCTTTGGCCTGTATGTGTTGCACCTGTGTAGGTGGGCTGCTCCTGTGTTATGTGCTGTTTTGTGTCTGTGTTTGTTTGTGTACTGTGCGTGCCCTTTGACCCCAGAGGGGCGGGCCTGCTCATCATCTGACCATGATGCTGTAACACTATTGGCTTACAGTGGTGCTGCTCTTCTTCTTTAATACTGCTTGCCCCTCCTGGCGGACTACTGCTGCTGCTGCTGTCTTCTCTTGGGCACCGCACTCCTAGCCGTCAGGCAATGTATGGGTGACCCACGAGGAAATGGAGACCCTCGCAGCACCCTCCTCGAAAACGGTTAGTCCTTCCTCTCCTTTTACCTCTTCTCTGCTCTCACTCACTTCCCCTCTCTGGTTCCCTCTTTTCTTGCTTTCACTGCAGTGTTGAGACCTGTCAATGGCTGCTTTACTGAGGCCTGTACTGAGGACGGCAGGTAGCCTAGCAGTTAGAGCAGTGGGCCAGTAACCAAAAGGTCACTGGTTCGAATACCTGAGCCGACAAGGTGAAAAATCTGTCATTGTGCCCTTGTGCAAGGCACTTCACCCTGATTTGCTCCAGAGGCGCTGTACTACTATGACTGACCCTGTAAAACAACACATTTCACTGCACCTATCTGGTGTATGTGACAATAAAACATATGTTTCCCCCTATAGGATTTGGAGGGTAGGGAGATTGAATAACAGTAGGTTTGTTGATAATGTGGTTAGACTGCATCACATCACATCCATTCTCAGTTCTCCCTTTCATTATAGTGGGTAAAGAAGGCGTTTTAATTGGAATGACTGGTGCACTGCCCTATATTTACCAGTATGTGTTGGTGTTACTGCTATGGTTCAGGAAGCTGCGTTGCCCTTGGGTACCATACTGTAGTTACCCTATATTACCTGTGTTTATGGTATGTTTCAGCCAGATGTTGATTAGATACAGCACATGTCAAGACAGATTTTTTTCCATTAGCAATGTCATCCTTTTAAACCTGACAGTGGTCAGCTGATTGTACATAGGATTCACCTTACAAGAGCAGTGTAAGAAGCTACATCAAATCAGATACAGGTCTGCTAATTGATACAGTATATTCCAAACATGTTCATTTAAAACCTATTGGTTCTGTCTCAAGATTAAAGCTTGCAGTATTATTAGTCACTGCAGGTGTCATTCATGTCAATCCCTAGGACACAGACAGCTATGTACTATACTGTACATGTAATAATGGATCTCTTTGAGCTTGAACATAAAGGTTATTCTTTGTTCCACTGTTCTCCCTGCCTCTAATACAGCCAGGCACAATGAGGCTAATAGCCAACTCAGTACCATTGTACGGAGGGCGAACCACGGGAAGAAAGGCTCTCATTTGTGCCAGGCGTTTTGTGCAAATGGGGTTGGATTGGCCTAATGTGGCAGCAGCGCCCGTCTCCATATCAAATGTAATGTGGCAGCAGCTCAGCCCAGGCCAGGACTAAAGGGATAACTGTGTTACTATCCCATGGGGCCAGTTCAGTTCACACGCTAAAGGGGGGAAATCATTCTCCCTTCTCAGATTGCAGATAAATCCCACAGGCCACTTTCTCTCCCTCGAATAGTGATTTTTCATGCATATTTAGATGGAGCTCTACTTTAAGATTGGAATAGTTTGTTAGGGGAATATATGCGAGGGAGAACTTTGCTGTACAATCTGAGGCCTTTGCTCTGACTTGAGCAAGTCAAGAGCCTCTGATGCTAGAGTAGACTATTGGACTGTAGATGAAGTCCAGTGACCTGTTGCTATTATGTTCTCATGCATATTGCTACTGTTTCTTTTCCATGCCTGACCAATGACAGAGGTCCGGGGAGTCCGAGGAGGGGAGCTGGGCGCAGGTAAAGGATTTGCGGTCTCTCTCATGGATTAGAACAGTAGAATTGTAGATTATTTAGAGTTACTCTATTTTTATTTAACCTTTGTTTAACTAGGCACACACCAGAGTTGTCTATGTGGCTACTTTTAAACTTCATCAAAATCGTGTACAGATGAACAATGGGCTACAGTATGTAATTGTTTCCTTGTCATTATTGTCAGACTCTAGCGTATGGTGACATGAACCATGAGTGGATAGGGAACGAGTGGTTGCCCAGTCTAGGACTACCTCAGTACCGCAGCTACTTCATGGAGTGCCTGGTGGACGCCCGCATGCTGGACCACCTCACCAAGAAGGACCTCCGGGTGCATCTCAAAATGGTGGACAGCTTTCACAGGTACACCTGCCCTCCTCCTGCATGATGTAGGATTTGATCAGAAAGTTTAGTGTTTAGTCTCATTTTGTGGTAATAAGTGGCTTTTCTAATGTTCCCATGTCTGTAGGACGAGTTTGCAGTATGGTATCATGGGTCTGAAGAAGCTCAACTATGACAGGAAAGAGCTGGAGAGACGCAGAGAGCACAGCCAGCATGAAATGAGAGGTACTTAAAGGAAAATTCCACCCCAAAACTATCTTTTGGTATTTGTTTCATTAGTCCATTGTTGACATAGTCCCAAAATGTTTTGCTTGTCAGCAATCAAATTTTCAAGATATGTAACTTTCAAAACACAGAAATCATCCCCGTATGATGCATTTAGTATCATATGACGCAAAACGCAGGATCATATGATGCAAAATCCATCATATGGGGATGATGTCTGTATTTTTAAAGTTATATACAGTATCTTCAAAAGTTGATTGGTGACAAGCATAACATTTTGGGACTATGTCAACAATGGATTAATGAAACAAATACCAAAATATCGTTTTTGGGTGGACTTTTTTCTTTAAAGACTGCTCAAGGAACGATTATGAAGACCTTTAAGCTAAAATATATTCTAGTGGTGTCTAATTACAATCTCGTTAGTAATCTGCTAAGGCAAATAATACTTGTGGAAGCGCACTTACTTTACAGTATGTATTGCATTCTATTGTGAAATATAGCCAAGCAGTCATAGAGCTAGGAGGTGATGGTCAGTAAGGACCAATCTAGCAGAGCCCAGAGGTTTTCTTCATCATGTAACCAGACATGGAAATATTCTGTGTCTGTGGCCGAACACCCATGTTGTGTTTTACTGTGATACCATGTCTGTGTGCCCCAGACGTGCTGGTGTGGAGCAACGAGCGGGTGATTCGCTGGGTCCAGAGCATCGGCCTAAAGGACTATGCCAACATCCTGCTGGAGAGCGGCGTGCACGGGGCCCTGGTCGCCCTCGACGACAACTTTGACCACACCAGCCTGGCGCTGCTCATCCAGATCCCCAACCAAAGCACTCAGGTCAGATCCCTCTGTCCCCCATCACGCTATAGCATAGTTACGCCACAAGAGGGCGATGCATAATATACTAGCGTAAGAGGAAGACATTAACGTCTCATTCCAAGAGTCCGTGTCCGTAGTCTTGTCTCTCTAAAAGCAAGTGAATTATGATGTTAAATTGAACAGTGTTTTCAATTGTTTCTTTTTTAGATTTTCAGGACAGAATAAATGATTTAGAGGATCATCATTAGCAGTACACTTCAAACACATCTTTTAATTTCTCAGTCTTTCCATCTCAAACAGGTCTAATAATACCCTGAGTGCCAGACCAGTAGGTCAACAGAGAGCTGTTTGGTCATGCTAGCTTGGTATCAAAATTACTGAAAGTGTCTGGAGCCCCAAATAAAGAGACCTACAACTTCTATTTCAAATGTACCTAATAAGACCTATTTCCCCTTCCTCTCCCCAGGCACGTCAGATTCTGGAGAGGGAATATAATAACCTGCTAGCCCTGGGCACTGAGAGACGACTGGACGAGGTGAGTGACTCCTGTCACCCGGACAGCTAGCCCCGCTGTTACCATGGGTGATGGGCCGTGGCAGACAGACACACACACCTGGGTTTGTTGTCAATCATTACTCTGTTTTCCACCATCTCGCTGCACCTCAGACCTGTCCTCAGTTTCCACTTCCCACCCATCACTCATTTGTCTCTCATATTGTCTTAGAGTTGGTTTGAGAAATAAATATAAGGCCTTGGGAAATTAGTTTTTGTTAGTTACTGTAAACACTACTGTATATGCAGACACAAGCTGTTCTCAGACCAGTTTATTTGGTGATAAGATAATGGCTGCCATCTCTAAACCCAATCCCTAACCTGTCCCTGTCTCTGTCTGTGTGTCTGTCCGTCAGTATGAAGATAATGACCTCCGGGGGCCATCGTGGAGGAGGCAGTTCCCCTCGCGGGACGTCCATGGGATCAGTATGATGCCCGGCTCGGCAGAGACCCTCCCCGCTGGCTTCCGCGTCACCACCGGCTCACACTCCCGTAGGCTACCCCCCGAAGGTGAGCTCCCCCACAGACCCCCTGCATGGCCAAGACCCCCACAAAGTAGACCTAACAATTAAACTAGAGTCTTCAGTTTAGGGCACTTAGCATGGATGAATGTGAATTGCTAAAAATGCCAAGTTTCATGGTAAATTGCACTCATCAAACACTTACAAACATGGCTAACTGCCACAAAATGTATTTGATTAAGATTGTACCTGGGTGCATTTCATTTCTGTGTTAGAGTTTGGGGGGGGGTCCTCTTGCCCCTCTCTTTACTTGGGGCTCTCTCCCCATCACACTCTCTCTCGCCTATCGGTGTATGGATGGAGCATGTTGCTGACTATACCTGTATTTTCTCTGCTCTGGGACTGCTGCTCTGTGTGCAGTGCTCTATGAGGCGCTGGATGACAGTCCTGACGACATGTATTTGGACTGGTTTCAAGGTCAGATATACTGGCGCTATACCGTGTGTCCTGCTGTTGGCCTGTGTGCCTTTACGCCCCCCAAAACTCCCCGGTTCCTGCTGTCCACCCTACTGTACCTCCTCTCTTCTCCAACTGTCTTCTCTCTCTACCTCTACTGCTCTGTTCCTCTGTTTCGTTCTGCCCCTGATGCCAACTACAAGGGTGGCCATTTGTTTGTCAAGGTTTTCAGTTTGTTATAGTAGACATATTGTGTGTCAAGTAATTGTTACTCAGGTTACTGTTATTAGCACAGTAGTTGTCAGTTGCAGCCTCTGCTGCTGCACCCTTGAAGTTAAAGCAATGAATCCCCTATGCATATGTTAGTTGAGCTATGTTAGTTGAGCTATGTTAGTTGAGCTATGTTAGTTGCCCTGTAATAAAGATGTATGATGGAAAAGATGGATGTTTTACAGTTGCCGGTTTGTGTCGCTCCTCGCCCTGTTGTTAAAAGAGGATGCTGGTCAAAATCTTTGCGTTTTCAAGGGGATGAGAGATGTATTGAAACTTGCGTCTGTGATTGTGGCCCAGTGAGTTACAGCTGGACTGTAGTACAGCAGGCTGCATTATGCCAGAACTCACTCCGGAATTATGGACGCAACTTCTGATACAAGTAAGTCTATCGCTGACATCCGATTGCAGGTTTTGACCAGAGTTCTTCTCTAACACTCTGTCCCCAGTGTAATCGAGCTGCCTTCCTGTATCTGCCTCTATCTTTGGTCCCTGGTCTGTGGTGGTGATGACATTATCAGACTTGTTCCTGTGCGAGGTGTGATTCACTCAAAATGGCCACGTGCACTCCTCCTCTGAGTGTGCGATGCAATGTGCCTTGGCTTTGCTAGCTGACATTTTGACTAACCTCGTTCCCGTGTGTGGTGCGTGTGTGTGCAGTGTGTTGTATCCACAGTATGGTCTACTGTACTCCTAGCCCTTATCAACTGGTTTCGAGTCAGTTTTGTTTGTCTCTCTCATTTGTTTGTCCCTCTCACAGTGGGCAATGGGAGCTGATCCTGTGTCAGTTGTTATGGGCATAAAGTAAGTTGGATAGCATTATCTACTGACCCTGGGCCCACTCTGGGTGTTGAAGCTAAGTGACTAACTGACGGGTCTCTGTCTCCCCCTACAGTTGGCCCTTTAGCAGTGCAGCGTCTGGACAGCTCTACAGTGAGGACCTACTCCTGCTGAGGGGGGAGAAGAGAGACTGTAAGCTGTAAGTCACACACATTATCCCTGTACAAGCTATCAGTTGCACATACACACATGCTCACACACAAACTCTCCCTCTCTGTTACATCTGTCGTTCTGCTCAGGGACAGCAAATGACTGTGAGAAATTGGAACGGGTGAGAGGGTAACTTGTCTTTACAGATAACCATGTTTGCTTGGAGAGGAGAGTCCCTGCTCTCATTCATGATCAGATGATAGGAGTCAAAGGCAGCAGCATGAGGCGGCCTCACTCTGTTGTCCCTCCTTTAATCTCTGTCCAGCACAGACAACTACAGCCACAGTACACGTGGAACTTTATTCCACATCAGGTAACTGATGCAAGCAGTAGAATCAGATAAAAATAGATAAAAATACACCTTATGGAACAGTGGCGACTGTGAAGAGACACACACAGGTAGTATGGCAGTATTATACATTTTGTATTGTAGATATGTAGTGGTGTAATAGTGTTAAATGGTGTACTGTTTTATATTTTGTTTTATGTGTGATGTAAGTGCCTTAATGTGTTTGGAACCCAGGAAGAGTAGCTGCTGCCTTGGCAGGAACTAATGGGGATCCCTAATAAATACATGAATACCCCTGAATGCCAAGGTAGAGAGATATATGGCAGCTACATGAATCTGTCTCAAATGAGATAATGTTACAGAATTAGTAATGTCAACAATAATTCCCATATGATCAAATCCATGTTCATGACAACTGCACTGTGACTGTGGATAAAGCTTCACAGTGTAATTAAACCATACCTCCTCTCTTTCAGGTCCAGATACTGTATGTAGAGAAGGTCTTACTGTACCTTGGAGCTGCTGGACGGGTCATCCTGCCTGGAACAAACATTCTGACGAGACGCACTGCCAAGAAGCACCCCCCTACCTACCCTCCCACCCAAGTCAAGGCCCCCTGAAACCTGGGCAGCAGCTGCCGGTGCTACTTTCCTTCTGTCTGTCCTGTTGTCACCGTTTCTACCTTTTACATGTACAATAACTTGTTGAAGCATAATGTACTGTGTATTTCTTCTACCAGGAGATGTGTAGGTTATCTGTAAATTAATATAAATATGAGGTTTTTTAAATATATATATATATAAATATATACACATCTATATTACAAAAAAGAAAAGATATTCAGAGTTTGTGCAAATAAACCCCCCTCCCCTTCCCATTTCAAGTCCATGACCTTGGTTAAACTATGCTGCTCTTTGAATATTTCTCCATCATTCCCCGAGAGACCATTTTGTACATAGTTATTTTCCATTGTGCCGATAAATGTGTTTTCACCTTGGAGAGACTGTCCATCTGGTCGCCATGTGACCCCCCCTCCCCCCAGCTGGTAAAGCCTGCTCTCTAGTGGCGTGTACAGCCCATGTATCTGAGTCACCATCCACCAGCCCCTCACCTCACAATCATGACTGAGCCCATCTCATAGCAAAGCATTCTGGGAGGACACAGAAACGCACTGTGACATCTACTGATGATGTGACAAGCACTTTGATACAACCACAGAAAATCTGGACTACAGCCACAGACTAAAAGATAGACTCCTCTGTAGCTACTGAGCTCAGAGATCAACTAACAGCAGGAACACTCTTCATCAGATGATCTCACTCACCTACAGTACCTTGACCATAAACCCCTACATGAAGAAACTCAAGCTGGACTTTTTTTATTTTGCCGTGGGATTCGACTCAGCATCGCTGAGAAATAACTGAAAGACAGACTGCTTAACTCAGTGTGCGTAGAGTGTATATGAACATGTCGAAGTGAGGTGAATTTTAATGACAAACCTGTTGCTTGCTGTGACATTGGTGTAACTGTTAACTCTTTGTTTTTGTCTGAGTTGCCAGGGAAACCTATTGTACAGCCCTCCTACCTGTCTTTGAGTTATTTCTGCTGGAGTACTCGATCAAGTTTGACTTTTTTGTTGACTTTTACATCCTCGATTTGCACAAACAAAGAATCATTTTATTTTGTGTCCATTTTTTATTCATTACTAATTGTATTTTGGTCAACGAAGTGGTGATCAAACAAATTTTCATTGCCAATAAAAAAATACTGTCAGTGAAGTAGCTGTTGAAATGACTATTTTTACTCATTGCTTCACTTCAGAGCTCTAGTATGAAGAGTTCATTCATCATATTAAACTATAAGATATAAAATAAACATGACAATTATTTTATTTTATTTAACTAGGCAAGTCCGTTAAGAACAAATTCTTATTTACAATGATGGCCTACCGGGGGTTGGGATTCCCCCCCCCCCCCAAATAAATAAATATACATTAAAAAAATTATATATATATATATGTCAAAACACATTATTAACATATCAATGTATCAACAAGGTAGAATGGATGATAGATGCAGGATGTGGAATATCCACTCCAGAGCTCAGTTCTGGCATCATTAGTGCTTTGAGCAATATTCCGTTGACTGCTAAATGGTTATGTTATCATAGTAATATGAAGGGGTTTTGATTTGTACGGTTGGAGTTTGTTGAAGTCTGTAAGTAGGTATAAAGTAAGCTTCATTAATTGTGTTAAAATGTTGGCAGCATGAGGATGGAACCCAAACTGAAGCTAAGTTATGTGGGAGACCCTTCCAGCAACTGCAGGGGCCTTTTCAGGAGGACATAACGTAACAGAATGTTCAGATAGAAATGTATTGTGTAGAACAAAAATGATTGTTTATCAGATGGAATAGGGAATCGTGACAGCTCTATTCAGTCTATTTCTAACTACACTGTTCAGTGTTTAACATACCCGAATACACCCAGGGCTCAGATGTTTTCCTGCACCCAAATTGCTTTACAAGTCAAATGCAGCCTTTTTTTAAATCTCAATATCAAATCATTTCTGGTTAACAATAAAGTACCTTATTGTAATTGTTTTCAATCAAAAAGAAACAAAAATACTTTAGCCAAAAGCCATTTCTCAAGCAAGACATTTGCTAGGACTGTCTGGGTGTGGTCTGAGCGGGGATGGGAAATTGTTATTATTGGCAGAGAGGTTTGGAACTCTCTTATTGATCTATAAGCTAATTTACTGCCTGGCAGGCCAAAACTCCATCCCACCAAAACAGGATGACATTTCAGGCAGTCTTTTCAAACAGCTCGTACACTAAAAGGGCATTATCATTTTCACATTATTCCAACCTCATAGTGTGGAAATATAAAACACAGAAGAATCACGTTTTTGACTGCCCTGGGCCTTCAACAGACCAATAACAAAGAGAGTTTAAAACCTCTCTGCCAATAACTGAACGTTTTCAGGTTACATAAACATATCCCTCCTATTGGGCCCCTCACTCAGACCACTCCCAGACAGTCTCTTTGCTAAGAAGCAATTTTTGTTTCTTTTTGACCATTTTAATTGAGATGAATCACAGTAAGGCACTTAACTTTTACCCAGCCATTTTTTAAAAGGCAGCATTGGACCTTTAAAATCACTTTCAACTGAGATTCTGTGAGACCCATCCTTAAACTTTTTTTTGCCAATGGAGATGTCGCTTCTATAAATAATTAACACAATGCATGATTGCTATTTGAACAATATTGGCACAGAGTTTCTAAACCAGAAGGCGTAACATCGCGAGTCTTCTGGGAATGCTTGCGAAACAAATTCGGCAGACCCAGACCAGGGTTTGAGAAGTTAATGGGAGAAGTGAAAATGCGTCCTTAGTTGTTAACTTTCTCGAAATCTAAAAGCAAGACCTAGATTCGAGACAATGTCTTAAGAAACTGAAATTATTATTACATTATTACAACCTCATGAAAGTGAAACTGACACGTTTTCATTTTCATAAAAAACAACTTTATATCGAAGGACTGCCTTTTAGAGGTCCACGGGTCCACGGTGTCTGGGTCGGATCTGATATGATTGTAATTTTACCTGACTTGTCTAGAAGGGCCTGTACAGAGCCGAACACGACTGCTGCAGTAGAGAGCAAGAAACTGTATAACAGATCCGAACACGACTGCTGCAGTAGAGACAGCAATACATTATATGATGTATGCTGCTGCTCTTGCTTTTCACGAGTGGAGCTTGTTGTTGTCATCAAAGTGGCAATAAGCTACACTCAGAGCCTCATTCCATGTGTGGCAAAAGTTAGGAGATATCTAAATCAATGGAATATGGAAGTAAAAGTTTGTTTTATTATTTATGCATATCAGGTCCAGGTGGGGAAGCCCCGGGTCCATTTATTGAAGAACTCTACTGCCTTTGATTTGACGCTTGCATATGCGCAGTTCGGCGCGACACAGCCATTAGACCAGATGAGATCAGCTACAAAGTGTGATCTGGGATTTCTATGGGAGAGGCAGTTTCTGCCTATCTTCATCATGTACTATCTTTGATATTGGTACCCATTACTGGTAACACCATGAGGATATGACAAACAAGCTTTAAACTGCATAGCGGTTGTTTTGGTGGGGTCGGAGGTGAAACTGATTTAGAGCTGTTAAATGCATAAGCAGCTCCTGGCGTTATACCTAAAGTGGACATTGCCACTGGCTGCACGAAGTCGCATTAAGAGAAATACCATGCAGCCTTGTTTACAAGTTCGAACACTGGAATGTGAGATGTAATCTACACCTTGATTAGGCTGATAGAAATCCTCATTATTTTATTTGAATGATTTTCAATTTGAGCGTCAGTATTTCTATATAGTCTACTTTCTCGTTCTGAACTTCTAACACGAGTGGGATGAGTGTGGCTTTGTGACAATGATCAAGAGCAGCTTCTCACCAATTTGACAGCTCCAACGCAGTTATGTCGGCTATCGCTGGTTAACACTTGATCTAATTGAATCTAGGCCTTACTCAGAGAATTGAAAGTATAGCTATACCAAGTTTTTTCCCCCCCACATTTTATTTCACAGTAGTAAATATACTGCACATTTTCACAAGATTGTTAACCACTGTTCAAGGTCTACCACCAAGTTATTTCATGTCATTTCTTGTCCTGGCTATTCAATGTCATCCCCACACAGAGGAAGTGACACCCATCTCTCAGAATGACTGTTCCCTTTGGGTAATGTTAGACGGCGTAACTGTTAAGTCTACAATTGGGAGTGTCTTCAGTGGAATAATGAAGATACACAGTGACCGGTTTTCAAACCTGCTTGTGCTATAGTCAACTCCTGTTGTGCCATGTTCGTTGTCACGCCAACGAAAGTCAGTGGAGTTGGCTAAAGTACATACAGCTCGTGCGAACTGCCTGTTTTCTGTCTAGTCAGAAGAACAGTTCTAGTCCATCCTTCATGGTAGACTCTGCACTGTCTGCTGCCCAGTTGGAGGGTTAGAGCAGGAGGTTAGAGAGTCACTGTCCAGCGGGTCTCAGCTCCTGTTTTGCCATCTTCTCAATGTCCTTGTACACAACTGGGTTCTCAAAGGTAGGGGATATCTGTGGAGATAGACACAGTCTTCCATACTACTAGTAGTAGCAATATCTTCTTTCCATTTCTGTTTAAATCTTATTACATCGTGAGTGAATTTCATCTTTCATATAATCCTCAAACTTTTATTCAATTTGTCGGTATGAATTAAATTGATCCAACACCGACTCGCCAGATAATTGGCAGCTGTACAGGAATAATAATCCAGTGCTATTATTGGTGAATAATTGCCCCTTTGTCTTCCAGAACCAACAAAAACGTTTTTATTTATTAATATGCAGCCATTCCTCAAAGTGTGCCTGAATACCTCAGATTCTAATATGCTACAAAAAATATTGTTGTTGGCTTCAATCCAAGTACAGAATTGACAAGCATTGACATGGTGGGTGAATGTGGTGAGTTACTGTGTATCGCTTCCCGTTGACCAGGTTAGCCAGGGAGGAGCGGGGGATCTTCCCAGAGCGGGTCTTGGGGAGACCTCTGACAATCAGCACCTTCCTGACCAGGCTCACCATCTCCTTCACCACGTCTCCCTGGCTCTTCTTTAGGTCTGAGACAGACCCACATACACAGATGTTTGACTTTCTATCCTGTATCTCTCTGGGTCACTATGTCTCTTACCGTTTTTGAGGATGGCTCATAATATGGCTCATAATAATGTCTGGAATGGAGCGAATGGAATGGCATCAAACACATGGAAACCATGTTTGTTGTATTTGATACCATTCCACGAATTCCGCTCTAGTCATTACCACGAGCCCATCCTCCCCAATTAAGGTGCCACCAACCTCCTGTGACAGGGAAGTGTTATCAACCCAACCTTCAATACAGGAGTCTGTATATCGGTTTGAACTTCTGGTTTTTATTATTCAATACTGATGCAATTCGCACGTGACAAACACTTGCACAATGTGGCAGAGCCTAACCGAACCGCAGACCAAACGGCAAACCCTTTCAGCTGATTGTGAGGAAATGAGATTGAAAATACAAGCGACAGACCCTAAAGGCGCCGGGTAAACAACACTTCCTGTGGATACCCTACCTCCACCTCCAACAGGACCAACAGCACGTACAACCTGTAAAGTAACTGTAAATAGCATTTCATTCCACATTCTGGCCTGTAGAGACTATTGAGTCTTTTTTAGAGTGACTTTGGTCTGAAAATCCATGGAGTAACCATGGCAACAGTCTGAAGATGTTTAGGTAACACTCAGAGATGCTACAATACATTTCTGGTCAGCTTACATGGAGAAACTTTTTTCCCTAATGACATTTCTACTCCAGACATTAGCTATGCGTCTCAACCATGTGGCTGACACAGACACCAAAACACAAGGGAATAACCTGTTAACAGGTAGATTCATATCCATGCAATCTGGACCTATTAGTCTCTCCGCTCACACCTCTTCCAGTGCCCCTGCCGACAGCCTGTGGCCCGCCACGTTGATGACATCATCAGAGCGAGACATGATGTACTGGAAACCCTCCTCATCCACGTAGCCTGCATCCATGGTGTCATAGAAACCCTAAGGTAAACAGCAGGTAATGACTGACATTCAGATAAAATCACCACTCTAGTATAGATCACTTTTGATTGTTTTTGTTCTGTCATCTAAACTGAGTGTACAAAACATTGGGCACACCTTCCTAATATTGAGTTGCCCTTAGAACAGCCTAAATTCATCGGGCCATGGATTCTACAAGGTGTCGAAAGCGTTCCACAGGGATGCTGGCCCATGTTGACTCTAATGCTTCCCACAGTTGTGTCAAGTTGGCTGGATGTCCTTTGGGTAGTGGACCATCCAGCAGCGTTGCAGTTCTTGACACACTCAAACCGACACCTACTACCATACTCCATTCAAAGGCACTTAAATTGTCTTGCCCATTCACCGTCTGAATGGTACACATACACACTCCATGTCTTAATTGTCTCAAGGCTTTAAAATGACTCTTTAACCTGTATCCTCCCCTTCATCTACACTGATTGAAGTGGATTTTAAACAAGTAACATCAATCAAGGATCATAACTTTCACCTGGTCAGTCTATGTCATGGAAAGAGCAGGTGTTCCTAATGTTTTGTGCTCACAGTGTATAATCATACAGTACATTTGAACCCCTAGATGGCAACACTGGCCAGCACAAAATTCATCCACCTACCTGTCCCATGATTTACATGGTTATTCAAGTTTAAATCTAGAATCCAAAGTCATTATGCATATTGGTAAGTATGTGACAAATCCAAAGCAGTACACACACACACACACACACACACACACACACACACACACACACACACACACACACACACACACACACACACACACACACACACACACACACACACACACACACACACACACACACACACACACACACACACACACACACACACACACACACACACACACACACACACACACACACACACACACACACCTACCTACCTACCACAATAACGTGGTGAAGTATTATCTGATGCTAAAACATGAGTATGGATGAGATCACCTACAGGGAACTTGGTGAAGTAGAGCTCCTTGAAAAGCTCCTGGTTCTGCCACAGAGATAAAGCTGCTCCTGGTGATAGTGGCAGCCTGGAGGAGAGGAGAGACAGAGGGTGTGTGTGTGGGCGAGAGAGACTAGTGTCTGACACGCAACAGACAGCAGGAGTGAGTGAGGTGACACCGTGGGACAGCTGGATCCCCAGGCCAATCACAGTGAGGACTATTACAGTGGCACAGAGGGAAGACAGAGCCGTACTCTGTGATGCTACAAATAACGTCCGACAACAGCTTTAGCTAATAACAAATGCTACAAAACAACAGTTCCTTTATAATTGTAATGTCAGAGGAGGACAATGTCAGAGGAGGTCTAGCCCCCCCCCCCCTCCCGGCATCAAGATGTCTAAGGCACTGTTTTTCTATGGGGAGACAAGATACTCTAGGATATCTAAACCTGTATAATACTTTGGGTTTAGCAAGTGTCTAAATTAGAAAGATAAGCCTGTCAGTCTATAAGGTTTATAAAAGAGCTGGGGGGCTGAGGTAGTGGATACTATTACACTACACCTTAGTGGGTTCAGACATGGAGCCCAGTGTCTGCTGGGCCTGACCTGACCCTCACACACAAACGCACATACATACACACACACATACATGCACGGCACACACACACACACACACACACACACACACACACACACACACACACACACACACACACACACACACACACACACACACACACACACACACACACACACACACACACACACACACACACACACACACACACACACACACACACACACACACACACACACACACACAGGTATAGGGTGACTGAGTATCTGAGCCTTTGTTTACCCAGGGTCCCTCTCGATCACCCCCAACTGTTCTTGAGGAGGGTCATCCAAGTTCAAGCCCTGTCTGCATCACACCCATTTACAAAGCAGCATGTTTGTGTACTGTAGTTGCATCAAGAACAAATAACCTGAACAAAATTGGAATAGATTTTTTAAAGAAGGCTGTACTGTTGGTGAGAGTATAGAAGCTTTCCCTGTCTGTCTTTGACTGCAGCCAGATCTAGGGCACCCCTGGTATTGCTCTAGCCTGGAGAGGAAATGAACAAACCAAGACCTAATAATGTTCCATGGTTTGACCGCCTGCATTTATATCCTAATGAGGCTGTCACCCTTTTTTGAATGCACTTCCACACACAGACACAAAACAGCCTCTGAAGCAACAAAACAAATTCAATTAGGGCACTGATGCTTTTTCTTAGCGCATGAGAGCCTCGCCACCCAAAGGCAATAACAATGCCTAAGGTTCATTTACACAATGCACTATGAGAAAATACTTTTGATGCCTCCCATCTTGACTCTGGAAGAGAGATTCTCCATTATCAATTCACCTCAGAGCTAAAGGTGTTAGTTCTTAAACAGAGAAAAGGGTTGGTTATAAGAGTTGCGGCTATTTGTTCTCTGATGAAAAGCTCCATAGCAGCTTGGGCTGAATCCATTGTAATCCACCTTGTTGGTGCAGAAACAGTGGCAGCAATAACAATGAGGTGGCAAATGGAAGATGGGAGTGATTTCCAGGTAACAGGCTCACAGATAAGAGCACAATGGAGAGGAAGGACTGATGTGCCCTCGTCGTGACCCGGCTCACACAATCAGCTCCCAACACACACACTTCTCTCTCAGGTCCTGAGGGAGCTACTACAGTGGAGACCTGTCTGTATGGAGACGGTGGTGCTGCATCTAGCCCTGGGTGATATAAAAATAAATTGTATGATCGACTCAAAGTAAATTATTTCCATAAAACAATTCCACCCTCCTATTTGAACAGATATAAGACAGGACTTATTTTTACTGTGCTCAAGTTTCTAAAGGTGACAGTGTGTGTGTGTGTGTGTGTGTGTGTGTGTGTGTGTGTGTGTGTGTGTGTGTGTGTGTGAATCTATCTCCCTGTGTGTTTATCCCTGATGCAGAGACAGAAAGGTTTGCTACTCCAGGTGACAGAGGCAGTATAACAGAATGACTTAGCTGCTCACAGAGGTGTGGCCATGACCATGCGGCTGGCTTACCTCACCACAATATTTCCCAAGGTCCTTGGCGTCATCTGCTGCATATCATCGTCGATCACTGTGACTAGAGAAGAGAGAGGTGCATAGAAATCTGATTTATAAGGCTTATATTTCAGCAGTGGGCAATGTGGGATGTCAAAATGTGGGTTGCTCTAAAGTTCAACCATTGTATTGATGGTGTGTGTTTTTTCTTTTCCCAAGCCAATATGCCTAGACCCCTCTCAAACGTGCCCATATTAAAACAATTACAGTGTGACATTAATACCTTTTTGTATTTGACAACTACATGTAACTGATTACAGTTGCAGAGCCTGAAAAGCAGTGTCTCTCTCTGCATACTGGTCAGGTAAATAGTCATTTCAGAACATTTGGGATAGTTCCAGAGGCGTCATGCCCATAGGGGGCACGTGCCCCCTCATATTTGTCCTGTTTAAAAAAAATACAGATTTTGTTTTTGTAAATGTGTTGTTGTTGTTGTTTCTCTGGAATACTACTAGCCACCTATAAAAGTTATGAAGTTGACTTTAGCTAGCCCAGATAGGTTCTCCCAACTCCATAACTAGCTACTAAGAAGCCATTTCAGGCTATCAATCAAGTTAGAGTAGATAGTTCTACACTACATGACCAAGTATGTGGACATCTGCTCATCGAACATCTTATTTGAAAATGAATATGCTATAACAGCCTCCACAGTATTAATATGCTATAACAGCCTCCACTCTTCTGGGAAGGCTTTCCACTAGATGTTGGAACATTGCTGTGGGGACTTGCTTCCATTCAGCCACAAGAGCATTAGTGAGGTTGGGCACTGATGTGTGGCAATTAGGCCTGGCTCGCAGTCAGCGTTCCAATTCATCCCAAAGGTGTTTGATGGGGTTGAGGTCAGGGCTCTGTGCAGGCCAGTCAAGTTCTTCCACACCGATCTCGACAAACCATTTCTGTATGGACCTCGCTTTGTACACGGGGCATTGTCATGCTGAAACAGGAAAGGGCCTTCCCCCAAACTATTGCCATAAAGTTGGAAGCACAGAATTGTCTAGAATGTCATTGTATGCTGTAGCATTAAGATTTCCCTTCACTGGAACTAAGGCGCCTAGCCGAACCATGAAAAACAGCCCCAGACCATTATTCCTCCTCCACCAAACTTTACAATTGGCACTTTGTGTTCGGGCAGGTAGAGTTCTCCTGGCATCCGCCAAGCGTGATTCATCACTCCAGAGAACGCATTTCCACTGCTCCAGAGTCCAATGGAGGCCCGATGCTTGGCTGCTCTGTCATGGAAACCCATTTCATGAAGCTCCCAACAAACAGTTATTGAGCTGACATTGCATCCAGAGGCAGTTTGGAACTCGATAGTGAGTGTTGCAACCGAGGACAGACATTTTTATGCGCTACGCGCCTCAGCACTCGGCGTTCCCATTCTGTGAGCTTGTGTAGCCTACTACTTCGCGGCTGAGCCATTGTTGCTCCTAGACGTTTCCACTCCACAATAACAGAACTTACAGTTGACTGGGTCAGCTCTAGCAGGGCAGAAACTTGACGAACTGACTTGTTGGAAAGGTGTCATCCTATAAAGGTGCCACGTTGAAAGTCACTGAACTCAGGCCTCCCGAGTGGCGCATCGGTCTAAGGCACTGCATCGCACTGCATCGCATTGCATCGCAGACCCGAGTTCGATCCCAGGCTGTGTCACAACCGGCCGTGACCGGGAGTCCCATAGGGTGGCGCACAATTGGCCCAGTGTCGTCCGGGTTAGGGAAGGGTTTGGCCAGGAGTCTTTACTTGGCTCATCGCGCTCTAGCGACTCCTTGTGGCGGGCCGGGCACCTGCAGGCTGACTTCGGTCATCAGTTGAACAGTGTTTCCTCTGACACATTGGTGCGGCTGGCTTCCGGGTTAAGCAGTCAGGTATTAACCTTTCATTGCTACCCATCCCGGATCCGGGAGCATCCTCAGCTCTAGCAGGGCAGAAACTTGACGAACTGACTTGTTGGAAAGGTGTCATCCTATAAAGGTGCCACGTTGAAAGTCACTGAACTCAGGCCTCCCGAGTGGCGCATCGGTCTAAGGCACTGCATCGCACTGCATCGCATTGCATCGCAGACCCGAGTTCGATCCCAGGCTGTGTCACAACCGGCCGTGACCGGGAGTCCCATAGGGTGGTGCACAATTGGCCCAGTGTCGTCCGGGTTAGGGAAGGGTTTGGCCAGGAGTCTTTACTTGGCTCATCGCGCTCTAGCGACTCCTTGTGGCGGGCCGGGCACCTGCAGGCTGACTTCGGTCATCAGTTGAACAGTGTTTCCTCTGACACATTGGTGCGGCTGGCTTCCGGGTTAAGCAGTCAGGTATTAACCTTTCATTGCTACCCATCCCGGATCCGGGAGCATCCTCATCAAAAAAGCTGACTAGCATAGCCTAGCCTAACGCGACAGGGATATCATATAATATAATTTTCATGAAATCACAAGTCCAATACAGCAAATGAAAGATAAACATCTTGTGAATCCAGCCATCATTTCCGATTTTTAAAATGTTTTACAGCGAAAACACAATATGTATTTCTATTAGCTAACCACAATAGCAAAAGACTCAACCGCATATTTTCAAAATGTTTCTACCGCATAGGTAGCTATCACAAAACCGACCAAATAGAGATATAATTAGTCACTAACCAAGAAACAACTTCATCAGATGACAGTCTTATAACATGTTATACAATAAATGTATGTTTTGTTCGAAAATGTGCATATTTGAGGTATAAATCATAGTTTTACATTGCAGCTACCATCAAAAATATCACCAAAGCAGCCAGAATAATTACAGAGAGCAACGTGAAATACCTAAATACTCATCATAAAACATTTATGAAAAATACATGGTGTACAGCAAATGAAAGATAAACATCTTGTGAATCCAGCCAATATTTCCGATTTTTTAAGTGTTTTACAGCGAAAACACAATATAGCCTTATATTAGCTTACCACAATAGCCAAACACACAAATGCATTTATTAGCAGCAAAAGGTAGCGATCGCAAAAACCAGCAAAAGATATAAAATGAATCACTAACCTTGACCAATTTCATCAGATGACAGTCTTATAACATCAGGTTATACAATACACTTATGTTTTGTTCGAAAATGTGCATATTTAGAGCTGCAAACCGTGGTTATACATTGTGAATATGTAGCATCGATTCACCAAATTGTCCGGAGCTATTTTGGACACTCACCTAATCTGACCAAAGAACTCATCATAAACTTTACTAAAAAATACATGTTGGACAGCAAATGAAAGATACACTAGTTCTTAATGCAACCGCCGTGTTAGATTTTTTAAAATAACTTTACCATAACAAACAGCTTACGTTATAGCGAGACAGCGCCTGCCAAAACGCGAATAATAGGACTCAACATTTTCCACAGAAATACAAAATAACATCATAAATTGTTCTTACTTTTGCTGAGCTTCCATCAGAATCTTGTACAAGGAGTCCTTTGTCCAGAATAAATCGTTGTTTGGTTTTAGAATGTCCTTCTCTCCTGTCGAATTCGCTCCACAAGGCTAGCCAATGTTGATGACGTTCCCAATTTCTCTCGACGCAGAGAACGGAAAACTCCAAAAGTCCCATTAAACGTTGAATAAACTGATGAAACTCGGTTGAAAAAACCAACTTTTTGATGTTTTTCTAATATGTATCAAATAAAAACAAAGCCGGAGATATTAGCCGTGTATACCGAACGCTTATCATAAGACAATAGGGAGGTGCTTCCCGCGCCTAGGTAGAGAAAGGAAAGTCTGGACACGTCATTCCAAGAGCTCTTGTTTGACCTCAGATCAAGCTAGACACCCCATTCCACCTTCCACTGCCTGTTGACATCTAGTGGAAGGCGTATGCAGTGCATGCATATCCATAAATATAAGGCAATTCAATAGGCAGGCCCTGGAACAGAGCATCGTTTTCAGATTTTTCACTTCCTGTCTGGAAGTTTGCTGCAAAATGAGTTCTGTTTTACTCACAGATATAATTCAAACAGTTTAGAAACTTGAGAGTGTTTTCTATCCAATAGTAATAATAATATGCATATTGTACGATCTAGAATAGAGTACGAGGCAGTTTAATTTGGGCACGATTTTTTCCAAAGTGGAAACAGCGCCCCCATATTGACAAGATTAAGGAGCGCGGTTTGACGGTCATGTTTCGGAGGACACATTACTCGACCTTTTCCTCTCCCGAGCCCGTTGGGGAGTTGCAGCAATGAGACAAGATCGTAATTGGATATCACGAAATTGGGGAGGAAAAAAATGTCACAGCTCTTCGGTTAGGCCATTCTACTGCCAATGTTTGTCTGTGGAGATTGCATGACTGTGTGCTCGATATTGTACACCTGGCAGCAACGAGTGTGGCTGAAATAGCCGAATCCACTAATTTAAAGGGGTGTCCACATACTTTTGCATATATAGTGTACCTTAGCTGGCATGCCTGCTGGCAAGGTTGGCAGACTTGAAATCTTTTACCCAGACTTTAGCAGAGAAGCATATTTAGTTTATTTAAAAAAAAATAACTACCAGTCAGGAGGATACAGACAGCTCAAGAGGTTTTTCTGCTTAGATATAAAGAAACAAATAAAAAAAATACATAAAATGTAGCATAATGATTATGGCTCTAGATTGCAGGAAAAAGCTGTTTCAGGTGTTTGAAAAAAAAAAAATCTACAACTTCCGGACGGGGGGCCTAGCCCCTCTCAGGACCACCCTCCAATCATCCTCAAGCACTTTGTGCCCCCGCCCCTGGATAGTTCTGCTTAATGAAAGAGACATGTTAGTGCTCACCATTGAATCCTGGAACGGGTTTGCCAGCCTGACCAGCAGGGGGAGACAGGGAGTTTCCCAGGCCAATACAGGAGGATGTGATGGCTGAGCCACTCTCTGATGAAAGGAGAGAGGGAGAAAGAGGACAGAGGGCATACAGGGTGAGATCATTAAGACTTTTACGCTTTTACTGCCACAACTCATGCAACTTCCACACTATTCTCCTATCTCTGCAACACACATGCACTTTATAAACACACATTCACACGTGCGTACACACACACATAGAAACATACACACGCATGCACACATGCGTGCGCGTTGTCCTCGAAGATCAACGTAACGTCACAATCTCAACTTTTTCCCACACAACCATAAAACGTTTTACAGAATGTGCAAAAGAGAACCAATACCTTTAAGTGGAATTTCATGAGTGTCATGCGTGTCATCAAAGCTGTGGTTGAGCCCTGTGTTCTTCCTGTGAGCACAGTTAACCTACATTACCAGAACTATGACAGCTCCTATGGGCTCTCTGACTCACACAACCAACCTCCACTCTACACAGCTGCTCCACTTTCCACTGAGATATCTCTGTCTATTCTGTCTCCCTGGTTCCAACCTAAATACAGCAGAACCATCAAAGAGGTGACACATCACACAGGGGAGGCTCTGATGGAGGATAGGAGAATATAACCAATTGTCACCACCGCAAATAGTTTTCTTGCTATATCCTCATCATTGTATCCTGTTGTCATGGAGATGTCTGAATGTGAGAGCACTCTAACTCTAAAATTTGATTTGATTTGAACCTACTTCACTTTCTTAGCTACCTTTTTGGACTAAGCTTCTATCCATATCATAAGGCATTCTTTGCTTGGAGGGGGGTTTGACTGTGATGGAGACGTCGCAGAACATCCCAGATCAATGGAGGGGAAGAAATGAATCCTCCTCCTCTAGCCACCAGGGCAGTGCCCTCTGAACTGGAGATGTTCTGCACCTCTCAGGGCTCATTAATCATCAGCAGGTTAATCCCTCCCTGTAGACTTCAAAGGCCTTCTACCTCCGGCCAACACTGAGGTCTCTCCCAATAGGAGACACAGAAGGGTGACACGTCTGCCCCGGTCCCACCTACCTGGTCAAAATTCAAGGCCTATCAGCCAGTGGCCTCAGCCACCTCAGTGACCAATGACAACAAACCAGCCAACGTTCTGCTTCCTCCTCAGGTGTGGAAGCAGGGAGATGACATGGTGTAGTATGCACACCATATGTTTACAGCTCTGTTTACACATGTTATATATACAGTGAGGGAAAAAAGTATTTGATCCCCTGCTGATTTTGTACGTTTGCCCACTGACAAAGATATTATCAGTCTATAATTTTAATGGTAGGTTTATTTGAACAGTGAGAGACAGAATAACAACATGCATGTCAAAAATGTTATAAATTTATTTGCATTTTAATGAGGGAAATAAGTATTTGACCCCTTCTCAATCAAAAAGATTTCTGGCTCCCAGGTGTCTTTCATACAGGTAACGAACGGAGATTAGGAGCACACTCTTAAAGGGAGTGCTCCTAATCTCAGTTTCTTACCTGTATAAAAGATACCTGTCCACAGAAGCAATCAATCAATCAGATTCCAAACTATCCACCATGGCCAAGACCAAAGAGCTCTCCAAGGATGTCAGGGACAAGATTGTAGACCTACACAGGGCTGGAATGGGCTACAAGACCATCGCCAAGCAGCTTGGTGAGAAGGTGACAACAGTTTCTGTGATTATTCGCAAATGGAAGAAACACAAAAGACCTGTCAATCTCCCTCAGCCTGGGGCTCCATGCAAGATCTCACCTCGTGAAGTTGCAATGATCATGAGAACGGTGAGGAATCAGCCCAGAACTACACAGGAGGATCTTGTCAATGATCTCAAGGCAGCTGGGACCATAGTCATCAAGAAAACAATTGGTAACACACTATGCCGTGAAGGACTGAAATCCTGCAGCGCCCGCAAGGTCCCCCTGCTCAAGAAAGCACATACATGCCCGTCTGAAGTTTGCCAATGAACATCTGAATGATTCAGAGAACAACTGGGTGAACGTGTTGTGGTCAGATGAGACCAAAATTGAGTTCTTTGGCATCAACCCAACTTGCCGTGTTTGGAGGAGGAGGAATGCTGCCTATGACCCCAAGAAACCATCCCCACCGTCAAACATGGAGGTGGAAACATTATGCTTTGGGGGTGTTTTTCTGCTAAAGGGACAGGACAACTTCACCGCATCAAAGGGACGATGGACGGGGCCATGTACCGTCAAATCTTGGGTGAAAACCTCCTTCCCTCAGCCAGGGTATTGAAAATGGGTCGTGGATGGGTATTCCAGCATGACAATGACCCAAAACACACGGCCAAGGCAACAAAGGAGTGGCTCAAGAAGAAGCACATTAAGGTCCTGGAGTGGCCTAGCCAGTATCCAGACCTTAATCCCATAGAAAATCTGTGGAGGGAGCTGAAGGTTCGAGTTGCCAAACGTCAGCCTCAAAACCTTAATGACTTGAAGAAGATCTGCAAAGAGGAGTGGGACAAAATCCCTCCTGAGATGTGTGCAAAACTGGTGGCCAACTACAAGAAACATCTGACCTCTGTGATTGCCAACAAGGGTTTTGCCACCAAGTACTAAGTCATGTTTTGCAGAGGGGTCAAATACTTATTTCCCTCATTAAAATGCAAATCAATTCATAACATTTTTGACATGCGTTTTTCTGGATTTTTTTGTTGATATTCTGTCTCTCACTGTTCAAATAAACCTACCATTAAAATTATAGACTGATCATTTCTTTGTCAGTGGGCAAACGTACAAAATCAGCAGGGGATCAAATACTTTTTTCCCTCACTGTATGTGGATAGATATCAATAAACCTGTGCAGAGTAGCTGTGTGTGTCTGCTCAGCCCACATATAGATCAGTGCAGAAACAGCAGATTCTAGCAACACGTGTAGACCGTGACAGACCTCTCTAAATGGGAACATGTGAGGATTACACAATAAACCCACTGATCTGTGGCAGCAGCGTCGTGTTTAAAATCACGCTGTTAGCAGCAGTCGTTGTAATTGCGGCGTAGATTTCAGACAGCAATTAAGCTGGAACAGAGATGAGCAGAGACAACCAATATAATGGCCCAATATATTTGCCCTCGCCGATTAAACACTTAGAAGGAAAACAATGCCCAGGGCTTAATGGTTTGCTTACATAACCAGGTACATTTGGGCTGTTAGTGGATACTAGAGCACAGAGAATAAAACCCCTTGGAACATCTCTGGGTTTTTTAAAGGCCACCTGCACCACTACCCAATTCCATGGGAAAAGTATAGATCTACAGTGCTTTATTAATTGATTGTTAACCAATCTTTGATCTTTGATCTTTGTTTCAAATGCTTTCATTTTGTCCTGAGTTCTTCCTCATGTGTAAGGGGCAACACATAGAGGTGAGAGAAGTGGACCAGCAGCCGGGAAGGCTTCTGGTTAAAGCCCTATGCCGGGCAACACAAAAATGAGAATGGAACTGAAATGGAAGGCTGCTGGACTCTGTCTGATAACATGTAACATCGCCTGTCGTTGTGCCCTTGAGAAAAGCACTTAACCCCCAGCAATTGCTCTCACTGCTGCTAACCTTATGCCTCTCAACGTGTCTGTGTTAGAGGTCTTCATGGGTCCACCCCAACTTGAATACACCGGACCTGACCTAGGACCCAAGCGGTTTGGTCCGTTCAGATCCGGGTTCCCCTTTTTTTTAATGATCGGACCGTTCGGATCCGGGTCTGATTGTCCTCAGGTCTGGGTCCAACCTCTAGTCTGTGTGTATCTGGGAGTGTTGAGAAAGACAGAAGGCACATTTCCATTCTAACCAATGGCCAATAATTTAACATGCTGCATACTGCAATAGCCTTGAAATTCAGAGCTGTTTTTATTCCAGCGAGTGGAAGGAAGGCCTATTAATATGTCACTGCACTGCTTAGTTCGCCATACTTTGAGTGCTCTTAAACAGCAAGGCTACGCTAAGCAGGAAAAAACAATCCCCATGGCACATTCAAAACATTGAAGCCGGACGTTATCATTATATTCCCAATGACAGGGAGAATTACCTAGTGAAAACAAGCAGAGTCGACTGAGCAAGGCTCCGGATGGTCACCAGAGAGAGGGATACTGAGAGGAAATCAGTGTGAAAACAGGTTTAGACATGGACGAGGGATGAAAGATGTGTGGGTCTCGCTCGCTCTCTCTCTCTCTCTATCTCAGTGGTCAGATATCAGTACGCGAGCACATCAATCTTCTCCAGACAGACGGATCTGTTGGGTCTGTGGTGGTGAGAGGCTGTTTGAGAGTGATGAATTAAGGGACACTGTGAGAGGCCATGCAGTGGGTGGGAGAAAAGGGGAGGGAGAGGAGAGGAAGGGAGGTAGCATTGTGCCCTTTCATAACAGGGTGCCGTCTAAAAGCCAAGAGCCATCATTGGTCTGTTTGTACAGACACAGAGCTACACAAATCCTTTATCTTTGTTCTGGCATCTCTGACGTATGAATACTAATGAATCCTCTCCCAGAATCACCTTGACTTGCTCTTCTCTTTAATCTCACATTGACGTTTACACAACCACATACCACACATGCACAAACACACAAAAGCAAGCATACACACGCGCGTACACACACACACACACACACACACACACACACACACACACACACACACACACACACACACACACACACACACACACACACACACACACACACACACACACACACACACACACACACACAAACAGACAATCTTGAGTCAGACAATTATCTGGCCATTCCTGTCCTTCATCTGACCCTTCTCCAATGTCAGGTGTCAGATCTCAGGGGGCAGACTGTGTGTGTGTGTGTGTGTGTGTGTGTGTGTGTGTGTGTGTGTGTGTGTGTGTGTGTGTGTGTGTGTGTGTGTGTGTGTGTGTGTGTGTGTGTGTGTGTGTGTGTGTGTGTGTGTGTGTGTGTTTCTGTGAGTCTGTGCCTGCGACTGTGTGTGTGTGTAGAGAGCGGGGGGGATTGGGTTGTCCCGATGATGAGCTGTTGCTGGGGTAACTTTGGGTTGTCCTGGTGATGTGCGGTTGCTGGGGCAACTCTAAGTCAGAGGATGACCGTGCTCAGACACCAGGCCCAAGGTCAGCAGACCCCTACTGGGGCAGAGCTAAGAGAGTGAGAGGAGATGGCAAACATTCCTGCATCACTGTCCTACCTCTCATCTCTCTACTGACCTGTCTGAACCAATAGACCAGTATAAAGAAAACCCTGGATTGAGTAGGTGTGTCCAAACTTTTGACTGGTACTGTATATGGTCCCGTGTGGCTCAGTTGGTAGAGCATGGCACTTGCAACGCCAGGGTTGTGGGTTCATTCCCCACGGGGGGACCAGGATGAATATGTATGAACTTTCCAGTTTGTAAGTCGCTCTGGATAAGAGCGTCTGCTAAATGACTTAAATGTAAATGTAATGTATATACACACATATACACTGTATATGTATATATATATACATAGACCTACAGTTGAAGTCGGAAGTTTACATACACTTAAGTTGAAGTCATTAAAACTCGTTTTTCAACCACTCTGTCACGCCCTGGCCATAGAGAGACTTTTATTCTCTATTTTGGTTAGGCCAGGGTGTGACTAGGGTGGGCATTCTAGTTTCTTTATTTCTATGTTTTCTATTTCTTTGTGTTTGGCCGGGTGTGGTTCTCAATCAGAGGCAGCTGTCTATCGTTGTCTCTGATTGAGAATCATACTTAGGTAGCCTTTTCCCACCTGGGTTTGTGGGTAATTGTTTTCTGTTTAGTTTAGTTACCTTACAGAACTGTTCATTAGTCTCTTTGTTATTTTTGTTCAAGTGTTCTAAATTATTAAAATTATTATGAATACGCTGCGCTGCGCTTTGGTCCACTCCTTCTTCATCAGATGAGCGCCACACACTCCACAAATGTATTGCGAACAAACTATACTTTTGGCAAGTCGGTTAGGACATCTACTCTGTGCATGACACAAGTAATTTTTCCAACAATTGTTTACAGACAGATTATTTCACTTATAACTCACTGTGTCTCAATTCCAGTGGGTCAGAAGTTTAGATACAGTAACTTGTCTGTGCCTTTAAACAGCTTGGGAAATTCCAGAAATGATGTCAAGGCATTAGAAGCTTCTGATAGGTTAATTGACATCATTTGAGTCAATCGTAGGTGTACCTGTGGATGTATTTCAAGGTCTACCTTCAAAATCAGTGCCTCTTTGCTTGGCATCATTTGGAAATCAAAAGAAATCAGCCAAGACCAGCCAAGCCAAGACTCCAAAAATCTGGTTCATCCTTGGAAGCAATTTCCAAACGCCTAAAGAAACCGAGTTCATCTGTACAAACAATAGTAAGCAAGTATAAACACCATGGGACCACGCAGTTGTCATACCGCTGAGGAAGGAGACGTGTTCTGTCTCCTAGAGATGAACATGCCTTGGTGCGAAAAGTGCAAATCAATCCCAGAACAACAGCAAAGGACCTAGTGAAGATTCTGGAGGAAACAGGTACAAAAGTATCTATATCCACAGTAAAACGAGTCCTATATCGACATAACTTGAAAGGCCGCTCAGCAAGGAAGAAGCCACTGCTCAAAAACCGCCATAAAAACCCAGACTACGGTTTGCAACTGCACATGAGGACAAAGATCGTACTTTTTGGAAAAATGTCCTTTGGTCTGATGAAACAAAAATTGAACTGTTTGGCCATAATGACCATCGTTATGTTTGGAGGAAAAAGGGGGAGGCGTGCAAACCGAAGAACACCATCCCAACCGCGAAGCACTGGGGTGGCAGCATCATGTTGTGGGGGTGCTTTTCTGCAGGAGGAACTGGTGCACTTCACAAAATAGATGGCATCATGAGGCAGGAAAATTATTTGGATATATTGAAGCAACATCTCAAGACATCAGTCAGGAAGTTAAAGCTTGGTCGCAAATGGGTCTTCAAAATAGTCAATGCCCCCAAGCATACTTCAAAGTTGTGGCAAAATGTCTTAAGGACAAGAAATTCAAGGTATTGGAGTGGCCATCACAAAGCCCTGACCTCAATCCTATAGAAAATGTGTGGGCAGAACTGAAAAAGCGTGTGCGAGCAAGGAGGCTTACAAACCTGACTCAGTTACACCAGCTCTGTCAGGAGGAATGGGCCAAAATTCACCCGACTTATTGTGGGAAGCTTGTGGAAGGCTACCCGAAATGTTTGACCCAAGTTAAACAATTTAAAGACAATGCTACCAAATAGTAATTGAGTGTATGTCAACGTCTGACCCACTAGGAATGTGATGAAAGAAATAAAAGCTGAAATAAATCATTCTGACATTTCACATTCTTAAAATAAAGTGGTGATCCTAACTGACCTAAGACAGATAATTGTTATTAGGATTAAATGTCAGGAATTGTGAAAAACTGAGTTGAAATGTATTTGGCTAAGGTGTATGTAAACTTCCGACTTCAACTGTATATGTGCTATGCAGTAATTTAATGTATTCCGTTCTATTTTGGATCAGAGTATATTATAAACCAGTTCGTTTGAGTATATTGTCTGGTATGACACACAATTACTTGTTTACTGCTCTAAATACATTGGAAAACAGTTTATTATAACAACAAGGATGGGGCCTCCCGAGTGGCGCAGCGGTCTAAGGCACTGCATTATACCTGCAGTAGTGCTAGAGGCGTTACTACAGACCAGGTTCTTTCCCAGGCTGTGCCACAAGTGGTTGAACGGTGTTTCCTCCGACATATTGGTGTGGCTGGCTTCCGGGTCAAGCTGGCGGTTGTTAAGGAGCTCAGTTAGGCAGGTCATGTTTCGGAGGACGCATAACTCCACTTTCGCCTCTCCCGAGCTCATTGCAGCGATGACACAGATTGAAAAAGGGGGTACATAAAAAAACAATTAAAAAAAACAATAAGGCACCTCAGTGGTTTGTGGGATATGACCAATATACCACAGCTAAGGGCTGTATCCAGGCACCTAAGAACATCCCTTAGTCGTGGTATATTGGCCATATACCACACCCCCTCAGGCTTTATTGCTTAAATGTAGAGTAACTTCCTCAGGCCCTGGCTTGATAGGTGTGTCCCAGACAGGATCTGAGGAAAGGTCCACGCCTTACCACTCTTACAGAACATTTGCATATCTGTTTTAGAGCTTCAACTGTCTGGAGTCCTGTCCAGACAGTCTGACAAGCTCCCAGCCAGCAGTGAGCTGAGGTGCCAGACTGGGGCAGAGCTACAGCACTGCTGGTTAATAGGCCCTTCTGGTTGGAGCAGCTGTACCTGGGAGGGAGAAAGCCTCCATGGAGGTCACAGCTGCTGCTCAGCTCTGGATCACACAGCATGTGACAGACATGCACAAACTTACGTACGCAGATGAACAGGTAGAGGAGTAGAAAGGGAAACTGCCGTCATACCTGCTCTAATAGAATCTCAAATTCCTCTCCCTCAAACCCACAGTGGAATGTTCATGCATACACATTTTCTCATTACAAAATTACCTCTGTAATAAGAAATACCAGCTTTACGGCCTATGGAGTTTAAACAAGGCACTAGCAGCCTCTAGTGAGAGGCTCTCACACACACACACACACACACACACACACACACACACACACACACACACACACACACACACACACACACACACACACACACACACACACACACACACACACACACACACACACACACACACACACACACACACACACACACACACACACACACACACACACACACACACACACACACACACACACACACACACACACACACACACACACACACACACACACACACAGTCTCGGAGGAGAGCCAGGCTGTAAATACGCTCGCGGCTTCGCCCACCACGAACCAGGAAACTCTTAATGAGCCAGTCTGTGGGACGGGAGCCATATGGTAATGAGTGACATGCTAGGTGTGACACGCCACGCAAATCCACAGGTGGGTACAGAAAACAAGGAAAGGTTGGCCAAAGGAAGGGCTTCATCTGAAAATAGATTGTGTATGTAATGTGTATCTGGGTAGTAGGGTAAACAAAGGACACACTAGGTATTTTTATTTGGCTGCAATCCTTTGAATTATCTGGTAATGGGATGTAGTCTTATAGCTTTAGATAAAGGGACCAAGTACGTTTCCATTACACGTTACCCTAGTAGCATGACTGTAACGTGGGAGGAGATACTACCACTAACCTAGCCCCTGTTGGGAGGTGAAACGGGTTAACAAACTTCAAGTCCCATACCCATGTGGTTACTTGAGGTTGCATCCACTGGAAACGCAGTGAAGTTACGTGGCCATCCATAATAAGTGTTAAGCTGTGTAGTTAAGGTTTCCTCTTAACCTCCTGACTCTCTGGGGCGTAATCATGTTGGACTTTAGAGCCTCAAGTGCCAAGCACAAAGCTACTGGTTTTCATGTTGGTTAGGAGGCTGCTTAGAGGAGGCTGTGTGAACACACACAGAGCCACTTCACATGGTGGCATTGACCCACAGACAGGACTGGCTACTCTCTAGTGCAGAGCACAGGGCCAGGAGAATGAACTCTCTAACTCTACAGTCAGAATGAGATCAAGAAAGAAACACCGTAGTTGTAAAGGAAAGTCATTATTTCTAAACCTCATTTGCTGCAAAACGTAGGATCCTGTTTCTAATTGCACTTTAATTTATAACCTCACAAAGGTTTATTTAATTGCAATTCATTATGCACCCATTTGTGTAATATCACAGTCTAGTACTTAATTGTTCAGCTTCTATTCATCATCTCTGTGTGATGATTACCAAAGGTCTCTTCCTATCAGAGAACAGACGTCTCGTGTACTGCTCCTAGACATATTTCACCACCATGTTACAATGAACCTTCGTACTGAGACAGAGCTTTAAAGGAAAGAGCCTTTAGCTGCAGCTTGGGCTACAGGGGCTGGACAGAGGGGGGACAGAGACCCAGCCGCCTGCCCTCCCTGCATCTCTAATCGCTGCTTCCCATCAGCCACTTCACCCTAGTGAGCCAGACCCTGCCAACTGGAAATATTCTGGTTGCCCGGCAACACCGATGACATCAGCAACCATCATCAGCCGTCCCTCCAACCCCAGGCACTTGGGGTCTTAAAATAGCGACACAGATTATTATCAGGCTTCAAAATAGCAGCCATTTTCTCTGCTTTCTTCCTGGATACACAGGGGAAAATGAGCCAGTATTCAGACAGATTTGGATAAAGGGGTGGGGGTCAGAGACTGCTGTGGGTGTCTGACTGAAGTTAATAGATGTGACTGTCTGTGATGTAACAGAAATGGAGACAGAGTGGATACTCTTGATAGGGGAGATAGAGAGGGGAGAGTGAAAGAGAGCGAGAGAGAGAGAGAGAGAGAGAGAGAGAGAGAGAGAGAGAGAGAGAGAGAGAGAGAGAGAGAGAGAGAGAGAGAGAGAAAGAGAGAGAGAGAGAGAGAGAGAGAGAGAGAGAGAGAGAGAGAGAGAGAGAGAGAGAGAGAGAGAGAGAATGATTGACGTGCACAATGTATCAGCGAATCAGCTGAGAGTGTGTGTCTGAGTGCACATGAAAGTAACGAGCGCACAAATCACTTCTACTTTATATCAATAAAGTCATCTTACCCACTGGCCCTGCAAAATGACATCTGATTTGGAGAACGAAAACGAAGAAAAAACTCATTCAAATTCAAAGCCAAATTGGTCAATCAGTCAAACTCTGCCTGTAAGCTTGTTTACATAATTGAAATATGCTGTTCATATGAGATCACTGACAAGTTAGACACATTTAGCTGAGACTAATCAGAGGCAACATTTAGTAGAAGAGTTTGAAGCGAGCTGTTGATGTGCCGTGCCATTTTCATCAAACACAATTAAGAGGAACATATTTCTCACACTCTTACTGTTGCTGTTCAGTAGACACAACACTCCTGCAGTGACAGACGAGAAAGAATTCTGTTCAAAACACCTGCCCCTTTGTAAAAACTCATTTACAGTTCTTTGAAGGCTGAAGGAGGAAAGGAACACTTATATCCACTACTGTACAGAAGCCTCTCTACTCATATCTACTCTGTCTGCCATTTCATAACAAACAGCACGGCCTCCTACAGTAGTTCCACTGTGAGTTCCTACTGTTTGAAACCCAGGGCCCACAGTACATGTGAGGAGTTCCCTGGGTGGTCAAGACGAGGCAGAGACACTGCTCCTGGCTCTCTGTGATGATACAGTTTGCCACACAGCAGTGGTACATAACTATACTAGGTTTGCTCCAGGGTAGAGAGAAGCCCAGGAAATGGCCAGGGACTTCTGCTTTCAAGCTGTGATACATTTCATTTTCTCAGATGGAAGGCAGCCAGCCTTTACAGAGCATGAATGCTCTGAGTACTATTTCACTCTGATTCTAGATCAGTGATCTGGCAGACAGCCTCTTCCATTCAGATCATCTTCCACCACCTTAATACTGACTCTAGATCAGTGGTCTGAAAGTGGTCAGACCACAGAATTATATCTTCATTTAATAGGATCTCTACGGGTCAGACAGCCTCTCTTTGCGGTGTCTTCTAATTCAGATTACCACACGTCGCCCGCCCGCCTTTAAAATCTCTATCTCTCTGGACCTCCATTCCTGCTGATTGTCATGCCATCGATTTCAGCTTTCCTTTGCTGAATATTACATTGGAAAGAGATTACAGGGCGTGTTGTGGAATGATTTGTGAAAATTACAAGAGTAATTGATTTTGTTCAATTTGTATCCATTTTGCAGGGAGCTAGTAGATCAGCCTGGGTAGGCTCAGCAGTAAAGCCCCTGGATGGAGACAGCATGACTGCATTTGAAAGACAAATCTTTACAGGCATCTTACATTCTTTATAAATAAGTGGAAGTGTGTGATGGATTATTCAACAAACAACTGTCCATGGAATGCATTCCAAAGGCGTTGTACTTTGATTTCCGAGAATGTCTTAAAGTTAGATTTGTGAGAACCCACCCAAACGTTTCAAAAGTAACATGTTTGGAATAATAATGTTGGGAATAATACCAATAACTGTGTTGTTTTTAAATCATGTGTTTTTTCAGTGATCTTGGGATTACTGCAAGATCATTATGCATTAAATGCACAAGCCTCTCCAGAACCCTAGGCTGCAAGCCAATGTCAACCTGCACCACAGTTAGGATTTTGCCATTGCTGCAGTTCGCCTTCCTCTTCTCATGAGAAGACAAGACTGGGGCTGATAAATGGGTTTGATGGATCACCTGTCACAGAGAGGTTGAAGCACAGTGTGCTGAAATCCTTAGATGACATGTGACTTAATCCAGTACAGGAGGGAGAAATCAGAAACTTACTGCCACAGCCTGTCAGGTTGTTCCACAGGACTTAATTATGCATGCCTTCTCCCAGAGTCAAAATCAAATTACTGCAGAGGTTTTATTTTCCAGCTGTCAATATAAAGGGAAATGTTTTAGCCCAAAGTTTGGGGCCCATTTCTAAACCTCTGGCAGAAACTCCGATGCTCTAGAAGGCTTGTGTGACAGTGGAGAACAGAACATGCCTGCAGCTTCCTCATCTCTCACAATAACACAGATTGCTCTCATTCATTATGGTCCCTTTAACATATTGACAGACAGACAGACAGACAGACAGACAGACAGACAGACAGACAGACAGACAGACAGACAGACAGACAGACAAAGCCCAGGGTGAGAGAGGACTTTTGGTTATTGTCAGAGACAGACTCCTCTACTCTCCAGTGAACAGGTTGAGAACTGCAGGCCTTTATTCCCAGTTATGGCTTTGAGGTTAGTGCTGCCGCCAATCACACAGCCTGCAGTGGATGAAGCTCCCTGGTCTGGACTGCCCTAGCACCACAGAGAAGCTGGGAAGGTGCCAGGGTTATTATTCCAACTCAATCTATCAGCAGTCTGAGGTTTGACTGAACTTCAGCGAACCGTAGGCGGACAGTGTGAAGGAATCCTATCATACCTCTCAGGGCTAGGACTGACAGAGAGAGCACCAAGGATATGCTCTGAGAATCAGCCTGTCGTCTCTGATAAACCTCACATCAACACCACAACTATGGAGAAGAACCACCTCGTAGGAGAGTTAAAGAGCCGGGAAAGGAACTGGGCGCGGACACACACACACACACACACACACACACACACACACACACACACACACACACACACACACACACACACACACACACAGACACACAGACACACAAACACACACACACACACACACACACACACACACACACACACACACACACACACACACACACACACACACACACACACACACACACACACACACACACACACACACACACACACACACACACACACACACACACGGACACACATACACAAAGAGAATGGATGAGCTAGACACAAAGGACAAGCTGGGGAAGGAAGGAGTCTTTTGAAGACATCCAGACTGATAGATGTCTCATAAACCCGTCCTCTGAGCAATGTGCTGGACAGGCTCTGAGACTCTCCTGCAAACAGGAAGAGTAGAAGACAGCCAGTGGCTTTACACTCATCTGAACTGTGTGTTTGATGTGTGTGTGCATATGTGTTTGCATTCGTGTGTGTGTGTGTATGTGTGCCTGTGTGGCATCTGGCCATTCAGATCACACTGTACCAGCCAGCCAGTAGGAGCCCGTCTTTGATCTATCTATTCGCTGTGGAAACTGTGTGTGTGTCAGGGCCACATGCTGGGATGTTAATCACTCACCCCCCACTCATCCCCCATTGGCCCCTCAGAGTAGATTTACACCCTTGCCAAAAAGCTTTACGTAATAATGCCTGTGTGGCGTGCCTGCTAAAACAGCACTCATGACTGATCAGTGAAATATGAGGAGAGTGGCGCCAAAGAGAGGGGTCAATTCCATTTCAACTCTGTTAGCGCTAGTGGAATTAACTGAGGTTCAATTGATCAATGTGACATTTCCTCTGTTTTTCCAGTTCACCAGCTGCATTTAAATTCTTCGGAAATCGATTGGAATTAAAATGGAATTTACCTTAACTCTGGGGCAAAGCACTCCTAAGCACAAAGCACTCCTACAGGTTTCCATATACACTGACTATACAAAACATTAAGAACACCTGCTCTTTCCATGACAGACTGACCAGGTGAATCCAGGTGAAATCTATGATCCCATATTGATGTCACTTGTTAAATATACTTCAATCAGTGTAGATGAAGGGGAGGAGACAGGTTAAAGAAGGATTTTCAAGCCTTGAGACAATTGAGACATGGATTGTGTATGTGTGCCATTCAGAGGGTGAATGGGCAAGACAAAAGATTTAAGTGCCTTTGAACGGGGTATGGTAGTAGGTGCCAGGTGCACCGGTTTGTGTCAAGAACTGCAAACGCTGCTGTTTCTTTCCAGGCTCATCAGTTTCCCGTGTGTATCTAAAATGGTCCATCACTCAAAGGACATCCAGACAACTTGACACAACTGTGGGAAGCATTGGAGTCAACATGGGCCAGCATACCTGTGGAACGCTTTTGACACCTTGTAGAGTCCATGTCCCGAATAATTTAGGCTGTTCTGAGGGCTAAAGGGGGTGCAAATAGGGCTGTTATGGTGACCGTATTAACGCCACACCGGAGTTCACGAATCATGACAGCAGTCAAATTCCATGTGACCGTTTAGTCACGGTAATTAGGCTTTTCCAAGCTCTGATGCTGCTGATGGTCATTAGTATCCCACCAAACTTGCTAACTGCAGCACTCTATTGTCAGCAGTCTATTGTCCCTCTAATCACTCTGACATCAATGCAAATGTGATCGAAAATCATGAGAGCCCATGAGCTCATGTTGCCAATATTTCTATAGGCTATGCAATTGCGTGAGAAAACTGTTTTTTTGAATTTCACCTTTATTTAACCAGGTAGGTCATTTGAGAACAAGTTCTCATTTACAACTGCGACCTGGCCAAGATAAAGCAAAGCAGTGAAACAAAAACAACAACACAGAGTTACACATGGGATAAACAAACATACAGTCAATAACACAATAGAAAAATCTATATAGAGTGGAGTGATGGCTTCTATTAAAAAGAGGAGGATCCCATCAACTTTCTATAGGCTAGGCCTACTATATTTATTTCTCAACTTTCCTAAAATTAAGCGCTCTTTACAACAGGAGTATAGTCTACCTGACTGGCATGAAAATGAACCACAGGAAAGCGTCCTCCATTTGTTATTTAAGTGCATAGATGACATGTATTTTTTCCCGCTGCCCCTGCTTCGAGACAGTTGCATGATAATGGTCCATTCTAAATCAAAACAAATTTCACACATATGTTATTTAGTATATGTAAAGTGTGAATTAATTATATATTATCACTTGTGAATGATTCCCAGCGTAAGGCAAGAAACAGCACATGCTTTTTTTGCGACTTTTTCAAATTATAGTTCCACACCTCATGTACCCTTGCCCATAGGCCTATATGTTTTGATAAGGATTGTATCACAATTAAAGTGGCCAAATAACTTCTTAAAGTGAAGCATGTTAATCTGCTTCACAACAGGTGCAGGGCTTAACTGGCATACATACGCAGCACGTGAGTTTCAAGTTTGCGGAATAACATTTTCACTATAAAAATGTACCCTTATAATAAAAGCATTACATGCATAAACACATTTGTGGTCACTTTTGAGAATGTTTCATTAGCGGGAAAATACTATTCGCGCTTATAGCATTGCTGCGCTCATAATGTGCAGAAATAGCCTAATAGTTTATCAACATTTTAAGCTGTTGTATCAGGCTCATTGCTTAAAACTGTTTTTTTGATGCTAGTGGTTGTATTAATTTGGCATCTATCGCATCTGTCCCAGTCTATGTTTGGAATATTTATTTCTCGCACAGAATAGAATAGGTAAACTTTTGTACTATGGGGGATAGTAGATTGACATAGTCTAGTGCTTTTGCTGTTCGTTAGGTCTACTCATCTTGTTGGCTGCCGAAAAGTAAATGTGGACAGTTCTTCCAATATCTTCAATATGCGCCTCGTTATTGGATAAGGATGCCCAGTTGCGTCCCCGATGTGTCTGTCTTCACTTGTAGCAGATGAGAAAGACCCGCTCACATTATGGAGAGCCATGTGAGCGAGAGGTGCTTCAGTACGCAGCTGGGAGAAGGGAATTATAATTATTATATTCAGTCCAAGGGCACAATGGCTACTAGCCTCAAAAGGCATGGATTTCTTTTAGGGGGCATTACGGCCACACAAAGGGGATGCAGCCGGGAAATTCGAGGCATTATCAAGTGCTTGTCAAATTGTGAATGAGAGAATGATGAAGTGTGTACAGCCTGCACAAAAAACAAAGCAGAAATCATGCCTTCCATGCAACTTTTTTTAAATCATCATTAGTCGCATCACGCAGCCTTAGAATGTATTAAAAATCAGAACCTATACCACAACATTTGTATCACAACTAAAGTTACATAAATACATAAATAACATATAGGAGTACCTGCTTCTTTGTTAACCGCTCAACACAGAATAGCCGCATGTGCGCACTCACTCAAATCGTTTGGAGAAAATATCCTTTCTATTTTATTCAGCTTTGTTCAATTGTATTCTTCATACTATAAAATAATGCCATGGAATTCTAAGCAAATCTTGTCTGCTAAATGAACTATTGTAGCTCACAGCCATATGGCATAGCCAGATCAGTATCTAACATAAGGACAACTCAGAATATGCTATTCTGTTCTTCTGAAATAGACTACATTTTCTTCATATCATGTTTCTTTAGACGTGTCTAAAATAAATAATGGATTTACCTTGAAGGTGTCGGCTATATTAAATGGATTTATTAGACTATTTAAAATGTAGATGTTCCAAAGGTCTGCATCAGTGGCTTGTATGCTATGCGTGGAAGCCAGGAGATGCTAAATGCGTTTATGTCACAGCCTGATCTGTTTCACCTGTCTTTGTGATTGTCTCCACCCCCCTCCAGGTGTGTGTCACCCTTCTTCCCCATTATCCCCAGTGTACTTTTACCTGTGATCTCTGTTTGTCTGTTGCCAGTTCATTTTGTTTCGTCAAGCCTACCAGCGTTTTTTCCCCGTACTCCTGTCTGTCTCTAGTTCCTGTTTTCTAGCTTTCCCGGTTTTTGATCATTCTGCCTGTCGTTCTGTACCTTGTTATACCACCCTGGATTACTGTCGAAACTGTCTGCGTATTGGTCTTCTCCCGAGCCTTGATAATTTATGTTAATTAATGGTCAATTACCGTGAGACCAGCAGTTATTTGCTTGACAATCACCGGTTGACAAAATGTCATGACCGCCACAGCTTGTAGATGCAAGTCAATGTTAGGAAGGTGTTCCTAATGTTTGGTATACTCAGTGTATATATAGGCTTTTGAGAAAACCAAAGCAACATAATGGTCATCTGAAAAGACAAAGGAAGGCTCATACTGTATATTGTATCAACTGGAGCTGTTGCACTGTAGCACATTGCCTCTTGATAACTAACAGTGGATGATTCAGTAAAACACCAAAAGCCCCGTTTTGCGTGGTAACTCCTGTGGGTTACTGCTGCTGAGTTAACAACACCCACTTCCAGGGAGGTCTGGGAGAGAAAGAGCCATCTCCCCAAACATGCTAATCTGGGCTGAGATCCAAGACAGTGTTAGGTGGATTCTCTCTCACTCTCACCCGTACATTCTCAAGGTCCATGTCTATTTTTTTATTCCATATTTAACACAGATGTCTGCTCTTCCACGGTCGATTCTCTGTCAGGCACGCAGAATAATAAATTAAAAAACGTACAAGGAATCCAATGCCTATCTCGTGCCGCCTTGTCTACCACATTTATCACTGTTTTGTGGGACTGGGGGTAAGGGAGAGAGGGACATTCGTATGATGGCTCGCTGCCTGGAACATGGGCTGGAATCACCCACCAAGTGACTAATAGGGTCTTAGTGACTCTAAAGTCATTAGAATGTGACGGGGAAACAGGGTAAAACAATGCAGTATAGCCCTGCACTCAAGACCCCAATTACACATCTGACATAGGTCAATTGGGAGGTATTATATACAAAATGAATCACACACTTTCACCAACAAGAAGAACTTCCCCTCCTTATCCATTGTAAAGCTACTAGACCACAGCACATGGTCGATGAATGATGAACTGTGAATTGCTCTGAAAGGACTAGTATTAATGAGGTTAGATTGAGAAGCTGATTAAGTTAATTGGGTGGCTGTGGGAGCGTAGTGAAAGCCTTAGGGCACTCTAGGACCATTGCAGAGCAGCCCCAAATCCTTGTGGGCTAATTCCTCTTCTTAGCACGGCACTTAGTGAAAGAAATGGCTTTTCCTCTAGTGCTCCGTATACAGTATAAGTGCGAAGGATGAATTAAATTGGGAGCATAGTCTATGCACTTAATGCCTGCAGGTGGCTTTCAAGGAAGAGTTATACTGTGGAGATATAGCTATTTGTTACGCCTTCTCAAGGCCGAATTAATGTCAATGGGCTGATAAAATACTACCAAGACTGCAATAACAATTCATTCACATTGACAATTCCCCTAAGATAGACTAAAACAAAAGGTGCTCAGAGAATAGAGTCCTGCATTTATAATTTGTTGCAACTATTCTTTAATTCTGAGCCTTTAAATGAGATATAGGGGAGATGTTGGGTCAGATGTAATACCACAGCCGGTATCAAGAAATCGAACCATCGTCCTAGTGTAACATGTAGTGTCCATTATGATGTTCCAGTAGCAAATGAAAGTATTACCAGTCTGCCACCAGTGGTCCAGTCCAGGCACTCCAAAGCTCCTTTTGGCCCAGTTCAGAGTCTCCACGTCACATAGCTCTCCAGCCAAGATCTGGAGGAGCAGAGAGAACAGTCAGGCTCTATAGGCCAGGACAGTGTAATAGAGTAGTGGCAGATCTATAATGAAGCAATAAGGCCTGAGGGGGTGTGGTATATGGCCAATATACCATGGCTAAGGGCTGTTCTTATGTATGACGCAACACGGTGTGCCTGGATACAGCCCTTAGCCGTGGTATATTGGCCATATACCACAAACCCCCGATGTGCCTTACTGCTAATATAAACTGGTTACCAACATAACTAGAATAGTGAAAATAAATGTTTTTTGATACTCATGGTATACGGTCTACGGCTTCAGCAAATCAGCATTCACAGTTCGAACCACAAAGTTCATAAAAAACAATTTAACAGCCAAGGAAGGTTACGGCTGTGTTTTCAAGTTATATAAAAGTGAGTTGTGCCAGTAGCAGGGTGAAAAAAGCAATAAGCTGGAGTTTTCCCATTAGACTATAATTGCCTTACGAGTCTCAGACAAACTTGCACATAAACGTGTACACACAACGGCCCATATTGTTTCTGTTGATCTGAGTAAAAATCCCTCTCTAGCTGTGGTTATATACAGTTGAAGTCGGAAGATTACATACATCTTAGCCAAATACATTTAAACTCAGTTTTTCACAATTTCGTACATTTAATCCTAGTAACAATTCCCTGTTTTAGGTCAGTTAGGATCAACACTTTTTTTTAAAGAATGTGAAATGTCAGAATAATAGTTGAGAGAATGATTTTTTCAGCTTTTATTTCTTTCATAACATTCCCCCAGAGGGTCAGAAGTTTACATACACTCAATTAGTATTTGGTAGAATTGCCTTTAAATTTTTTAACTTGGGTCAAACGTTTCAGGTAGCCTTCCACAAGCTTCCCACAATAAGTTGGGTGAATTTTGGCCCATTCCTCCTGACAGAGCTTTGTAGGCCTCCTTGCTCACGCACGCTTTTTCAGTTCTGCCCACAAATGTTCTATAGGAATTGAGGTCAGGGCTTTGTGATGGCCACTCCAATACCTTGACTTTGTTGTCCTTAAGACATTTTGCCACAACTTTGGAAGTATGCTTGTCCATTTGGAAGACCCATTTGGACCAAGCTTTAACTTCCTGACTGATGTCTTGAGATGTTGCTTCAATATATTCACATAATTTCCTGCCTCATGATGCCATCTATTTTGTGAAGTGCACCAGACCCTCCTGCAGCAAAACACCCCCATAACATGATGCTGCCACCCCCGTGCTTCACGGTTGGGATGGTGTTCTTCGGCAAGCAAGCCTCCCCCTTATTCCTCCAAACATAATGATGGTCATTATGGCCAAAAAGCTCTATTTTTGTTTCATCAGACCAGAGGACATTTCTCCAAAAAGTACGATCTTTGTCCCCATGTGCAGTTGCAAACCATAGTCTGGCTTTTTTATGGCGGTTTTGGAGCCGTGGCTTCTTCCTTGCTGAGCGGCCTTTCAGGTGATGTCGATATAGGACTCGTTTTACTGTGGACATAGATACCTTTGTACCTGTTTCCTCCAGCATCATCACTAGGTCCTTTGCTGTTGTTCTGGGATTGATTTGCACTTTTCGCACCAAAGTACGTTCATCTCTAGGAGACAGAACGCGTCTCCTTCCTGAGCGGTATGACGGCTGCGTGGTCCCATGGTGTTTATTCTTGCTTACTATTGTTTGTACAGATGAACGTGGTACCTTCAGGCGTTTGGAAATTGCTCTCAAGGATGAACCAGACTTGTGGAGGTCTACACATTTTTTTCTGAGGTCTTGGCTGATTTCTTTTGATTTCCCCATGATGTCAAGCAGAGGCACTGAGTTTGAAGGTAGGCCTTGAAATACATCCACAGGTACACCTCCAATTGACTCAAATTATGTCAATTAGCCTATCAGAAGCTTCTAAAGACATGACATCATTTTCTGGAATTTTCCAAGCTGTTTAAAGGCACAGTCAACTTAGTGTATGTAAAGTTCTGACCCACTGGAATTGTAATATAGTGAATTACAAGTGAAATAATCTGTCTGTAAACAATTGTTGGAAAAATGACTTGTGTCATGCACAAAGTAGAAGTCCTAACTGACTTGCTAAAACTATAGTTTGTTACCAAGAAATGTGTGGAGTGGTTGAAAAACGAGTTTTAATGACTCCAACCGAAGTGTATGTAAACTTCCGACTTCAACTGTCGATAAAGCCATGCTAATCTTCACTCAGGGACCTTGACATGGTCTGATAAAGCAGAGAAGACTTCATTTGCTGCCAAAACGTCTGAGGCCATACAGTTTCCATGGCCTTCTGCCACACATAACAACTCGAGGAATTCTAATTCGAATAGGCCTCAGAGGAGGCTGGTGGGAGGAGCTATAGGAGGACAGGCTCATTGTAATGGCTGGAATGTAATCAGTAGGACATTATCAAACATATGGAAACCGTTCCATACTGTATATTCTTTTCCGGTCATTACAATGAGCCTGTCCTCCTATAGCTCCTCCCACCATCCTCCTCTGATTGGTCTGTTATCTGGGTCAGGGTGAGGGTCTTGGTGTAATCTGAATGAGAATGGGTAGAAGAAGCAGGGTCACAGAACTCTACAGAACATCCAGAGAATCCCTCTGCTGCTCTTTGCTCCGTATTCTACACAGCACGCCATTTAAATGTAAATCTCACCCGTGACACCTTGCCCTGTGTTCCCTGCTCCTACTCTGGAACAATCTGACTACAGATGTTGGGAGGAGGGGAGAGACAGGCAGCCATGGATGGTTGGATTTGTGTGTAATTTATGCAAGTGGGTGGGTGAAGGCCAAGCACATTTCTCCATATCTTCAGAGGCCCAGATTCAGCCTTGGACAGGCAACAATAGTCCCACAGTACTATACCTAACATAGTCCCACTGTACTATACCTAACATAGTCCCACAGTACTATACCTAACATAGTCCCACAGTACTATACCTAACATAGTCCCACTGTACTATACCTAACATAGTCCCACAGTACTATACCTAACATAGTCCCACAGTACTATACCTAACATAGTCCCACTGTACTATACCTAACATAGTCCCACAGTACTATACCTAACATAGTCCCACAGTACTATACCTAACATAGTCCCACTGTACTATACCTAACATAGTCCCACTGTACTATACCTAACATAGTCCCACAGTACTATACCTAACATAGTCCCACAGTACTATACCTAACATAGTCCCACAGTACTATAGCTAACATAGTCCCACTGTACTATAGCTAACATAGTCCCACTCGGGAAGTTTGTGTCTCATTAACAACAATGAGAGAGGAAACATTCGCCCCCATAATTGCATTTAGTGTGCATGTGTGTGTGTGTGTGTGTGTGTGTGTGTGTGTGTGTGTGTGTGTGTGTGTGTGTGTGTGTGTGTGTGTGTGTGTGTGTGTGTGTGTGTGTGTGTGTGTGTGTGTGTGTGTGTCTGTGTCTGTGTCTGTGTCTGTGTCTGTGTCTGTGTCTGTGTCTGTGTCTCTGTGTATGTGCACCTTGTACGTGTCACCTTGCAATGAGAAGGTATATCAATCGCACATATATTCCTTGAAAGATGGTACATGACATCCCAGATAATGCATGATATAAATCCTGCAAATGTTAAGCAAACAGGCAGAGTGAGTCACAAGCCAAGCTTCCTGGTGCTACAAGCTGGAAAATGTTATTGACTGAAATCATGAACTTTGTCACCCATAAGTAAGTCTGCTCTGCCTGTGAGCGTTGAGTTAGTGCTCCGGGCTATGTTAATAAGGGCTATGAAATGGTGCTTGCTCCATTGTGCTGTGATTGTTTCTCTGAGTGGGTTGAACGGTAGAGCTAGACGTGACTCCTACACCAGAGAGCTCCAAACCCGCTTTTCTGTTACTTGTCTGACATCTGTGGTGACGAGTGAAATTGCTCAAGCTCGCTGATAATGCTCCAAGGCCATTACAGTGCAGAGCCATTCAACGGAAGCAACTCATGTGTTGTAATAACAATAGTCATCGTGAAGTACCCAGCGAGAACTAAATACTGGGCTGAAATACTGGGCAATTTTGTGGTTTTGGCATGTCTGCACCTTTCAACACTTGGAAAGTGCTATACAGGCAAATCAGATTTTCTGAAAATCAGCACATAGGAAAGTGCATTCATAATGACTTTGTGGCACTGGAGGAGGCAAGCCCTCTTACCGTGCCCTTCCAGCGCCTTCTTCTTCTTCTTTAAAAAATGTTTGCGAATCGCAACCAACTGACAGGTGCATACACCGCTACCTACTGTACTGGCGTGTGAGGCCGGTCACGACCTATCTATCCTTCCAGCGCCTTTCCGGCACTTTCTCTGTTGGGAGGCTAATGGATAATAAGTCAATCAAGTGTGTGATTGGCTGGACAATCAGCCCCAACAGTTGATTAGGCTGCTGCTGCTCACATTCGAGGGAGAGGACTGGATATACAGTAGCAACAGACAGTTTGGGGCTGAAAGGTTATCTTAAACTGAGAGTCTTCGTTATTTGAAGTTATACTTTAAGAGTTTTATTTGTAAGCATTTTTGTTGGTAAGTGATGTAATAAAGCTTGATTTCTGTTGGTAAGTGATGTAATAATGCCTGATTTCTGTTGGTAAGTGATGTAATAAAGCCTGATTTCTGTTGGTAAGTGATGTAATAAAGCCTGATTTCTGTTGATAAGTGATGTAATAAAGCCTGATTTCTGTTGGTAAGTGATGTAATAAAGCCTACGTTTGAAGCGTTCACTCTGCCTAACTGACCCTCTGTACCCGGAGACCCTCTTAGCTTTGGTCCATGGCAGTGGCTTCTCCCCAGGCTCTGTCACGGGCGGCAATAGTTGTTATGGGCTCTGTGGTATATTTTATCACAGGATTTGGTGCAATTAGCTACGCATGTGGTGTAACTGAGCTAGGAGCTGAGAAGAGGCTACTGCAGTGAGCTTATCAGAGAGATCGTGATGAGTATTTCATATGCTATCCACCCACATCATATTACTACCAAAATGTCCATGGCCTACTGATAACGGTGCCATACACTGAGGAGATACCAGCAACTACCCGTTCATAGGAGCAACCATCCACACGTGAACGAAGGCGTTTTAGTGTCTTAATGCTTAATGAAGTGTTCTCAAAACGCTTGCCTTTCAAACTACAAGTTTATAATCAATTCATGAGAAAGAGGGGAAATAGAGTTGACGTTTTAAATTACATGAATTGCTATTTTATTCAACTTTATTGGATTGCGTTCTTTTTACATTCACTGAGAACTTTCAATTTCCTGAGCTGTAAAATAACACGTCTAGTGTCTGCTTCTTGACTGTTAACACTGCTACCGGTTTGGTAGTAGAGGGAGAAGAATACATTTGATGGTTGTCTGTTTTGTCTCCAGGCAAGGAAACAAAGGTCAACCGGATATTCGACTACTGTCTGAGTCTGTCTGGATTCTGGAAACATCTTACATTGCGGTTGTTGTGTTTGTGCATCAATTCTCTCAGTGAATTGCTGTAGTCTTTCACTAACCTGCTCCCTCTGGGAGAAAGACAGTCATGGAAAGATGCTACATGGCACATGACTAAACCAACAACTGAAGCATAGTCCATCATAACAACTAGCAGAAAGAACGTCATGTTATAGTCCAGGGAAAACAATGAATTCGTGTCTCAGGTCTGCCTGGAGCAGTCGAGGCAAAACACTGTTCAGAAACAGCACACAAAATACCTTCAAATGCCCCACATGCAGATTATTCAATGGCAAACTATGACCAAAGATCAAAGCCCCTGCTTTATGACAGGTATGGAGAAAAATCTAAAAAAGTGGAGTTACCACCACCCCCCCTCTATTTTCACATTATACCTGATCGACTGTGATACTGTTTCAAAATATTAAGGAACCAAAACTTTCCACAGATTTATTATCAATATAAACGATGACATTTCCCATGGGGATAACAATCAGTCCCTGGAACCAGGCACCATCAAAGACGGTATTGCCTGGTGCTCTCTACAGCCCTCAGTGATTCCCTGTGTGTTTAGCAGCGTGGCAACAGCACAGAAAATGTAATAGGAATGAATGACCTGCCGCTGTTTTATCCATCCTGATTAAACCTCAATCAGGTGTAAATGGGAACACAGGTTGTGAGTGATGAGCCTGGCAGGGACACTGCTCCAGCAGATGGACAGAGACTAACAAGAGAGTGGGCAGGCAGCGCCAAAACCTTCAGCCAGTGGGGGACAACACCGGATATGGATGAAAGGTACCCAGTCCCTGGACGTTGATAGGACTAAAGGGTAGGCCTACTTCAAGAGGGCAAAAAAGGTACAAAACAGAGCTAGCCACGACAGTTGTTGAATGGCCCATCTCCACAGTGTTATGTCAATATGTGGGGATTGGGTGGTGAGGGTACCTGGTGAGGGGGTACTGAGCCCCTATGGCGGAATGGGTGTCCTGCTGGCGGATGGCTCGGATGGCAGTGGGTGTGGTGAACATGGAGGACATGCTCTGACAGCACGCGGAAGGACGCCCCCACATCCGGCGTCCCAACAGGCTTGTCCTGCATAGACAGAGAGAGAGATCCGTTACAAACCCAAACAGCCTGAGGACATAAGCCTACATGAACACGCCAATTGGGTATTGAAGTGTAGCGGTACATTCAGAGCAAGCTTTTTTTAGAGGCTTGCGGTAGTAATGACTCAGCCAGCCACCTATCAAACAGAAGAACAGTACTAAGGCCATAAAGTTTTGTTACTATTGACGTTCCACAACATTAACACTTCCACTGTGCCGAACAGAATGAATATTCATGGGAAGATCTGTTTGAAATGGAGACAAAATTATATTTGGAGCCCAGACAGATGGGCTGAAACTGATCAATAGAAACAAGATTACTCTGTTGAGAAAGTATTGTGCACCAACAAAAGTCGCAGTGAGGAAGAGCCCACGGGAGAGCGGAACCGATATTCATTCTCTAAAGGTTCAGTCGGCGAGGTTGCTCCACATGTAAGGAGAGAGAGAGAGATGAGGCGTGAGAGAGACGAGGCGTGAGAGAGAGAGAGAGAGAGAGGGACAGATTAAAATGAGCTGGGAAATCAACAACAACAGACTTGAGGGCCTTCATTTCCTCCCAGTGTGAATATCTATGACTGTGTATTAATCAGTAAGAGGACAGAAGGTCTTGTGTGGAGCAGGGTAGACAGGAGCAGTGCATTCCACAAGGAAAACGCAGCCACAGACAACAGGCTCTGGATAAAGCCAGGCTGATGAATTCAACACCCAGCTCCAATCCTCCAACAGCCACAGAGACCAAAAGGCTAATGAGGCAGATAGCCTCCATGAGCAGTCCTACCTCCCCACCCCTCTTTCCCAACCCCTGGGGTCATTTGCCCAGGGCCCAAACACAGCAGAATCACCAGCAGCTCTTCATACAAATAACTTCCACAAACCAACCTAACTGGGCCTTTTCGAGCCAGTGAATATTGGTTTAATGAGGCTGGGGTAAATTTGCAATGATGATCATGTGCATGAATATCAAGAGGCCGGTTGTCTGAAACCACATATAATCATGCGTCATTAGGAGTACATTTTTCTCATTATCTTTAAATAGAGTAATCTGCGAAGCATTTGGAATCACTGAGTGAAAGGGACAAGTCCTTGAGAAAGTTGAGTTTGTGTGTTTTTCTGGAGTTAATTGACCAATAGTGACCCGTTCACAGGTCATTATAATAGGCCTATGTAGGCTACGGTACATACCTCGTTTAGAATGGTGGTGTTGCCTAACAGATTGTTAAGGCTGTGTAAGGGAGGCGAGTTCCGCTCCGCTGGGCTGAGCTTCTTCGAGAAGAAAGCACAGGGGCGGAGTTTTGGTGGCGTACCCGAGCGCTGTGAGAGCACGGCTTCTATCCCAGCCTTGGACATGTCCACCTCCACTATGAACGCCAAAGAGGGATCCGGATAGGCCAGCACGGGAGCCGAAGTAAACAGAGCTCTTAGCTGTGCAAAAGCCCTGTCCACCTCAGCCGACCACTTCAACCTTACCGGACCCCCCTTCAGCAGTGAGGTAATGGGAGCAGCCACCTGGCCAAAACCCCTGATAAATCTCCGGTAGTATTTGGCAAACCCTAAAAATCGCTACACATCCTTTACCGTGGTGGGAGTCGGCCAATTACGCACGGCTGCAATGCCGTCACTCTCCATCTCAACCCCTGATGTGGAAATGCGATACCCTAGGAAGGAGACGACCTGCTGAAAGAACAAGCATTTCTCGGCCTTGACGTACAGGTCATGCTCCAACAGTCGTCCAAGTACCTTGCGCACCAGTGACACATGCTCGGTGCATGTAGTGGAGTATATCAGAATGTCATCGATATACACCACTACACCCTGCCCGTGCAGGTCCCTGAAAATCTCGTCTACAAAGGATTGGAAAACTGATGGAGCATTCATCAACCCGTACGGCATGACGAGGTACTCATAATGCCCTGAGGCTGTACTAAACGCTGTCTTCCACTCGTCTCCCTCCCGGATACGCACCAGGTTATACGCACTCCTGAGATCCAGTTTAGTCAAGAAGTGCGCCCCATGCATTGACTCCTCTTATCGCCACGACTGCTCCGGCGGCCAAGGTCCGGAATTCCAGAGCAAATTCCTGGGCGCTCCTCGCCCCCTGCCTCAAATGGAAGAGCCGTTCCCCCGCCGCTCTACCTTTGTTGCGGATGGTCGAAGACGGCCCGGGAAGCGACGGGTGAACTCCTCGAAGTGGTCCAACGCCGCGTCTCCTTCTCCCCACACAGCGTTTGCCCACTCCAGAGCTCTTCCTGAGAGGCATGAGACGAGGGCAGACACTCTCTCCCTTCCCGAGGGAGCTGGGTGCACAGTGGCCAGGTAGAGGTCCAGTTGTAACAGGAATCCCTGGCACTGTGCTGCCGTTCCATCATACTCCCTGGGAAGGGAGAGACACATCCCACTGGGACTGGATCCGGACGGGACGGGTAGAGGGAACCCCGGTTGCGCTGGTCGAGGCACTGGGGAGACTTCCTGTCTCTCCCATCGGTCCATAGTCTGGACAACGCGATCCATCATGGCACCAAGATGATGTAACATAGCGGAATGTTCCTGGATGCGCTCCTCGACTCCTCTAACCGGGGTACCTGCTCCTGCTGACTCCATAGTAGGGTGTGTACTTCTGTTAAGGCTGTGTAAGGGAGGCAAAGTCAGGTGCAGGAGAGCAGAGTAGAGTAAACAGGCACACTTTTATTCCGGTCAAAAAATAGGCACAAAATGACATCTAAGTGCCCAAAAACACGGAACAATAAACAAAAGTATAGCGCGTGAACATACACCATTAACAATAAACAATTACACACAAAAACATGGAGGGGAACGGAGGACTAAAATACATGTAGTGTGATTATGGAATGAAAACCAGGTGTCTATGAAACAAGACAAAACAAATGGATATATGAGAAATGGAGCGGCGATGGCTAGAAAGCCGGTGACGTCGATCGCCGAACGCCGCCCGAACAAGGAGAGGAGCCGACTTCGGCGGAAGTCGTGACACAGATGAAGGAGTGGCCCACTACCCAGCCCAGGTCAGACGCTGCCCACCATACCTAGTAGAGAGTAGGCAGAGAAAGAAGAGAGAATCCATACTGTACTATGTTTGTGTATGTTTATGGTGTATGTTCTGTAATACAATGATAAAGAACACTGGAGATGTTTCACATGGACTTACTTCACCAGGCTTGAGGCCATAAATGTTTGCCATGGTCCACGTCAACATCACAGCGTACCAAGCAGTATCCCTGACAACGCCCTGAGGGGGACACGTAGAAAGGAGGCGAACGTTGATGCAAGACGAATGCAACAAGCTCTCAACCGGTTTATTTATTTAATTATACATCAAACCCTTGTAAAAATCTTGTTTTTTCAATTCAACTATTTCGTGAGGCCATCTTTGCGATGTATGGTAACATAACCTGTAGGAGTTCAGCTGTTCCCTCCATAGATCTCACTGGTGACTACGAGTCTGAGAACAGCAGGCCAGCGGGTGGATATTTCCTATTATCTGGGTGCCAACGACAAAGGGAGCTATCAGGAGCTGTGTTTTTCCAATTTAGAGCCACCTCCGGTCAATTTTTCTACCTCCTGCATGGTTCACCTCATATTCAGTATTATCGGTTCTGGTTTAAACATTGTCTCATCTATCTCATGGTGGTAAAGTTTAGAATGAACTTGAATCACATTTGCAGAGCCATGGAATGTCTACTGTAGTATGTGATACTCATTACTTGCATTAAACTGTGAAATTGACTGGCTTCCTTATGATAAAAGTCGTCAGACACAACTGGGCAAAAACTGGTTGAATCAACGTTGCTTCCATGTCATTTCAACCAAAAAATGCAATGTGATGACGTTGAATCAACATGGAAAATGGATTGGATTTGAAAAAAGTAATCAACGTAAGGGAGTTTCTTATGTTTATTCACCCAACTTTTTACCTAAATCCAATGAAATGGTGACATTTTTTGTTGATTTCACATTAGTTGACAACTCAACCAAATGTAAATCAAACCTAGACGTTGAACTGATGTCTGTTCCCAGTGGGACTTTACACCCCTTCCTGTAATGAACGTGTTGTGTCTAGTCAGAGTGCTGTACCTTAGGAGTTCCGGTGGTCCCAGACGTGTAGAGGACGTATAGAGGATGGCTGGCAGGGAGAGACACACAGTCATGAGGACGTGCAGTGGACATCTCCTCCTCCCAGTCCAGACTGAGGTCAGGGTGCATGGACACCTTCTCCTGTTGCAGACAATCAACCAGGAGAGATGTATTCATTTCCATGACATATTCAAGAGACACACATTCAATCATTTTTACCACGTGGACACGAAAGACAGATTAAAACAGATCCATTAGTTGTGCACAACTCAACACGGCTCATCCGACCACCAATGCCATATTGTTCAAGAAACGTTTTTTATAGTCGTCACAACTTGGGTTTTCAATTGTGCATTTTTCAATAAGTGAGCTTTCATGATACAGAACCAGCGGAATTCAAACTGCCCAAAGGCCGAGGGAAAGGAGAGAAGACCCCCAAAACCTTGAGTTTAAAAAAAATTGTTCTCTCCTCTTCCCAAAGAATAGAATCCAGTAGTAGGACCCTTCTCTGATTAATGAGGGCCTTATGGGTGTGTTTTGAATTCCACTTCTCTGGAACCACTCGCTGCCTTTTCATAGTGATTACTAGAGTGGTTTAACATTCACAAGAGCGGCAATTTACCAACGACTTCAACTACAAAAAAAGGGGGACATCTCATATTCTCCAACAGGGGAGGTATGGTGATTTGCTCAGACAGTTTCCATGACAACATACAACGTATCACCTTAAAAGTATCCTCCCTGTGTTGCATAATCAAAAATAGCTACTAGGGTAACTGAGCATAAAGGTAACACAGCAGCAATCAGGGTGCAAAACCCCAGACATTGTGATACATTCCAAACATAGATGGTACTAATAAAATAGGTGTGAAAGATTGCCTGAGCAGAGTAATTGCAATATTTTGCAAAGCATTTTCAGAATGATTTCCCTGATTTGGCTGTTTTTATGAACGGGTTGAGAGGAAACTCATTTCAGTTTGCTGGAGTGCCAACACATTACTGGAAGTGGCTGCTGGCTGTTTTGGGGGAAATTGACTGTCTTTTATTCTACCGGTTCTGCCTGGTTTCACTCTGACCCTGTGCCAGGCTTCCCACCACAGCCTAGGGGCACATCTCAGCGTTGCGTGATTCAGTCCCTCATGTGCACCGTTTCTCTCGCCCACCTTTGTTTCAACAGGCCGTTTAAGAACGACAGATCTGTCGAGCCATCCATAACTCCATACAAGCTCACAGCTGAAATAATCCGATTTATATATACACTGGAACCGTATTCGTGGTCCATTCAGGAAGTAATAGCATTAAGTAACCAATAGAGAGGATAATGTAAAACTATTGCATGTCAGCAGAGTTATTGTCTTTGGGATATGACAGGCATCTCTCTGAGAGAGTTGACGTTAGTGAGTTAGGCCTTACCACAGAATAACATAGAACAATATTCTATCTCTTGGACCTCACCATGCTGGGCCGGTTGTAGAAGAGGACCTTGGAGGGACGGTGAAAGCTGAGCTCCAGGGCTTTCTCCACCAGGGAGATGTACTCCACTCTCCTGCCAGGCTCAATGCCAAAGGAGGCCGTCACTATCATCTTCGGCTGGAAGACACAGCATTCACACTGTGTGCCTCTTAAAAGAAACAAGACTTAAGAGATGTGATACAACACAGCTCAACAAATGCATTAGTCTGAAATGGACTCTAGAACATTCTGAAAGGCCATGTTCAGAGGTAATATGAGAGGCAATATGACCGATATTACCTCTCAATTACTATCTGCACACCATGATACCTTCCTCGGGTTACTGATCAAATTTAATAAGGGATCTGAAATTACTGTCTCATTCAACATAGAACGAGTGTCTCTAATTTTTAATTCCTTCCAATACAATATAAAACAGGCTAATCAACTCTACCCAAATGTTTGAGGAGGAATCTTCAGCAATAGTGGAGGTGCTCCTCTCTGAATGTTATATAGGCCTAAAACTTAAAAGGCTTGAAGGTCTGGCTTATATAGCTTAAAAGGATTTCAGTACATGCAATTCAGCATCAGAGTCGCATACTGGCTAATATCCCTGCTGCTTCGATGAAATCCCTCCAACAAAGTGCTTCACTTGGCTTCAGTGAGACCTTTATCTACTGTAATTTTACTATCTCTGTGACTGTGAAAGTGGGCCATCAACTCTTCTATAAACAGTCCTATAAATGTGGCATGTACATTTCACATTTAACCATTCAACCATTAAACAGATCTGACAGTGGAGAACATACCAAATAGCAAAATATATTTGAGTGCATGGTCCATTTCAAACAGAATTGAGAGAACAAAGGGATGTGTCATCCAGCACATCAAACTAAAGAGACACGATGTGAAACGATGATGGTCGGCTGACCTTGGCATGGTCGATGCGGACAGACAGCTCCTTGGAGGCGAAATCCCCAAAAATGAGGCTGCGCGGAGCTCCGATCCTGGCACAGGCTAGCATGGTGAACATGGCCTGGGGCACCATGGGCATGTAGATGACCACCAGGTCGCCCTTCCACAACCTGTGTTTCCCCAGGACCCCAGCCAGCCTGGACACCTGGGCAGAGAGGAGGGGAAGGGGTTCAAGCTGCTTAGGAGAGGCAATACTATGTTACAACATATGGGTGAAAATGTATATTTAGAGGGATGTCCTACAGTCTAAATGAATATGTAGAGTGTGAAGAGTTTTGTTAAGATCATTACCTGTTCCTGTAGTTCTCTAAAGTGGTTGAGATCATTACCTGTTCCTGTAGTTCTCTAAAGTGGTTGAGATCATTACCTGTTCCTGTAGTTCTCTAAAAGTGGTTGAGATCATTACCTGTTCCTGTAGTTCTCTAAAGTGGTTGAGATCATTACCTGTTCCTGTAGTTCTCTAAAAGTAGTGAGATCATTACCTGTTCCTGTAGTTCTCTAAAGTGGTTGAGATCATTACCTGTTCCTGTAGTTCTCTAAAGTGGTTGAGATCATTACCTGTTCCTGTAGTTCTCTAAAAGTGGTTGAGCTCATTACCTGTTCCTGTAGTTCTCTAAAAGTGGTTGAGATCATTACCTGTTCCTGTAGTTCTCTAAAAGTGATTGAGATCATTACCTGTTCCTGTAGTTCTCTAAAGTGGTTGAGATCATTACCTGTTCCTGTAGTTCTCTAAAGTGGTTGAGATCATTACCTGTTCCTGTAGTTCTCTAAAAGTAGTTGAGATCATTACCTGTTCCTGTAGTTCTCTAAAAGTGGTTGAGATCATTACCTGTTCCTGTAGTTCTCTAAAGTGGTTGAGATCATTACCTGTTCCTGTAGTTCTCTAAAAGTGGTTGAAATCATTACCTGTTCCTGTAGTTCTCTAAAGTGGTGAAGATCATTACCTGTTCCTGTAGTTCTCTAAAAGTGGTTGAGATCATTACCTGTTCCTGTAGTTCTCTAAAGTGGTTGAGATCATTACCTGTTCCTGTAGTTCTCTAAAAGTGGTTGAGATCATTACCTGTTCCTGTAGTTCTCTAAAGTGGTTGAGATCATTACTTGTTCCTGTAGTTCTCTAAAAGTGGTTGAGATCATTACCTGTTCCTGTAGTTCTCTAAAGTGGTTGAGATCATTACCTGTTCCTGTAGTTCTCTAAAGTGGTTGAGATCATTACCTGTTCCTGTAGTTCTCTAAAGTGGTTGAGATCATTACCTGTTCCTGTAGTTCTCTAAAAGTGGTTGAGATCATTACCTGTTCCTGTAGTTCTCTAAAAGTGGTTGAGATCATTACCTGTTCCTGTAGTTCTCTAAAGTGGTTGAGATCATTACCGTTTCCTGTAGTTCTCTAAAAGTGGTTGAGATCATTACCTGTTCCTGTAGTTCTTTAAAAGTGATGGTCTGCTTAGTTCCAGTCACTGGGCTGTCATAAATGATGGCCGTTTGATCTCCTCGTCCGCTCTCGACATGGCGATCCACCGCAAGGTGACAAACATTCAACTTCCCCCCGGCGAACCTTACAAAGAGAAGACCCCACATTAGAGGCAGCATATTGTCATTAAGAGACAAAAAATAACTACTTTAATACTTTCACTATAGATCTATCAATGTTATGAAATAACATAAAGATAACAGTAAGCACATTGTAGCTTGGTCTACAATTAGAGAATGTGTATGATAAGATGAACAGTCAAAAATGACAGTTTTTCCTGCAACGTACAGGATCTATGTACAACCCCAGATCTTTTGATGAAATGGGACTCTCAACTCGTTATGAGCTCTGTTGAGGTACTGAGGTGCTGAGACAGGCAGATGGTGTCTGGATTCCTGTTGTTTTAAATATGCACGCACACAGAAAGATGAGACATCATGCACAGTCGCTCACTAGCCATGCCTTGATTTTAACACTATTACAACACTGAGGTCAATCTAGAGAGCATATGGGACTTTTACCATGCAGAATTAAAGGTTCATCTGGTGAGGTCTGCCATCAAATACTTTGAACAGCTATACATGGTTTAATAAGGCGAGCAGTTGCCATACTAGGCAGTGATGCAACCAGTCAGGATGCTCTCGATGGTGCAGCTGTAGAACCTTTTGAGGATCTGAGGACCCATGCCAAATCTTTTCAGTCTCCTGAGGGGGAATAGGTTTTGTCGTGCCCACTTCACAACTGTCATGGTGTGCTTGGACCATGTTAGTTTGTTGGTGATGTGGACACCAAGGAACTTGAAGCTCTCAACCTGCTCCACTGCAGCCCCGTCGATGAGAATGGGGGCGTGCTCGGCCCTCTTTTTCCTGTAGTCCAAAATCATCTCATTTGTCTTGATCACGTGTGTTGAATGTGTTGAATTAGATTGTTTGTTAATAAGAAATTCGTGGAGTGGTTGAAAAACGAGTTTTAATGACTACAACCTAAGTGTATGTAAACTTCCGACTTCAACTTTATGTGAGAATGCTTTTCATTGACTACAGCTCAGCGTTCAACACCATAGTGCCCTCAAAGCTCATCAATAAGCTAAGGACCCTGGGACTAAACACCTCCCTCTGCAAATGGATCCTGGACTTCCTGACCGGCCACCCACAGGTGGTAAGGGTAGGTAACAACACATCCGCCACGCTGATCCTCAACACAGGGGCCCCTCAGGGTGCGTACTCAGCCCCGTCCTGTACTCCCTGTTCACTCATGACTGCACGGCCAGGCATGACTCCAACACCATCATTACATTTGCCGATGACACAACAGTGGTAGGCCTGATCAACGACAACAACGAGGCAGCCTACAAGGAGGTGCCAGGACAACAACCTCTCCCTTGTGATCAGAAAGAAAAATGTGCAGTTTTATAATGGGTTGGGGCCCCGGGGCGCGTGCCCTGAGTTTGACCCTGCATACCTGTTCGTAATCCGGCCCTGGCTATTGTGCAGGAACATCTACAAAGTATAGACCTAATAAGAACATCGGGAGTGGTTGTAAAGTTTATTAAAGTTTATTTGACAGCTTTATCAAAAGTTTCCTCATAGATAATTTAAAGATGCATATCTACATTGTCTTCATAATAAGCAGTTTATAAAATACCTTGAACCATCAAAATAAATTATTTTAGTTCAACTTTAATGTTGTGAAGCCAAGAAATACATTATTCTATTCTATCGTATGCTGTTCTGATACAAAAGACTTAAGTACATGAACAGGGTGAAGGCATTGCAAATTCATGGAGCATTGGGCACATAAAATATTGTTAATATTAGTCTTATATCCATATAAAATATGAGTTGCTAATGTCGTGTTGCTGAATCCTCAGCTCACCAACAGATCTGAAGAGAATTTGTCTGTGTACAATAGTATAACAAAAAAAAGTTGAATGGTGTTCGGTGAGCAGGGTTTGTTGCATACTGTGTACCCTGCTTCAGGCCCCTTACCAAAATGACCTTGTCTGTTTATTTGAAACACTCGGAAATCCTGAGGTCCTTTAGGGTAAAGTTGATCTTAAATGATCTATTGAGGACTCAGATTAATGGAAAATATTGTAGTTAGCAGCTCCTCGGAAAAACCCTGAGGGTATTTGTAAAATGGCCATACGAAGTCAAGTCTTGTCTCCTCAAGCGCAAGAGTGAAAAGACTTAATGTGCTTTATTATTGATCAAGATTGCTGTCTCACTTCCCATGTCACTTGCAGCCTCTATAAACCTACTAGAGTGAATAGCAATGCAATGTGGGAAGTCTTGCAAACATGTTGATTGAAGTGCTTACACAAGACTTGCTTGTGCACACCTTTATCTCGTCACACTGCCGGCGTCGTTCGTTCATTGACTGCTGTCGGCTCAGATGTTTTCCCCCACGGCCCCTGCACTTCATCAATGTCATCAGCATGTCTCTGGTAATTACCCACAATGCTGCTTACTCCCCAGAAAAATACCTGTCTTGAGTTGACTCTGGTACCTGGAAACAATGATTGAGCAACTCATCAATCTGGCTGGCATTTGAGTCCAATGTGATTTACAAATGCCCTGACCAATGTTTTCCATGTGGGTTTCTCAGGCATCAGTCAGTGCTAAACACGTAATTCCAAGTAGTGCCATGTAAAGAGGATAAATTTGAACGAAACCTTCCATATATATTTGACCATTATAGAAGTGCTCAGAACGTGACTTTTTGGATCTGAATGTCAAAACATTCAAGAGATAAAGGTGCTCAAAGTTGACACATTTTGCATACCCCACCATATCACGAGACATCCATGTCTTCATCACTGGAAAAGATAACCAACAGTTGAGATTGATATAATTTAAATGCTAACAACAGGGTTGTCAAACTATTTTATAATTTCTCGATTAAAAAAATAATAATAAAGATAACGTTTTAACCTTTAATGTCAATTATCCAAAAACGTGTAAACTAAAACATCATATTCACATACAGTATGTTGTAGCTTAGACCCTATTTTACACCATCTAAGGTTTTTGTGTTGTGCACGACAGCGGTTGAGACACAACATGCTCTTGAATACAGAGTGGGCGTCATGTTGTGGCTGATAAATGTACTAAAATGGGAATAAATATAAATGTTAACATTCAAACATATCAACAATTCCCTCTAGGAAAGTCTGGAGAATATTCCTAAGGATAACCACACAACATTTGGTGAATGCTGATGCTGTGTGGGAAGAGCCTGTCTTGGATTTGACCATGGATTTGTACAGGTGTCTGATCAGCCACTGTGATCTGTACCTCGATTGTACCTCTGCTTGCTCGTCATTAATTAATTACTACCATGTCATCAAAAGGGAGATTGTGTTTTCATGTAAAGGACAGGAGTCGTTGACTACATTCAAAACCTTGGATCGTCAAAGGCTGTCAATTCTCCCAGTGGTTTAATTTGTCCAACCTGAAGGGCTCTGTAAATCCCAGTACCCAGAGATAAAGCAATACTTCTTCCTATTGTAGAGCACGTGCTGCTAGCAGGATTTGCTTCATTTCCATTCTGTGTCTGGCACGGGGCACGGACGTGCAGTGGACACTCAATGATCTCCTGTAAACGGTCTGCACTGGGTTTAACCATAAGGGCTCTTCCATTCACCTCTCTCCCTCTCTGTTAGATATGAGGAGTCAGTGTGAGTTTGTATGGGACCAAAACGCACTGTCCACTCACTGACTACACAGGTTGAAGCCTGTGTAAAAGTCTATATAATTCTTATTTTATCGTACTGTGATTGATTTTAAACCCATGTTACAATATGCCAGCATAAAAGTGGATTTATGAGATGATATTTGGTGTAATTACAGTGATTGTAATTTTATTCCCTACTGTGTGACTGGGTTTAATGTAGCAGCGCAGTAGATGTTTAGTTTCCTTAATCTAAGTGATTTGTCAGAAGTCATTTTGAAGTAGCTACTTCTGAACCATTTCCTCACAGTTCCAATCCCATGACTGACTTGCTGTGACTGTGTTGGATGGTTGCCAGTTTATCTAGAAAAAATGTTGGCTTCTCAGAGATCAGAAATGCAAACTAGTAGGCTACATTTAACATTTTTAAATGTTAGTCATTTAGCAGAGGCTCTTGCTCAAGTCTTGCATGTTGGAGCTCGAAGCCTAAGATTTTCTCTGTATGCTGCAATCACACCTTCAACCCTGTACATGACCATTAAACACTCTGAATCTGAATCAAAGCACATCAATCGTTTTTTTCACCTAGTCGGCTCTGGGATTCGAACCAATGACCTTTGGTTACTGGCCCAACGATCTTAACCGCTAGTACTAGGTCAAATGTCTGATTAATACTCATTTGACACCTGGACGTGTTACCTGCCTTTTCTGCCGAGACCAGGCTGGTTGAATGAAAGTTATTGAATGCATAAGGTAAATGCCTCGTGTCTGTCATAGTACCACTATACAGGATATGTAGATGGCATTTCCCTCCCTCTCCATAGGGAATAGGATATGTTTTCCAGAAGAGCTGACATGCAGTGCCAGCATGACACCCACATGTTGACACTGATTTCCTCACTGCTCTCTTTGATCAGCTGTCAACAGCTGCCTGTTGGATGGATTTGAACAGTCTGGACCACTGCGATGGCAAAGCAGAATGTCAAATCAAATCACATTTTATTTGTCACATGCTCCGAATACAACAGGTGTAGGTAGACCTTACTGTTAAATGCTTACTTACAAGCCCTTAACCAACAATGCAGTTTTAAGAAAAATAAGAGTTAAGAAAAGATTTCCTAAATAAACTAAAGTAAAAAAAGTAACAATAAAATAACAACAACGAGGCTATATACTACCGTGTACCGCTGTGCCATTTTTCAAGGTTGCATTTCAGCAACCCATTCCATACTGTATCCTTCATCTTAAAGTGCTTTTCGACTTGCACTTGTAATCAACTCCACACAGACCATATGTGCTGGCGCATCACAACCGCACAGCAGCTCCACCCAGCTGCATGCAGATGCAAATTGTATACGGATGGTAAGTGGTGGGATGGAGGGAGGGCTTAAGGCCAGTGAGAAAGAGGACACAGGAAGATTATGTGCTCACATCCATATGGGCTGCTGCGCTAGCGTGTGGAAAACATTTCTGCTTTTAAAAAGAGGAGGGGATTAGACTGCAGTGCTCTTCAGGCCCTGTAACTGAGAGTGAATTGATTACTAAATTGATGATACTTTCTACTTCAGGAGATAGAGTTTGTGTTTGAGAGAGAGAGAGAGAGAGAGAGAGAGGGAGAGGGAAAGAGAGAGGGAGAGGGAGAGATAGAGGGAGAGAGGGTGGGAGAGATAGAGAGAGGGAGAAAGTGAAAGAGAGAGAGAGATAGAGAGAGAGAGGGAGCGAGAAAGAGAGCACTTAAGGAAGTCGGGAACAAACAAATACCATTGCTTATGTGCAGACGGCACCATCCAAGAGGTAAAAGGCTCAGGGTTGCAGAGATGATCTGATCAAGCCCCATTTTCAAGGATTGATAAATTGCTCTTGGGGTTGTTGAGGTTGAAATCAACAGGTAACAACATCAGTGACAACACAATACACTGAAGCTGGTTGCCAGGATGCCATCCTCCTCCTGCTATAATCTGCAACAGGGAGACGGGGAGAATTGATCCAGTAGATGGATGCATGGATCTCCTGACTCCTGTCCAGACAATAATTTCTTATCTTGTAGTTATTAAAAGCAGCAGAGTTATCAATTTGACAAGAGGACACCTTCTAATCTTGTTGCTGTATTCACAAGTATCTGTGACATGTCGCAAACACACAAGCACCAGGGTAACATTGGCAAGCTTGTCAAATAAAACCAGTAGCCTGTATACTACAGTTGCTTTTTTTGTGTGAACTAGCCTACGTTGTTTTTGGTCGGCTCTGGCTACGTTTGTGACGGCAAGCGGTACCGGAGCGTCAAGTCTAGGTCCAGAAGACTCCTTAACAGCTTCTACCCCAAGTCATAAGACTGCTGAACAATTAATCAAATGGCTACCCAGACTATTTGCATTTATTTGCATTTATGCTGATGCTACTCGCTGTTTATTATCTAAAAATAGTCACTTTACCCCTATGTACATATTACCTCAACTAACCTGTACCCCCGCACATTGACTCGGTACCTGGTAGGGACAAGCTTGCAATGGTACCTGGTAGGCTACAGAGTCATATTCTCTTCCATTGTTACACTTTCCCACATTAGAATCTAAATCTACCTGAAAGTGAGGTCATTGATTTTCTAATGTATAAGTAGACTTCGCTGAGAGGAGCCTAGACGAAATTAAAAAAGTAATGGAATCATTTGAAACTTAAACACTGTTGTCTAGTTTATAACTGATTGTGCACCGAAAAGTCAGCCAGCTGAATACATTTTGAAAAATGTCCCTCATTTGCTTTAAATCTATAATAGCATTTACAAATGAAAATGTTCAGGCTTATGAAATGTAGCCTGCAGTGTGATATGTCATCTTGTTAAAATCCTGCTTCCTCCATTCTAAAGGATGTACCCATGGGCATGGGAATGAGCACAACCTCTACGGAGAGGGCGGAATTCAATTCTCCTTGGTTTTTGGCCACACTGCTACAGGTCATGCAGTAGATTTGCCACAGCTTTAAGCTGTAGCTGCAACAGGCATTAGTAAAGGCAACAGAGATACAGAGAGAGCCCAGCCCAGAGCCAGTTCCTGTCTATGCATGGGTCTCTTTTCTACAGTACTATAAACATGGGGATTCATCTATAAACCCTTCATCAGCTGCGGTTCCATGCCATCATTGAAATCTGTTTATCACTTTGTGGTTACTGTAGACTACTATATCAGCCTTAGGCTGCAGGACAACAAAAATCCCCTGCCATGAGCACACAGGTTGCCTATGAAATTGTCAGGGAAGAACTCAATATCAAAATGTTCATATCAGCTAGTCAATTGGGCTATAGGTCAATCCAGTTCCATCCACTCTCAATATTTGCATAAAGATATTAATCCCGCGGTTGTTCGGTTTGACAGGACCATTGGGTCAGTCCGGTGGAGCAGCGGCGCGGGAGGTAATCCCCTCTCCCTTCCAGCCACTCCCACCGACGGGCTCTGTGCTCTCACTAGCCGGTTAAGCTTGAGTTGCTTCTGATGCTGCAGCTACCGTAGTCGCTATATCTCCCCATAACAGCAGTCATGGCGACAGAGGTCCAAACGCTCACTCTGGATCGAGGTAAGACGCACAATGGTCGGATTCGCTTTCTTGTTGAATTATTTCTGGATCCCGAAACTTGAGCGAACGATGCATTGGCGGACCACATTTAAGTTGAAACTACTATAGGCTATTATTTCAGTTTTACATTCGTCAGCTTATATTTCTCTCTCGCTGGATACCGTTATTTGCTGGGAATAAAATGTCTGGACCGTTTGGTGCGCACTCTGCAAAATTGGATAAAACGGCTTAATTAAATAATGCTGTTCAGCAATATTATAACAAATGTGTTATTAACGCACAGTATTACATCCCACTGCATATGAATAGAGTATATTTATCTCTGTTATGTAACATCCAATAGAATATTATCTCGCTGTATTCTTCACTTCGTGATTGGGAGAAATAATTTATTGGGGGCAGGAATCCAATCACGCTTAAATCCTTACTTCTCTAGACATCAGACAACCTTTGGATGGGTAGGCTTAAGAATATATAACAAACAGCTTTTTTAATTGGTTTATATTTTTCTTGAAACTAATGGTCATTTGGACAGTGAACAAGAAAGGGGTACAGGTCTTCACCCCATAGCATACCCGTTGTCGACAGTGAAAAATTAATTCACCTGCGGCATTATTCTAAAAGGAAGGTTGAGTCCACAATGTAGTCTACCTATAGCCTACGTCATATTTCGGAGTAGTAATAGGTCGACTTGCACGCGGACTTCAGTTGATATTGCTTTCCTACAGTAGCCTGCCTGTCCAATGATAACAGATGGATAGCTTCTAATAGCTTCTCCTGACCATTCTTTAATTTTGATATTCGAAACGGGGACATTGGGGAAATCAGATTAAATGTGTAGCCTACGTTTTAGTCTGTAAATGTGTAGCCTACAGAGTGCTTAGAACGAATCCGGTGGTGAAATACATTAGTGTGGCTGCATGGCACAAACGAAAGGGGTGGTGTTAAAAATAGAGAAAGATGATACATCTGGGAAAAGTAATGGGCATGGGCCCACTTTGAATGATTGCCACAACAGTTAGTGACCGTAGGAAAAACTGTACACGCCTTGGAATAAACAACTCACGGGAATGTAGAAGGCAAGAGGATATAAACATCTGTCTAAATTGGAAAATTACAAATGGTGACCTCTCTACGTTGTATTGACCACAGCATTGCGCATGAGTAATCGAGCCTGGATGTTATCATGAAGGATGGAATGGATGTAAACCCGAACGAGGATCATCAGCGAGTGACCTGTCTTTATACCCAAGGAATAACGGATAATATAACGGTTTTAGTCAAACGTCTTCACATACTGTATACGAGCTTGAATGGGGAGTGGGTGCAAGGGCAAAAACATGATACAGGGCAAAATGATAAACAAGAAGCTGCGTTATATGACACGTTGGGGAAGAGTTTTTTTCTCCCCAGTTAAACTGAAATATATATGCCAGTATAGGCTACTCAACCCTTTCCATTGGGTTTGCATAGGTAGACTAGTGAGTCAGAGCCCCTATCATTTCAGAGAGAACATTCAGGTTGCTGCTGTATCCACATGCTCTGCACAGTAACATTAAGTGGTCACTGCCCTGCAGCAGTGATCATGTAGGGGATCATAATGATAGCTTTACAAGAGCTGTCATTGTCTTTGCACAGAGTCCTTTGTCGCTGCTGCCACTAGCGAAGAAACACTGTCATTGATATTGAAAAGAAGCCTGTTTTTTTGTTGAAAGCAGGATGTGTTAGGAATTTGTCACACACACGAAGAGGCGGGAAACTCACATTGTGCTTTGAGGTCATGACTGCACTTCCTGCTATTGTCTCAGGAAATGACTCAAACGCCACTGTCCTGTGGAGAAACAGCCTGTGTTGGAACCTCCCTGCTCATGGCACCAAAGTTCTCCTTCGACGATTGACTCTCATTCAAACACTAACCGGCTCCAGGCATGCCAAGACTATTGAAATTGATAGAGATACTGTGAGAGTTCTCATCAACTGTGTGCCATGAAGTCCTAATAATATCAGTCAGGCTGAGGCTGTACAGTAATCACAGGGAAATGTGTTCTTTCTGCCAGATATTTGCTGATGGAGAGGCATTTGAGGCCTTTGTGAGCAGAATTCCTATCTATTTGCTGATTGAGCGGTGTAGGAAGACACAGATGCTCAAACAGGTTTCTGTGCTGTCTGAAATTACAGTGGATTTACTAAGAGGCCAAAATCGAGGGAGAGCAGAAGCTTGAAATCTGGAAGTCAATAGTTTTTTGATGCTCTCCATGCATGGTTTATTGCCGTAATAAATATAGAACAACCACACATTTCCTTGCAAGTTATCACTGATCCTTTGTTTGAGTCTATTCACAGGGGAGAAAGGGCAACAAACTATAGCCTACTCAGGGCCCTAAGCATGTTGTCTCACCATACTGCAGACAGGCTTTGCTTTGCTTGCAGAGGTCACTGGATTTGTTCATTGTTGCGCAGCAACCTCCCCACTGTACCTTGCTTTGGGTGATAACAGAGAGGAGGGATTACAGGTGAGGTGAACAGCCAGCTCAGCAATTTCATCAACGGAGAGCTGTTTAGAATGGCACAGCTCTGGGTAAGCTCTCATTAGAACCACAGTGAAAGGAAATGTCATTTGTTTGGGATGGACATCTGCCAGGTAATCAGTCAGAGGAAGGGAGACAAAAACAAAGTTCAGAGTGTTATCCGCTTCTGCCTTAGGCTAATGAGCCCTGATGGGGACCGTCTAAGGAGTGATTCATTTCCCCTCTATAGTCAGGAATGTCACTGCAGGGCCATTTAGTGTTAATTCACTCGGCTTATGGGGGGGATTGATAAAGTGAGGTGCGTCCATTTAAAAAGCTCTCCTGTTGAGGAGCTGGCCTTGTGTCTGGCAAGCTCCTGCTGGCCTGTTCCTCTACTCATCCAGAGAATGAGCACAGTAGAGGTTCTTGTGTGGTAATTTCAGCGTGGTTGCCAACGGCACAAAGGATACGCGGGTCAAACTGGGAAGTGGCAGATGGCATGGCCTCTCCGGAGCAATTTATTCTGGCATGTGTAAATCAGTCATTCTGGTAGTGCCAGTGTTAGGGCACTGCTCTGGGAAACATTACATGTGGGAGTGAGGAATAGCTCAGACTAGTCTTGAATCAATCAGCTATGAAACGTTTCTCTATTAGGACCTTAGATGTCCCAGTAGAGATGGAGAAGATGCACCTGCATTACAGCCTCTGTTTTCATCAGCACCATGTCTTAACGAGCCAGCTGAGTTAATTGGACATGTTTATTTACACCTCACAGCATTTTTATTGAAACAACGTGCAGATATTGGAAAATATATTCTATTCAGCTATGCCCTCTATTATCAACAGGGCAATTATGTGAGGATATTGGAGCACTGCCCAGTTAAGCAAACAGCTCAAAATCATGTTTAGACTCTTACTCAAGTGTAGAAAGCAGTGAAGCACTCATTGTTTAATAACTGCGGCGTTGAAAGGCTTGGACCCCAGGAAGAGTGAAATTAGCCGTGCCTAAAGCAGGACAGCACAGACCTGGTGTGTTTCAGCACAGCAGCATTGCTAGCTGCTTGTTGTGGTCTTCACATCTACTTATGACACATCCAGAGTGATGGCCGCATTAGTAAATCCAGTCATCAAAGTAGAGCAGAAAGTGAACTCAGTGTACTTGAAAGGCTGACTCATTCTGGAACTGGTGACTGTTTTAGACACCATGATGTTTATAGTTTGAACATTGTATTTGATCAACATAATTCCATCATTTCTGTGGTCGTCTGTCATTGACATGATTTTAGGAAATCTCAAGGTAACACACAGCACAGTACTGTATATTATAGACTTATCACTAAACGTCTTGACATTGTCAGTCACAGAAACAGATTTATCACTAAACGTCTTTACATTGTCAGTCACAGCAACAGACTTATCACTAAACGTCTTTACATTGTCAGTCACAGCAACAGACTTATCACTAAACGTCTTTACATTGTCAGTCACAGCAACAGACTTATCACTAAACGTCTTTACATTGTCAGTCACAGCAACAGACTTATCACTAAACGTCTTACATTGTCAGTCACAGCAACAGACTTATCACTAAACGTCTTTACATTGTCAGTCACAGCAACAGACTTATCACTAAACGTCTTTACATTGTCAGTCACAGCAACAGACTTATCACTAAACATCTTTACATTGTCAGTCACAGCAACAGACTTATCACTAAACGTCTTTACATTGTCAGTCACAGCAACAGACTTATCACTAAACGTCTTTACATTGTCAGTCACAGCAACAGATTTATCACTAAACGTATTTACATTGTCAGTCACAGAAACAGATTTATCACTAAACACATTTACCACAAAATGTCTTTACATTGTCAGTCACAGAAACAGACTATAGTAGACTAATAGCTAATTAGATACGCACTATTAATTAATTGATTCCTCTTGGAAATGGCTCTTTAGTGGACACTGCTTTCAATAACACTTCAACAGCATTTTCAGAATATTTCTCTTCCAAAGTTGGGCACCCTCCCACCTTCATCGTTGCATTAGAACATGAATCAGAATGAGCATAAATCTTTTATTTGTTGGCTGCCTCAAGAATTCTTTCCCACAAAGAATTCAGATATTATTTTTATTGGCCTTGGTTCTATTGCTTTTATTTCTGTCTTTATTACTGTTAGGGACACATACATAGGCCCATTAGGAATGTATTCATGCATACACTGGAGGACGTACAGTATCATTTTAGTTGAAGTTGGCCACAGGGATTTCAGTAAACAGTAAGTTTGCTTCACTCTCTGTTGTAATTGGAGACGGATGATAAACCTTTCAAATAGAGAAATGTGTCATTACCCAGTCAGGAGTGATTGTTGAAATAGAAAATGTGACCGCCCCAAAGAACACGTCTCGTTACTTTCAGCTCATCCAATCAGGCAATGGTAATGTGTTCTCACTGCTGTGTGGCAAAGAGAAGTTAAACTAGGTCAGATGTTTGGCTCGTAGCATCAATGTTCCTGACTACTCAATGCATAGCAATGTACTGGTGTTTCATACTTTATTTACTTCTAGAATACTGAGGCAAGAGACATGCCTCCCCAACTTCACAGATTGAATTCATGTGAATTAGGAGTTGTATGTTTAACTTTGAACAACCATTGTTTTGTATCTCTTGCTCCCATCCTTAATTACACCTCCAATAAGAGCAGCAGTATCACCTTGACACCTTTGTCTTCCCTTGAAAATATGTGTCAAATGAAACAGGATCTTTTTTTTTATATTGCAAACGGTGCTCATGCCTTGCAGAGGTTCTAATGGCAACATCGATTTGCAGTTGTGTCAGCGTTAAAGCTGAACATACAGTAACTGCTCTTTAAATATTTTAATTTTGCGGCGGAGGGAGGAAGGGTGAGTCCCACAGATGTTGCGGACATCTGGACCCCCTGAGTCCATCTCTAGAGTTGGTGAAGCGCTAAGGGGGCTGAAGTCTCATTGGAGTGTGGAGAAGAGGAACGACGAGGAAAATGCTAATGGTTTAGTGGTTGAGTGAATCCATCTCAGTGGAGTGAGAACAGTGGAGTGAGGACAGTGGAGTGAGAACAGTGGAGTGAGGACAGTGGAGTGAGAACAGTGGAGTGAGGACAGTAGAGTGAGGACAGTGGAGTGAGGACAGTGGAGTGAGGAAATCCAAAGAGAGGAGCTCTGTAGAGGCCTACAGGACTGGTATCCTGGGGATTCACTGAGACACGGTCTTTTAATGAAGTGGAATAGAGAGAGAGAGAGGGGGCCAGATCCATGCATACTCTCAAGCTCCTCTCTCAGATGGGTTGGAGTGTTAGTTAGTAAGGCAGGCCAGGATCGTGTTGGCTGACTGTGTGTTACCCTCCAGATGTACTGTAGTTATTCATGGAGTGGCTCCGGCTTGGTAACGGGCCACGCCATGTGGGCGGTGAGGGTATTCTTAGTGGTGTGTAGAGCTACTCTTTCAAAGCGGTTTGCCTTTGTATTAGTATTGTAGGCTGAGGGACTTGCTGTTGGTGGTGTAGCTCAATATTACCATGGTTTTACTGGTCTGTGTGTGTCTACATAGCCAACTATAATAAGGACTTAATAAGTTCTCAGCTGGTCTCCTAGGTGATGTGGTTGAATGCACCACGCAGGGATTTGATGTGACGCGTCATTGTAACGTGTCTTATTTGGGAGTCGTTGCAGACTAAGCTATTTGGATGTGACATAACTCTGTGCCTGGATTCCCATAGTCATTGATACTGCAAATCACCCTGGGCTGCCAAGCAAATCTCATACCCTGTGGGTACCCTGTGGGTTTATACCCCTTAGATCACACACAAAGGAAACCATTTGATGTCTCACTCCTCAGTCCTCACACCGTAGACAAAATACAGGATTCCAGCAGAAATGCCTGACGTAGGCAGCTCCTCACAGGAATGGATGGTGTTCTATTACTGCTGCATGTTCTACAACAATTATCACACAACACTATCCACGGTCTGTCCAAGACATTCTGTCCACAAATAGCCATCTACTTATTGAAACAAATTGACACGACAGTGCTTGCAGAGGGGATGAGCTAGCAGACCAAGGGAAGCAGTGTGGATGATGGGTATGATAAGTGTCACGATGCAGCAAATGAAATGCAACTGCTGGAGAGGGGAGGCTTTTGTGACCTATGACCTGTAATAACTCTAGGAGCAGGAGAGCCTCTGCTGTAGTCTAGCCCTCATCACTGGTCTAGGGGGATAACAACTGTCACATCTGGTAACAAGAGGTCCTATTTACTGCTGGTGTGTTGGCTGACTGGGCTCAGACACTGGACAGTCTGAATAGGGGAGATGGGGCATGACATTTATGGCGTCGTTACAATATTTGCGATTTTTTTGTTATTCAAATAGGGGTCTAAAATACTGCCTTTGACTGCTTGTAGCCTAAGACTTTTCCGGACTGCTTTCTCCTTTCAAACAACTTGATACCCTGTAACGGCAGCCTTCCTCCTCTTCGTCTGAAGAGGAGGTGTAGCAGGGATCGGACCAAGACGCAGCGTAGTTTGTGCTCAACATGATTTAATCAAGACGAATAACGTGAACACTTACAAAATACAAAAATAACAAACGTGGCAAACCGAAACATTCCTCTCTGGTGAAACGAACACAAAGACAGGAAACAACCACCCACAAACCCCAACACAAAACAAGCCACCTAAATATGATTCCCAATCAGAGACAACACAAAACACCTGCCTCTGATTGAGAACCATATTAGGCCAAACATAGAAACAGACAAACTAGACACACAACATAGAATGCCCACCCAGCTCACGTCCTGACCAACACTAAAACAAGTAAAACACACAAGAACTATGGTCAGAACGTGACATACCCGAAATCTTTCCCTTTAGCAACCAAACACGGTTAGCTTTACTTTTACAAAATAGCTTCTTAGCCTATAACCCAGTTTATTTCAAAGAATGTATTTATTTAATTCCCCAGACAGAAGTTGAAAGCCAAACTACTTGAAAGTGGTGCTGAACAGGTGGAGAATCCCAACTATTGCTTTTGATCAGTGTAGCGTCAAAGTACAAAAACTGACCTCCCGAAAAATCCCATCTATAAACAAAAATGTTTTAGAAATCTTAATCATTGAAGCGTTGCTCGATGTCGGAGGCCTCGTCAGAGACCTTGACGTGGATGAAGAAATTGCCGCTAATGGGCAAATGAGAGCAGGCAAAAGCGCTCCTGATCTGGCTCTGACCTCGCTATAATGAGAAATAAATGCTCATAAACTACCCAGGCTGCTTGGAATAATACCAGCAGATTACTGGCCACTCATTAGTACAAAGCTAACTTTGTTTTTTACAGGTATGGTACAGAATGTTGTACAACCTCATTCACCTTACTTAAGGACTCATTGGATGCTTATTCAATCTGATGGAAATTCTGTACATTAGCTACATTACCATTGTAGGGGTAATGTAAAGTAGTAATGAATACTGTTAGATCCCTCCGTTCACACTCACAGGTTCAGAGAAAAGTGTCCCCTTTCCTGTGCCCGACTCTCTATGGACCAGCTCTAATTCCGCTCTCGTCTCCCCAAAGCTTAGGGTTCTTACCAGAACAAGCTGCCTCTAGGGTAGACTATACCACCCACGCCTAGACTTAGAGCGTTGGGCCAGTAACTGAAAGGTCGCTGGTTGGAATACCCGAGCCGACAAGCTGGGAAAAAAATCAGCCGATGTGCCCTTGAGCAAGGCACTTAACTTAAGCTCCAGGGGCGCCGTACTACTATGAACGAACCTGTAAAAAAAATACATTTCACTGCACCTATCCGGTGTATGTGACAATAAAACCTATATTTTTTGTACATCCTTTAGAACGTCCTATGCGATAATATCTGTGCTATACAACACCATCATTACAGAAGATGCTGAGTGGAGTCGTGGAGTTAGGGTGATGAATGCCCTGTAAAGATCTCCCTGACAACACTTTGTGGCTTGCAGTAACCAATCCTGATGGAAATCGACCCCACCATTTCTTCTGGTTTAATGTAATCCACGCTGGTACTCTGGGTATCATGTTCTTTGTCCATGTATACTTGTGTAATAACAGTAAATGTTGTGCCCTTGTATGTCTGTTTGACTGCCTAATACAGGCACAAAACAAACCTGCCTAAACAACCACAGTTCTATGTATGCAGTTCTCCCTCCTCTTACCTAGTTCGCCCTAGGTCTGTAAACGGTAATAGCTTTTCTGTCTCCTCTCTGCCTCACCGGGTTACAATAGATTGTCTTCCGTCTCAGTCCAGCCTCCCTGGGTTCGGCGTGATGTTTATAAACATCGTCGGGTGTTTACCTCTCTCTGTTGGTGTGGTACAGAACATGGCGCTAGTTCAACACCAGGGTAATAGTGTTTAAGATCATTGTTTAGAATCCTTGCACTTAGCCTCAGTATACACTTGCTATTCCGATGCAGTTGGATATTTCTTGGATTAATAAAGTAGACTCACTTAACGACGTTTCATTTGTCACGTCTAAGCTATATTATCGACTCCAATACATCATCTTGCAATTTCCCTCCTGAGTGGCACTGTGTCACTGTGTTCGACATCAAGCTAGGTAGGAAGAATATAACATCTGTAGCTGATTACAAGTGGTTTGATCACTTTGGAGCGACTCGCTGGTCTTTGCACATGCTCAAGGGATAAAGGGTGACAGATGCACATTATCCACCAACTGCTTTTTATTTAGTTTCTTCTAAAACAACTGACCCAATGTAACGATCTTCGTCTTCATCTTCTGATGAGGAATATGAAGGATCGGACCAAAATGCAGCGTTGTAAGTGTCCATGATAATTTATTATATCAGAACACGAAAATACAAAATAACAAAGTGAATGAAAGAAATTAAAATCGAAACAGTTCTGTCTGGTGAAAACACAGACACAGAAAACAACCACCCACAAACAAAAGTGGGAAAACAGGCTACCTAAGTATGGCTCTCAATCAGAGACAACGATAGACAGCTGCCTCTGATTGGGAACCATACCAGGCCAAACACAGAAATACAAAACATAGAACAAAACATAGAATGCCCACCCCACCCCAACTCACGCCCTGACCAAACCAAAATAGAGACATAAAAAAGGAACTAAGGTCAGAACGTGACACCCAACGATTAGGCTGAGCACCAAACCCCTCCTCTCCCCTTCCAGCATGTACTCTCATTTCTTTCATTTTCCCTGTTTGTCTCTAAGAGTGTGAAAAAAATCTGCTTTACTCTGGATTTCTTCAGGGGATGATAATTAGAAGTGGAGAGTTTACTAGACACAGGAGTCAAAGTCTTTAACTCAGGGCATCATGGGTTTGTTTTAAAGGATCTAATGCTCGTGGTGCCTGCTCCAGCCAGGAATCGCTCGCTTTGAACGGAACAATTCCCTCCCTCGAAGTCCACCCCCCATTTCCTCATGCATGGAGCAGGCCTAATGCAAACTACGCTGGGATTTCTTTCTCTCTCTCTCTTGTTCCCCTTGGCGTTGACTCAGTTTTTTTCCATTATCCTCTCTATCGATTCGCTCCGGACTTCTTTTTCAAGGCTCTGAGGTTAATGTAATTCAATGGGTCATTTTTTTCCTTCTTGTCATTTCTCTCTTTCACTCTCTCTCTCTCTCTCTCTCTCTCTCTCTCTCTCTCTCTCTCTCTCTCTCTCTCTCTCTGACCTTCTCCACCTCTCTCTACCTTCCTCTCTCTCCTTCTCTTTGCCTCTCCCTCTCTCTCCTCCCTCTCTCTGCCTCTCCCTCTCTCCTCTCTGTCTTTCTTTCTCTCTCTCTGTCAGATGTGGCCAGGGCAATTGAGCTGCTGGAGAAGCTACAGGAGTCCGGGGACGTCCCGGGTCACAAGCTGCAGTCCCTGAAGTTGGTGTTGCAGAGTGAGTTCTGCACAGCCATTAGAGAGGTGAGTCGATTCCCCTGCACCACGGCACCACGGTCCCACGGCCCCAGGGTCCTTTTGCTCCTGCCAACACAGGGAAATTGACCACAGGTGACTGATGGTTATTTTAATGAATAAATGTGGCTACACAACAATGCAGACTTTTAGGGGTGTTTTCCCAGACACGGTCAGCTCAGACACACAGACGGAAGAGTAAGAGGGCCATCAATACTCAGACTGAGGTCATCTAGTAGGAAATTTTATCCACTAGAGGAAATGTCAGAGAGGGCTGGCCCTTTCATTGGACAGCAGGATGAGAGAAGCCTGGCCTGGGAGTCAGGCAGAGACACTGGAGCCTGGTGCTGCCTGGTGGTGGGGGAGGCTTCATGTCTCTGCCAGGAGTAGCAGCTAGGCAGCACCCTACAGACTAGGTTACAACAGCTGGCCATTGAGAGGGAAAGAGCGAGAGAAACACTTCAACCACCAACAACACATCCAGTCACCAGGGAAACTAGAGAGGATCAGCTTGGATTAGATGCCGAGGCTGACCGGCCATAGTTTCCAGTCAATGACGTCGTTGTTTGAGCTGACACTTTGGCACGGTGCAGAATGGCTCTTTCTCGTAGAGGTCTGACTGCTAGAGGAGCTGGAGAGTGAAGATGAGTGGTCGTGGCCATGAGGATGATTGCTGTTATTACAGAGATCGTTATCAGCACATACAGTTAAGTTACGCTGCAACATTCAACAGCTGTGGCGTTCACGTCAGTGGTTATTGGATTAACAGCCTCCCAAGACAATAAATGCTCCCATGTCTCTATGGAAGAGCAGAGAACATGGCGTTTATGTGAATTGAGCAATACCTTGTCATACGTGCCGTGTCACATGTGTTTACAATCCAGCATGCGGTCACAACCCCTGTATTCACTTTTCTAGCACATGCACATTTTTCCATGCAAATTTTTCCATGCACATTTTTCCATGCACATTTTCCCCAGACTATGGATAGTGACGAGCATCGTAAAACACTTCCCAGCGGCTCGCTCTTAATACCCTGACATAGCAGGACTAGACTGCTGAGCCTCTTTGAGCTACATTGGTGAGTTAATCGTAATGTAGTCACATTTGATCTCATCTGACCCCTGTTCTGTGCTGTAATATGTCTGCAGATGGGAAATCTTTGTAGTTGAGAGAGCTACGTCGTGGGGATTCTAACCAAAAGGAGAGAGACTTTATTCTTCAAAACAACTTAATTCTTAGATTTGCAAAAATGAAGCAATCAAAACAACCACTCAACATTGCCACCGTTGTCCGTTCAAGCCTGCATGTTTCCACACATCTAAGTTCCTGTAGATTGTTAAAACAGAATGTCACATACTGCAGTCACACCTACACGGTTCTTATCTGTACGCCCAGACAAATGACTAAGTCACACAAGACAAGTCTGTATCAGCAAAATACTAACATATAACAATGGACAATTCTCCAAATAAAAACAGCATAGTATGTTCAATTAAACAACATAGTAGGTCATTAAATCATTTCCTCCACAGCTATTACAGGAAGATTAGGGGTTGCGTCAGAGCCATATATTGTTGCGCGGTATTGGGATTCACCTGCATGTCATTTCATTAATGCAGATGACCTATACTGCATTAAGCTGGGGCCACCAGGTATTATAATTGAGCGATTTGATTTGTTCCCCTCGTCTCATATCTGCTGGTGAAGCTCATTTCATGGTCTGATGAGCAGACACAGAATCCCACAGACCAGGGTAGCTTGATCATGTCTCTACTGTAGAAGTCACAGAGGTGATCCGTCTGAAAACCTTCTTCACAGTGTCAATAGAATTTACAGCCACATGAATCAGCCTAGCTATGGGTGAGGGGGTTAACTGGCTAACTGTTGATAGGGGAAATTGATGGAGGATGGAAATGCCTGCTAAGGTGAAAGACCCCCAATTACAGAGAGATGGAGTGACGAGGAGCGTTGCTCTTCCCAACCATGTCTACCAATGACATCTCGGAGCTCGGAGAAAGTGAGTCGTCAGAGTCAATCTGCTTTGCAAATGGAAAGGGAAGGACACCAGGGAAGACAACTGGGAGCGCTAACCAGCTGGAAATGATGGAGTTTATGATGATTTCCAGCCACTCTGTTAGCTTGACTTAAAGCCTTATGCATATCAAGAACTGGTCCTGATGAAAGTCATCCGAGAGCCCCGAGCAAACGATTCAACCACACATGAAATCGAATCATGAACTTCATTAGTCACAAAACAATGCAGGTCATTTTTCCTTGCAAAAGAAAAAGCATAGTCTGTTCCAATGAACTGAATCAATTATGTGATCATAGAGTTGTAGTAGCCTGATGATAATGGAATAGTGCATATGAATACGGGTCTCACTTTGAATTCATATAAAGGAAAGGATTTGTGTGCCGCTCCGTTGAGGGCAGACCTTAGTCTCTTACTACATTTACTGTGATCTGAAGGCTGAAAGCCACTTCATTTAATTATCTCTGTGTGTTTAATATTCTCTTTTTGTGTCATGCTGACAGAGCGAGGGAGGTCTGTGAATGAACAGTTATTAAATGCCATTTCGCTTCTACCAAGTGACCCCTTTCAACTCTGTCAGCTAGAGAGAGGAGAAGGAGAGCTCTTCAAACTCTCTCTCTCTCCGTCTCATCCTTCCCCATTTTGCTCTCCACTCCTCGTCTCAGTAAAGAGAGGGAGACGGTCAGGGAGCCATGGTTACACGCGTCATGCCAGGCACCCTCTGGGCAGCTCTCTCCACTATCAGGCATTGTGGCGTCCTCGTAAGGCTGACGGTAGACTGGTAGCCCCCAGCCCATCAAGCACAATGAGCCTTCCATAGAGGTTAAATAGATCTGAGTTAATGAAAGCCTGCCGTGGTAAACGCCCAGTGAACCGGAGAGTCAGGAGAGAGAGGGAAGAGAGAGAGAGTATATTCACGAGGGACAGGAAGAAAGTAGAGTTTGGAGGTAAAGATGGATGCATAGTAACAGGAGGGGGAATGAGGTAGAAATTATGCCTTCAGGAGTGCAATTCTTTCAAATCTCACTCTCTCTCTCTCTTTCTCTCTCTCGCGCTCTTTCTTCCTGTATGTATCTGTATGTTCCCTGGAGCTTCACAACATCAACTGACGGCAAAAAGAACACAGCAATTTGTTCCATGTTGTGACTGTTTTCTTTATGTTATTGGAGATTATTTTCCCCCAATGAATTATCAGAACAGAAGGTTAAGTTCATTCATTAACAGTGTTGTCAGACTGAGTTCAACTGGGTTCATTAAGGTCAACCTAAAAAGCTCCAATATCTCATTTTTGTAAGTGATCTACTTGCTCAGAACAAAATACAATTGATTTATTTGGTTGTTGGGAATTGTGAGCTTGAGGTTATTATTTTATTTTCATATCAACAATGGACTTTGTTTTTCATCAGTCAGATATACCAAGGCTTCACGAAACCACTTGTTTTATTGTTGAAACAGATGAAGCACTTTGAAGTCGCAAAGAGGCAAGGCCTTTGTTTTGCTCCAGCTCGTCATACAGAAACATTGAATGATGGTTGAGCCCAGAAAACACATGCTCTCCTTTGTAGAGAGTAGAGACATACCGAGGTGTGAGCCGATGAGTAAAAACCCTATTAGTTTCCATGCCAGAGAAAAACAATACAATGAAAAAGCTTTCAATTCACTGCACAGGATAAAAACTAAGTCAATGTTGTTCTTCAAGAAGGGTTTGAGACGTTACAATTTAATTTGGTTTGCTCGTTGAATAATTCAGCAGTAGTTAGTGGTAAATCCAATTTGCACTTCAACTAGTGGATGTTTGTGCATATAGTTAAGCAAATTACAGATTGAAATAGCTTGACCTTTATTGTTATTCGTGTGTTTCCCGAGACACAATTCTCCTGAGTCATGGCAAGGCATCCACTGAGACCTTGAATACACAACAGTCCATACATCTTAAGTGTATTTAAATCAGGCTCACAATGATGGATGGATGCTGTATCTTACTATGAAGAACGATGCACGTGAAAAAATGTTTATAGAATGGACCAGCCGCAAGCCTCTTGGCTAAAACACACAAAGGATGTGGGCTAATATGAGTCACATCAAACAATTACATGAGCCCGTATGAGGATGTAGGCCAATGTCTCATGTAATGTTCAGCAATGCAACACTAATCAGAGCAGTCATAATGTTTCTAGTTGTTTCTGTTGGATCACCAGAGGAAGGTGTCATTTAAAAAAAAAAGTATTTATTGTACCTTTATTTAACTAGGCAAGTCAGTTAAGAACACATTCTTATTTTCAATAATAATGTCATACTGTACACTGGGGGTGCTATTGTAAATGGTGTCGATACTGTATGTCATATTCTGTATAGAAACGACTCAAAATAGCTCTTTTACACCTGAAAGCTTTCCATTGGCACATAATGCTGACTCCTCTTTAGAGGAGGTTAGAACACACTGTAGATGTGGAAGAGGTGTTCTGGAATAAGGTCCCATGACGGTGTTCAACATTGGAAATCAAAGAGTCGCTCAGCTGAAAAACAAAGAACTGCTTTTTGACTGTAACACCAGAGTTCCACTAGTGTATACACCTTTAAGTTATACTAGGGATATTGTGATTCCATAGCTGGGGCCGACAGTGAGGACTTGTGAAGAGCGGAGTCAACAACCTCTACATAATCAAAACAGTTGCTTTGTAAGGTGTTAAACATCATTCACAGTTAGCCATTGTTATGTATTACTGAACAAAAATATAAACGCAACATGTAAAGTGTTGGTCCCATGTTTCATGAGCTGAAATAAAAGATCCTAGAAATGTTCCATACGCACAAAAAGTGTATTTCTCTCAACTTTTGTGAACAAATTTGTTTACATCCCTGTTAGTGAGCATTTCTCCTTTGCCAAGATAATCCATCCACCTGACATGTTTGGCATATCATGAAGCTGATTAAACAGCATGATCAGTACACAGGTACACCTTGTGCTGTGGACAAAAAAGGCCACTCTAAAATGTGCAGTTTTGTCACAACACAATGCCACAGAGGACTGAGGGAGCGTGCAATTGGCATGCTGACTGCTGGAATGTCCACCAGAACTGTTGCCAGAAAATGTAATGTTCATTTCTCTACCATAAGCCACCTCCAATGCTGAATTTGGCTGTACGTCTCACACCGCAGACCACGTGTAACCCAGGACCTCCACATCCGGCTTCTTCACTCGTGGGATCATCTGAGACCAGCCACCTGGACAGCTGATGAAAATGAGGAGTATTTATGTCTGTAATAAAGCCCTTTTGTGGGAAAAGCTAATTCTGATTGGCAGGTCCTGTCTCCCCAGTGGGTGGGCCTGGCTCCAAGTGCCCTCCCAGGCCCACCCATGGCTGCACCCCTGCCCAGTCACGTGAAAGCCATAGATTAGGACCTAATGAATTTATTTCAATTGACTGATTTCCTTATATGAACTGTAACTCAGTAAAATCGTTGAAATTGTTGCATGTTGCGTTTATATTTTTGTTCAGTATATAAATGATGCCCGAAATGCCCCAGTGGCCTTGCCTTGGCCCCAAGTCTGGTCAGGTCCACTGAGCCATGGCCCAGTGAGTACCAGGAGCTGGGCCATGGAGCTGGAAACAGACAGGTCTGAGGCTTTTTGGTAGAACACCAGGGTAAATCCTCAGTGGAAATTCACCTACAGTACCAAGAGTCTTAGCTCCACTCGCTACTCCGTTCCGAACACCACTCTCTTCAGTTTATTTACTCAGTGCCATGTGTTACCCACATGAGAGAAAACCAAAAGGGGTAGTAGCGCCACACCACAGTGTGCTATGAGTATTTTGTACTTACTGATGCACCACGGTTTGCTTATGCTAATTGTCGTAGGGACCAGATGTTTGAGCAGCCTTAAGGGCAGTATGTAGCAGGAGGCAGCAGGATCAGGCGCCAAATAGTGTGCAGTTGATTAACAGTGAAAGGTGGTTCCAGGTGGATGAAGAAATCCAATGAATATCTACATAATCTTCGAAGGTATTTGCAAAATTAACACTCTCAAAATACAGGTTTGAATTGAAATCAAAAACCTAACCCTACCAACTACCAAGGCTGGTAGCCTACGACATGGATTGAACATGCAAGAGACTTGGAGAAATGTAGCAGAAAATTCAAACGTACTGAGAAAATACACTCATGGTTTGTCCATTTTTCTCTCTCTTTCAGGTGTACCAGTACATGCATGAAACAATCACAGTCAATGGCTGTCCGGAGTACCAGGCACGGGCTACAGCGAAGGTGAGCAACATACTCTAATCTCAGACTGGCTTAGCTGTATTGACCAAACTTGAGGCTGAAAGATACTGTACAACGTAGCCTAGATACACAAACACCCATCATGTATCCTTCAGATGATCAAAGAATGGAGCAGGTTTGGTGTACAATGAATTACTCATTAGCAGACTTTGGATGTAAACACTTGAGAGGTTCTACCAATGAGTCCCTCCGCCACCGCTCATTCATATTCCTTCTGAGGAGAGCTTCTTTTGTGGAGGAGAATAAAGCAAGCAGACATCTAACAGTGAAAGGGGGACAGGAAAAGAGGGAATCAAGAGGGAGGGTGAGATGAGAGAGAGGAGTGCATCTCAGTCCTCTCTCCCAGTGTTAACAAAACATCAGAGAGGGAGTGAAGAAGAGATGGGGCAACATAGGGAGGTACGCACACTGACTTATTCAATTGGATGCTCCTTCCAGAGACTGGGCACATAGAGGAGTAGGACACGGATTGATTGACAACACTGGGCAAGCAGAATGAATAGATAACTAGGCCCGGTGTGGAGTACAATTCCAAAGGGCTCTTTTTTTGTCAGCGAAACGTTGTCTCTTCAATCGCAAATGGTTTGCAAAACTTTGACTATGGTTCAGTCCCTTTCTCAAGGAGTAGTGAACGGGGTAACCTTTTTTACGACTTTAATCAGACTGTGGATTGTGTTGTGAATTTCCACCTTGGATGAAAGGTGTGCAAAGACATAGCTTAGGCCTATTGAAGGACACCACTGTATCTGATGTTGATGGAATATCAAAATACTCTTTCTAGCCTGCTCAGATCAAATGGTTTTGAGGTTGATGATATGCTGCTGTTACAGCGACGTGTCCTTTTCATTTCCCTTCGAATATCCATAATTAGTTGAAAATTCAAGGTCCCTGTTCAACATTATAAAGTACATCTTCATTAACACATAATTTTATTTTCATAGCATATTCAAGGGCTGTTTTGAAAGAGAGAATGTAGATAGTCAAATCAAACTACTTTACAATTCATGAAAGAGGCCTTGGGGTTTGTACTTAACAGTGTTAAAGTAAGCCAGATTGTCCATATGACACTGTTTACACAAGAAAGCAATGACAACAGCATGAAGTGCCTTTCAACTTTGTCCTTGTCCATCACCAGTCTTTTCAAAAGAATATTAAATACAGCCACCAGCGGAGCAGCAATTAACATAGAGCAAACTCCGTTGACTGGCTTCCACGCCCATGGGAGTGATTTCAATCGATGACATCGAAATGAGATGGTGCGCTGCTTTTGAAAGTGCCGCCCTCCTGAGAGTTTCCGTTTAGCTGAGCCGGTGCTTGTTTCATCAGCCTCGTCTCCAAGTACATCTCAAGTACATCACTGACCAAAGACCTGGAGGGCAGCACTCAGCACATTTCACATGAATCACTTTAAGTAGGACATCGGGGGCCTAAAAACGTGTTATAGTGGAAAACCAGGGATCCCTTGATAAACCAGCAATCTTGAGGCATTAGCAGGGTAGATGCTATTTTAGATGCCTTTGCTGCAGTGTTGCTGGTGAGCGTTTACCAATTAAAATGTGTTCCACCTGAGAACATGATCACTTGATTCAGTTTATTACCCAGTTAATTGAATCAATTCCAGACTGTAATTCCTGGCCTGAGGTTTTTATATTTTATCTTCCAGAGATGGGAGACCACTTAGTCTATGGTGCTCCAGAGAAAAGACTGAGCTGAACTGATGGCTGATGATAATAACATTTTTATGAAATTAAGTCATTTCCATACGGTACTGTGACATTACTTGGGCAATTTCCCAGTAAGCTGTCATTTGTGTTTGGTTCGCCCCAGACACTTTTTGCATTTGGAGGAGGCAGCCATATGCCATCTAGTTTCTTCCTCCCAGGAAGGGAGATAAACTTGTGAAGGTCGATTTGCCGTTAGCCAGAGTGGGGATGGTGGCATACTGAACACAGTGCTTCTTTACCTCACTGTGGGAGAGAGAGATGGAGAGAGAGATGGAAAGGGGGGGACGAAGAAGTGGAGGATCTCAGGGCTTTCACCTGCTAGGGGAAACTTTGGATCCACATACACCAAGCTTTGAAACAGAGGCCTTTTCCCCCTGCAGTTTCCTGAGAAAGTATTGCTTAATAATAATAATGAGACAGACTTGACAGACCGGCACCTGTGGCGATGTACATCTGCTGTTTCTTTTCCAGGCTGGGATAACTAGCTCCTGCACACTTTGTTTCAGACGACAAGGTGAAAAGAAGATTCCTCTAGAACTTGAAAGCCATCCCAAGCCAGTGGAATTTAATGAAGCAGGCTCACAGAGATTTAGTTCATGGGGGTGGAAGTTATCTCGCGTCTTCTTCTCCAGCTGCGACAGATATGTGCTAATTCATGTTCTCAGAAAACATCTCACATGGCTATACAATACATCACCATCATCGCCTTGGTTCTCACTTTGTTATTCTCAGCCCTACTGGACGTCTCTAAGCCCCGTTTAGAGACAGAAGTCAGAAGGTCCCACCCACAGAGTGAATTTAAGTCTGTACACTTTGCTTCTACATTGCTCTTGGGTATGGGAAAGTTTATTTGGCTGTTGGGAAATGCAATCCCAGTTCATGCACTTAGTATCGTCATTATCTAATCTATTTGTGTGGTAGACAAAATAGGGTGGTATAGGGCATGGAGTTAGTGCTGAATACACCAATAATGGTCTGATCGTTATCCTCTCGCCTGTCTGTCTCTCCAGGCCACAGTTGCAGCCTTTGCGGCCAGTGAGGGTCACTCTCACCCCCGAGTGGTAGAGCTGCCCAAGACGGAGGAGGGGCTGGGCTTCAACGTGATGGGCGGCAAGGAGCAGAACTCTCCCATCTATATCTCCCGCATCATCCCAGGGGGCTTGGCTGAGAGGCACGGGGGCCTAAAACGGGGGGACCAGCTCCTGTCTGTCAATGGTGTGGTATGTAATGCTTATTTATGATTACCGCTAGGTCTGGTTACATGGTCAGATTTTCCTGACCACGTGAACCGACCAGGAAAAACTCTGTACCCTATTCATGATATTTGGTGAATTTGCGTCTTCTATTTTACGAATCCCAATCACAGTTGTGTGCTGTTGTTAATATTTCAGGGTATTCATTTTCTCGTCTTGCTTGAAATTTCTTCTGACAAACTACATCCGAGCAGGGAAGCATTCTGTCTAAACCTTGAGTCAAACTTTCACAATATTGATAGGGTCAAGCAGAGTGATTGGTTTTCTGAAGCCTAAATAAAAAGAGGCTTATAGTGAGCCAGCGTCCAAGATATAGGAGAGCTATCTACGACTAAATGACTAAAGCAATGGGCAACAACAAACACTATATCAAAGCGACAGTTTTTTAGAAGAAGCAAATGTCACCATGAGCAAAGTGTTCCAAACTTCACACGGCTTAGCAGTTTGGCCTTTCAAAGTCACTCCTTGCCGAATCCTATTCCGTAACTCTCCATTTACACCATCAAATGAAAACCAATTTACATGGTGAAGTCAGGATGTGTTTGGACTTAAAAGTGCCTTCTTCAGACAAACACTAATCAAACGTGTGCTTTAAAAAGCAAGCTTCATGAAGGATTCATTTGATTTCCGTGACAACCAGAATTGTAATGTGAAAATATACAGTACCAGTCAAAAGTTTGAACACACCTACTCATTCAAGGGTTTTTCTATATTTGTACTATTTTCTACATTGTAGAATAATAGTGAAGACATCAAAACTATGAAATAACACATGGAATCATGTAGTAACCAAAAAAGTGTTAAACAAATCAGAATATCTTTTATATTTTAGATTCTTCAAAGTAGTTACCCTTTGCCTTGATGACAGCTTTGCACACGCTTGGCATTCTCTCAACCAGCTTCACCTGGAATGCTTTTTCAATAGTCTTGAAGAAGTTCCAACATATGCTGAGCACTCGTTGACTGCTTTTCCTTCACTCTGCGGTCAATCCCAAACCATCTCAATTGGGTTGAGATCAGGTGATTGCAGAGGCCAGGTCATCTGATGCAGCACACCATCACTTTCTTTCTTGGTCAAATAGCCCTTACACAATCTGGAGGTGTGTTGGGTCATTGTCCTGTTAAAAAACAAATGATAGTCCCACTAAGCACAAACCAGATTGGATGGCGTATCACTGCAGAATGATGTTGTAGCCATGCTGGTTAAGTGTGCTTTGAATTCTAAATAAATCACTTGCAGTGTCACCAGCAAAGCTCCCTCACACCATTACACCTCCTCCTCCATGCTTCACGGTGGGAACCACACATGCAGAGATCATCCCTTCCCCTACTCTGCGTCTCACAAAGACATGGCGGTTGGACCCAAAAATCTAAAATTTGGGACTCATCAGACCAAAGGACAGATTTCCACCAGTCTAATGTTCATTGCTTATGTTTCCTGGCCCAAGCAAGTTTCTTCTTATTGGTGTCCTTAAGTAATAGTTTCTTTGCAGCAATTCAAACATGAAGGCCTGATTCACGCAGTCTCCTCTGAACAGTTGATGTTGAGATGTGTCTGTTACTTGAACTCTGCGAAGAATTTATTTGGGCTGCAATCTAAGATGCAGTTAACTCTAATGAATTTATCCTCTGCAGCAGAGGTAACTCTGGGTCTTCCTTTCCTGTGGCGGTCCTCATGAGAGCCAGTTTCATTGTAGCAGTTAACTTCTTTGGGACTGGGGGGCAGTATTGAGTAGATTGGATAAATAGGTGCCCAGAGTAAACTGCCTGCTACTCAGTCCTAAAAGCTAGAATATACATATAATTAGTACATTTGGATAGAAAAGACTCTGACGTTTCTAAAACTGTTTGAATGATGTCTGTGAGTATAACAGAACTCATATGACAGGCAAAAACCTGCGAAAAAATCCAACCAGGAAGTGGGAAATCTGAGGTTTGTAGTTTTTCAAGTCATTGCCTATCGAATATACAGTGTCTATGGGGTCATATTGCACTTCCTAAGGCTTCCACTAGATGTCAACAGTCTTTAGAACCTTGTTTGATGCTTCTACTGTGAGGGAGGGGGGAATGAGAGCTGATTGAGTCAGGGGTCTGGCAGAATGCCACGAGCTCAGTCTCGCGTGCTCCCGTGAGAGTTAGCTGCGTTCCATTGCATTTCTACAGACAAAGGAATTCTCCGGTTGAAACATTATTGAAGATTTATGATAAAAACATCCTAAAGATTGATTCTATACTTCGTTTGACATGTTTCTACGAACTGTAATATGACTTTTCGTCTGAACTTTCACCTGGACTTGCCCACGCCTCCTGAGTTTGGATTTGTGTACCAAACCCGCGAACAAAAATAAGGTATTTGGACATAAATGATGGACTTAATCGAACAAAACAAACATTTATTGTGGAACTGGGATTCTTGGGAGTGCATTCTGATGAAGATCATCAAAGGTAAGTGAATATTTATAATGCTATTTCTGACTTCTGTTGACTCCACAACATGGCGGGTATCTGTATGGCTTGTTTTTGTGTCTCAGCGCCGTACTCAGATTATTGCATGGTGTGCTTTTTCCGAAAAAGAATTGGGAAATCTGACACAGCAGTTGCATTAAGGAGAAGTTTATCTATAATTCCATGCATAACAATTGTATCTTTTAGCAATGTTTATTATGAGTATTTCTGTAAATTGATGTGGCTCTCTGCAAAATCACCAGATGTTTTGGAGGCAAAACATTACTGAACATAACGCGCCAATGTAAACAAAGATTTTTTGATATAAATATGAACTTTATCGTGGCTGGATTTACAACAAGTTTATCTTTACTGCTTCTCCTTCACCCAAATCTCCTTCACCCAAATCCAGACAGCTGACTTTCTGAAAGAACTGCAAAATCTGGATCCCTACAAATCAGCCGGGCTAGACAATTTGGACCCTCTCTTTCTAAATGTATCAGCCTAAATTGTTGCAACCCCTATTACTAGCCTATTCAACCTCTCTTTCATATCGTCTGAGATCCCCAAAGTTTGGAAAGCTGCAGTGGTCATCCCCCTCTTCAAAGGGGTAGACACTGTTGACCCAAACTGTTATAGACCTATATCCATCCTGCCCTGCCTTTCTAAAATCTTCAAAAGCCAAGTTAATAAACAGATCACTGACCATTTCGAATCCCACCATACCATTTCGAATCTCCACTATGCAATCTGGTTTCCGAGCTGGTCATGGGTGCACCTCAGCCACGCTCAAGGTCCTAAACGATATCATAACCGCCATCAATAAAAGACAGTACTGTGCAGCCGTCTTCATCAACCTGGCCAAGGCTTTCGACTCTGTCAATCACCGCATTCTTATTGGCAGACTCAATAGTCTTGGCTTCTCAAATGACTGCCTCGCCTGGTTCACCAACTACTTCTCAGAGAGAGTTCAGTGTGTCAAATCGCCTGTTGTCCAGACCTCTGGCAGTCTCTATGGGGGTGCCACAGGGTTCAATTATCGGGACGACTCTTTTCTCTGTATATATCAATGATGTCGCTCTTGCTGCTGGTGATCCTCTGATCCACCTCTCACCTATACATCTGGCCCTTCTTTGGACACTGTGCTAACAAACCTCCAAACAAGCTTCAACGCCATACAACACTCCTTCCATGGCCTCCAACTGCCTTTAAATGCTAGTAAAACTAAGTGCATGCTCATCCACCGATTGCTGCCCGCACCTGCCCGCCCGACTAGCATCACTACTCTGGATGGTTCTGAACTAGAATATGTGGACAACTACAAATACCTACTGTAGGTGTCTGGTTAGACTGTAAACTCTCCTTCCAGACTCACATTAGCATCTCCAATCCAAAATTAAATCTAGAATCGGCTTCCTAATTCATAACAAAGCCTACTTCACTCATGCCGCCAAACATACCCTCGTAAAACTGACTATCCTACCGATCCTTGACTTCGGCGATGTCATTTACAAAATAGCCTCCAACACTCTACTCAGCAAACTGGATGTAGTCTATCACAGTGCCATCCGTTTTATCACCAAAGCCCCATATACAGTTGAAGTCAGAAGTTTACATACACATACATTAAACTTGTTTTTCAACCACTCCACAAATATCTTGTTAACAAACTATAGTTTTGGCAAGTCGGTTAGGACATCTACTTTGTGCATGACACAAGTAATTTTTCCAACAATTGTTTACAGACAGATTATTTCACTGATAATTCAATGTATCACAATTCCAGTGGGTCAGAAGTTTACATACACTAAGTTGACTGTGCCTTTAAACAGCTTGGAAAATTCCAGAAAATTATGTCATGGCTTTAGAAGCTTCTGATAGGCTAATTGACACAATTTGAGTCAATGGGAGATGTACCTGTGGATGTATTTCAAGGCCTACCTTCAAACTCAGTGCCTCTTTGCAGACGAACAAGTCTGGTTCGTCCTTGGGAGCAATTTCCAAATGGACAATGACCCCAAGCATACTTCCAAAATTGTGGCAAAATGGCCTAAGGACAACAAAGTTAAGGTATTGGAGTGACCATCACAAAGCCCTGACCTCAATCCCATAGAAAATTTGTGAGCAGAACTGAAAAAGTGTGTGCGAGCAAGGAGGCCTACAAACCTGACTCAGTTACACCAGCTCTGTCAGGAGGACTAGGCCAAAATTCACCCAAATTATTATGGGAAGCTTGTGGAAGGCTACCTGAAACGTTTGACCCAAGTTAAACAATTTAAAGGCAATGCTACCAAATACTAATTGAGTGTATGGAAACTTCTGACCCACTGTGAATGTGATGAAAGAAAATAAAGCTGAAATAAATAATTCTCTCTACTATTATTCTGACATTTCACATTCTTAAAATAAAGTGGTGATCCTAACTGACCTAAGACGGGGAATTTTTACTAGGATTAAATGTCAGGAATTGTGAAAAACAGAGTTTAAATATATTTGGCTATGGTGTATGTAAACTTCCGACTTCAACTGTATTACCCACCACTGCGACCTGTATGCTCTCGTTGGCTGGCCCTCACTACATATCCATCGCCAAATCCACTGGCTTCAGGTCATCTATAAGTCTTTTCTAGGTACGCCCCGCCTTATCTCAGCTCACTGGTCACCATAGCAACACCCACCCATAGCACGCGCTCCAGCAGGTTTATTGCACCGGTCATCCCCAAAGTCAACACTTCCTTTGGCCGCCTTTCCTTCCAGTTCTCTGCTGCCAATGACTGGAACGAATTGCAAAAATCTCTGAAGCTGGAGTCTTATATCTCCCTCTCTAACTTTAAGTATCAGCTGTCAGAGCAGCTTTTCGATCACTGTACCCGTACACAGACAATTTGTAAATACGTAGCACACCTGACTACCTGATCCCCATATTATTACTTACCCTCTTGCTCTTTTGCACCCCAGTATCTCTACTTGCACATCGTCATCTGCACATCTATCACTCCAGTATTAATGCTAAATTGTAATTATTTTTGCCTCTATGGTCTATTTATTGCCTTCCTCCCTACACTTCTACATTGGCACACACTGTGCATAGATTTTTATTTTGTGTTATTGACTGTACGTTTGTTTATGTGTAACTCTGTGTTGTTGTTTTTGTCGCACTGCTTTGCTTTATCTTGGCCAGGTCGCAGTTGTAAATGAGAACTTGTTCTTAACTGGCTGACCTGGTTAAATAATTATTTTTTTTAAATACAAAATTGAAATGCATTCCAAGTGACTACCTCATGAAGCTGGTTGAGAGAATGCCAAAGTTGTCATCAAGGCAAAGGGTGGCTACTTTGAAGAATCTCAAATATAAAATTGTTTTAATTTAATTAACACTTTTTTGATTCCATATGTGTTATTTCATAGTTTGATGTCTTTATTATTTTTTTGAAAATAGTAAAAATAAAGTAAAACCTTTGAATGAGTAGGTGTGTCGAAAATGTTGCTTGGTACTGTATATTACTCTGGGCTTGAGGAGGAATTACTAATTATACCAAATATGCAATGCTTGTTGAACTAAGTAGAAATACATTTGACTTCCATTTCAAACCTAATTGGTTGTAACTATTTCGAAACTGAAGCTGCTGCTGTGTAACTGTGTCATTGTTGCTTACATAAAAGTCTTGGCAAAGTTTCTTTATTTCTCTGTCCATGCCAATTAAGAAACCTAGGCAGACTTCAGAGACCATATCACTACAACACTAACACATTGCCACCACATTTCTTAAATGTGCTGAGTCTCTTCTCTCTCTCATTCTCTTTCACTGTATCTCCCCAGAGTGTGGAGGGGGAGCACCACGAGAAGGCGGTGGAGCTTCTGAAGGCAGCCAAGGACAGTGTGAAGCTGGTGGTACGCTACACGCCCAAGGTCCTGGAGGAGATGGAGGCGCGCTTCGAGAAGCTCCGCACGGCCCGCCGCCGCCAGCAGCAGCAGCTCCTCATGCAGGCTCAGCAGCAGCAGAACCTCACTACCCAGCAGAACCATTTGTCGTAGGTGAGGCTTTTCATTGCTTTAAGGGTGGGGGACCGTAGCCTGGTGCCAGATCTATTTTGTATTGTCTTGCCAACTCCTATGGGCATTGTCACACCAAAAATGACTATAGGTGTTGGCAAGACAGCACAAACAAATCTGGGACCAGGCTAGGGGGCCACCAAGGAGAAGGACCACACAGATGAAGATAACAGCTGGTACAGTAAGAATAACAGTCCTCTAAACTGGCTATATATTCACCAAACTATGATTTAATTTAGATTCATACTGTTTTAAGGATCTGACAGGGATTTTTCATTTCAGTCATTTAGCAGGTGCACTTATCCAGAGCATACATTTTCTCACTTGTCCCCCTTGAGAATCAAACCTACTACCAAGTGAGCCACACGGGACTCTTTAGCACCTCAAAGGTTTTTGGGGAACAGGGTGAACTGATGGAGGCTGGCATTGCCTGGAGATACACATTGCACATTCGAAACAGCAACAACATTTAAGAACGCAACGAATGCCTTTGAAAACTGCCTATGTGGCATCGATATGAGTCAGAAACAGTTATTCTAGTGTCCAAATTGACTACAAAGTGTTTGGAACATTTGTGTGTCACGACGGGTAAATGAAGGATGGGTATTGATTAGATGAAGTACATTTGCCCATTAACATGGGGTGAACAGCTGCAGTGATTGCTCTCTATTCAATAGCATACAGTGAGACAGACCTGCCCAGCAGCCTGACTTTGTTTACATAAGACAACATGTTACGCATTTTTTTAACTTGAGAAATACTGCAACAAACACCTTAGTCAGATGTAAAATTGCGCAACCACAACATGAAGTAGGCTTCTGCGTCTACAGTGTCTCAGACAAACATCATTAACCAAGCGTGGAATCGGTCCTTGTTTTTCTAATGAGCAACAGAAAAAACAGAAGTGCCAATCGGCGTGTTCAGTGGTTCTTTAAAACCCATTGTGCTCTTTATACCCAGAGAGAGTACCGGAGAGGCTCCTGTCAGAGAGGCTCCTACTGCACAATGATACCAGGCCTTGTCCTTTGGGTAAAAGTTACAGAGGATTACATCAAGCTTTTCATTTTTTCATTAAACATATAACATTAAACATATGCTTGCAGCACACAGTCATAACCGTCTATGTTGTGTCAGTAATTCAGCCGCGTGGCTTGTGAATTATTTGAGATATGGCTGAGCAAATAAGAGCTCACACTCATGGGATGCTACATGTTTTATAACACATACCACAGAGCAACGTTGAGGCAGACTTATAGTGTACAAATATACCCCGTCATTGCTTAGATTGCTGGAGGTGATGAAGCAAAAATAACGACAACTCTGAAAATAGGTAGTAGAAATATTAAGCCTGTCTGGGCCTCAGATGAAGCTATAACACGTTGATGTGGCTAATTCAGCTGAGCATTCTTTAAAGTGTACCCTTGACATACCTCCACGAGGCACATCACAAAAGACTTAACACCACTTGCAGGCTAAGGGATCCTCAGTGGCACTGATCGTTTGATAGTAACCCTCCTCATGTAGCCCTCGTTTAGCTCGGGGAGGTATGTGAGAGCTTGTAGACCTGTGCAGTAGAGGCATGAGGTGTGGGGACTGAGCAGGGATCATGTTGTATCAACCCTGGCATGCTGACTACAGGGCTTTGCCACAGTGGCCAAGAGGCCGGTGGCCAAGCAAGCGACATGCGCGGCGAACAGGCTGCTAGGTGGCAAGCACCATGGGATTGCATGGAATCTGTACGCCATGTAGCCTTCCTCTCTGACACGATGCCCGGCCATTCTGTCTCCTCTCGCATACCTGGCCAAGGTTGACCAAGGCCGAGGACACAATAGGCTCTGCTATATCTCTGTTCTCAGTAGTAGTGGGAAAGCCACAGACATGTAGCCATTTCCTGCTGTCAAATGACCTAGTGGCCTCATGGGTGTAATGTTATTAATATTTTTCATAATTTCATAATTAATCAACATTATTTCTAAAACCCGACCGAAAATCCTGTTTTTATGTCAGACGGTTTTGTTATATTTCAGTCTTCTGTGATGTATATAAAGTGTAATATTGGGATGCAAAATCCAAATTGTATTCGTTTAAACTCTATATCTGACATGGTATAGGTGTCTTCTTTTTTTAAAGTCCATAACCATCTGTGTGAGGTGTACACTTTTGTTTCAAAGTAGATTTGTTTAAGAAGAAACACTGTGTGACCCTGATTTAGCCCACTGCAGTAAAAAGTTAATTCACAATCATTTTTAATTGGCTTTTCACAGTTCAATGGGCTTTTCGCAATTCACAGCAGAGTACACTACACTTTTCTGTAACTAATTCTACCAGAATATGACATTAGCATCCCACTTTACTGACCTTTCAAAGTACTGACTTGTCAAATGGTTTCAACCATTGTTCTCAGCTTTTCTTACACCTATCCCTCACAGGCTGTTCCAAAAGAAGAAGAAGTGAAGGACACTGAAAGGAAGGTTCTGAGTCCATCTCTGTGCGGAGGATCCCGAAGGAACCACCTGGTAGAGGAGAATATGATACTGTTAAGCAGTGAAGACTCTCTCTCCCCCTTCAATGTACTACCAACAGAGTGAAGAAAAACTGAAAGATATGTGTTCTGAAATGTAAACAATGGTGCTTGTGACTTGAGACATTGGAGGCTAGCACTGAAACCCATCCTTTTAACTTTTATTTTGTTTGTGTTCATTTTAAGTTTTCCTCTAACAGTTGAAACTTGTGACCCTCCTCAATGTTCCTTCTTGTCATTTGTGATAGTTTATTTCTTTTTGTTATCTGTTTTGAATTCATTTCACTTGTTTCCTGACTTTGGTTTTGCTATAGCTTTGTACAGTGATATTGTTTCTTCTATGGGAGCTTGTGTCTGTGTGTGAATGAACATTGCTTTTTTTGTGTCTAACTTGTCCTGCTTTGGATAAATGTGAACTCTTTTTTACCTTATATATTGCAGTGAGAAAATATTTTGTATGGAAACTTAGCAATAACAGACTTTCGTTGGTTTTACATTTCACATAAGAGTAATGATTAGAGACATACAGTATGTGGTAAAGATACAAAAGTTAACAATGTAATACTAGGTCAACTGTATCTTATGCACTGTGTGTCATAAGGCAGCTTCTGCCATTAAAATCAAACGGCTGTTAAAAGAGGGGTATATAAAGTGGATGAATACACAGAGATAATTGTATTCATACATTTGAATAGGCAAGTACAATTATCGTGCAATTTCATAACTGGACTTTCAGCTCTCAAGTCAGCCATTTAATGATTGTTAGTCGTCTACTCCCATCAAATGAATATATACAGAGAGTATATAGAGTAATCATATAAAATATAATCTACGTATATAATTTGAACATTTGCTATATCATTTATATGAGGAATGTCAAACACATTAATATATATATTAATGACCTGGAGGGTTAATCATATGGTACAATTGTCTTTATTTTTAAATCAATCTATTTTATGTTGTTTATAATCTGAGTTTTGCATAAAGTAATTTCATTAAGGTATGTGTGTGTTTGTTAACATTCAGATTATTATTTAAAAGATTGAATTGTATAAGACCTATAGCCCAGTGTATAATTCGTACCAGAATAGTATGGTTAATGGACTCATTCTCCTGGATCTGCGTCGTCAACTTTACATTTTGACAATCATTGTGAGTAAGAGACTGTGGAATGTTCTAGTCGTCTTATCAATAAGGGACCTCTGTTTAAAACTCTCTCTTTCAACCCTCTACCTATAGTCTGGCGTAGTATTCTCATGACAAGTAACCATATTTAAGTATAACAAGTTGCACTGTGGAGTCATTGAAAGCTATTAGAAAACCAGTTGATGATCGACACTGATCAAAAGGAGTCTTGTATTTGTAGTACTGTCAGACAAACATTACATTGGATGGTTTTCCTAGTAGCAAGCTCTAGTATGTATGTTCTATATAGGCCTAGTTCCTTTGTAGGTGGGTATTGAAGTAGTGCAAGATCATTTAACATCCATACTGTGTGCAATGTGCCATCCTGATAGTCCAACCAGATTGGGCTGTGAACGTGTTTTGTCCCTCAACTTTTGAGCAGTTCATCTTGCCTCTGACAGATCCCTTTTGTACATTTACTTATTCTCTTTCTTATTGACGACTTGCATTTTTTTAGGCTGGACGTACTGTACTTCCTGACTGGACGTACTGTACTTCATGATTCGACGTACTGTACTTCCTGATTTGACGTACTGTACTTCCTGATTGTACAGAAAAAAAAGACAACACCAGGTGATATGCAATTGTTATACATATTATATTTGTATAAATAAATATATGTGCGTGTGTACAATGACGACTTTATTGACCCCAAACTGCTTCTTCTTCTACTGTGTCGATTGTGCTTGTCTGAAATCTGGGGTAAGGGGACTAACTCGTGACCCCTGTCTGTTTGAGCTGTGAACGGGAGTTATAGGGCAGCAGTGTAGCACTCTTCAAAAGCAATTAAGGTCTCTCTGTGATGGGGTGACTGGTTCTGACACTGCCTTCCACTGACAGGTACTGAGATGAAGTGCCTGTGGTTGACGCTTTTACATTATAATTCCCCCTTGAATTTAAGCAGCTGAATATAAACCCAATCGCCAATGGCACGTCAATACAGAAGGCAGACACTGAAAGTAATGCCGGAGCTCAGTGGTCCTTGTAAGATTGCGGAAGGAAACTCAAGCTGAGGATGTGGATTTGCTTGCGCCAGCTACACTGACTATATAGAACATAGTGTGTATCAGCCTACTGTTGTGTTTGTCCAAGGGAACACCACTAGACAAACCAGGCTGCGTGTGCTATTATAAACTGGGTGGTTCGAGCCCTGAATGCTGATTGGCTGAAGCTGTAGACCGTATACCACGATTATGACAAAACATTTATTTTTACTGCTCTAATTACATTGGTAACCAGTTTATAATAGCAACAAGGCACCTCAGGGGTTTGTGATATATGGCCAGTATACCACGGCTAAGGGTTGTGTCCAGGCACTCCACGTTGCATTGTGCATAAGAACAGCCCTTAGTCGTGGTATATTGGCCATATACCACACCTCCTCGGGCCTTATTTCTTAAATATATTCCCCTCAGATAGAATCAAAGGAATATTTCCATCAGGAATGTCTAATTCATAAACAGCGACTCATCCTCGCAATCCATCTATCTATTTAATCACCTCTTTTCTCATTCAACGGCGCTAATGAACTGAGTAGTGAGGATGGAAACGCAAACTCGTAATTAGGCATCACTGATGAGAGATCAGTGAAATATGTTAATATCTGTCATTCTTATTCTGTAAAACGAATAGATCTCAGCTTGAATTAATCGTTCAGTTGGCTACACACTACAGAGACCTTCATATAGACTAGAGGGCTTGTGCACAAGCTACAGAGACTGGGCCATGTCGTGGTTACTGACATTTGAGCCCTCAGGAATGACATTGCATTATATGCATCTAATCTCATATGAATCCTGGCTACAAGTCATTTCCATGATCACAACCTTTAAATTCATCTGAATGATCTGATGAGTTTAATGCAAATTAAGAACAGCATAGCTGGCATATGCATTCACTGTATAACACTGTAAGAAATTCACACTTATATGGCTGGTGTGAATTGATCTGTTTCTATGTAATGCTGGAACACAACACTTACTTTATAGCTAGGTGACATCACATCTTCTCTGTCTCTGTGACAACATACTTCCAGATGCAGGGGTGGGGGTGTCAGACTTTACTCTGTAGGGTGGGTGCATTGCATGCATGTGATGTGATGTGATGCCCTGTTGGTCTGCCTTGGCAACCTAGAGGTAGAAAACATTGCTTTTGTACCACAGACATTTGGAAGCAGGTGATAAAACAATACTTTCTATGATTCCCCATGGAAGCAAATGAAGAAGGAAAGGATAGACTACAAAGGTTATGCTAACATAAATGATGATACAGTCTACTATACAGAGGAAACGCATGGAAGATTAGACTGAAGCTTTTAGCATAGTAGTCTGTCTGGCACCAGGTCTGGAAGTCTTCCAGTCACACCTCGCTGTGTAGTCACGTGGGTCGCGCGTCAGCCAGGCTAATAGTATAGACCAAATAAATTGTATAGACCCAACAACAACAAAAAATATATCCCTCTGGTGTCCCAGGTTTAAATCAGTCCCTGATTAGAGGGGACTTTTTTATGGTTTGAGGTCCAGATTTGAATTTGAGGGGTGTATACTATTATTAACTAGACAACTAGCTATAGCCTAAAATCCTACTGGGTACACACTGGATGAATCAACGTTGGTTAACCAACGTAGAATAGACATCTGTGCCCAGTGGGATGAATCAACATGGTGTCTAGATTACTCACTCAAAGGTATGTCCTCAATGAAAGGGCAATAGTTAGCCATCATAATGACAAAATTGTTTGAATTGTATTGAATTGATGCGATTATAAATCAGTTTTGATGTAGCCTACATAGCAATTGAATTGTTAACTGTCTTCCTTTCATCCCAACCTGTCCCGTTAGAAGAGCACTATGTCTGTCAAAGACCTACAGATGTAGGATCTTAATTTGATCACTCTGTTGCTGGAGAGCTTTCCTGCAATCCAGGAAATGTAAAACGTGTAGTATATTTGAGGTTTAAAAAGGCTTCTGAAGTTTGTAATTTCCACTATGAAATCTCAGACTTGATTTTCCCTTACGACAAATGTATCAACCCTTATAAAATGTCCATTAATTATAAGCCACATAATAATTCACATTTCCTGTTGCTGCAGAATAATTTTCCTGCTGTAGTACACTGGCTAAAATTAAGATCCTACATCTGTATCAAATTGTCAGGTAGTTATTGTTTAACTGGAATATGACGCAAACAATATCACAACCTACTTATTAGATAAGCAATTTAAAAAAGCTATGGAGTCATGAGAGCATGAAAAGTGACACCTCATAGTCAAGTATTAGAAATACCTCCCTCTTGTGGTAATAGTGTATACTCAGTACTGCAAATAAGGGCTTTGGCTATTGTGAGAAATGCCAGAGTACTTCACATTAGAGTGATTTGTGTCAGGCTACTTTTAGTCCTTACATTGTCCAGGTTGGAAGACGAATCAAATGGAAATAGATGAATGATATCCTAATAATGAAGTACTCGATGCAAATTCCCCCCGTTTGTAACCTTGGGTCAAACTATCTGTTGATGTGGAAAAAAATATCATATATCTTGTCATCTCATGACGTCACATGCCTGGTGCATGAGTGATTTATGAATATATCCAAGGTTCAGCCATGGAAAATTACTTCAATGCGTGGGGAGCTTCGTAGCCAGCGATTTGGCTTACTGAAATAGAAGCCCTCGCTGGTATGCCTGCTATGCCACAGAGCCATCTAGCATCGTGCCACAGAGGCAGAGCCAGTGTTTAACTACCAGTATGGCCCACTCGCCACTGAGTCTCTCCCTCTGGTGTCACAACAGGAAAGTGCTTGTCATAAATATGAAGACTTAAGTGTCTCTCGAAGGTTGTGTCACGACGAGACAGGTTTCTATGTTTTCAGATGTACGTGACTGTGTGCTGTGCTGCCATAGGGCAAGTGATACAGGAGCTACATCACCTGTTGGTTGCTCTCAAACCCAAGTCAAAAAACATTTGATTTCACTGTCTTCTTCTGTTATAAATGTGCTATAAATGTGAGGGGAAATCCTTTTAGCCTAATGGGGTCACAATAAAACAGGAAAAAGACTGCAACTCTTTGATTTTATGAGCTATAGGCTTTGATGACACGCAACATATGATACTAGTAACCCCTCCCCCTCCCTTACACACAATTTCAAGTGTTACGTTCAGGCCATTTGTTCAAAACCATAGTGTTTAGGGTGTAGTTAGGGGTGTTAACAATGAGAAACATCTGTTACTAAAGAAAAAACAGGTACATAAACCCTCTCTCCACCCACCACACCAACACTATGACCAGCAATGGAATGCAAGCTACTCTCTCTTTGGTAGTCACTCTATTTGATAGAATAAACAGCATTTACACCAACAGATGTGGGAACTCTAGAATTGTTGAAATGTTTATTGATCATGAGAAACGTGAAGCTAACAAAGGCAATAGCTTAAATACAACTTGTTTGAATGATGCATAGGCCTATATTAGGACAGACACATGAAAAGGATCTATTAAATATGTTACATTTGGTATAGTATTGTTTCAAATAAATGAACATTTACAGTACATATTTACAATCTTATTTACAATACAAAGGTTGGCAGGTGTTGATCGATCTTAGCCATCACCGAAATAGGAAGTAAAAGTGGTATGTGGTTGAAGATCAGGGCCATCAGATTATTTATATTCTAATGCAGGTTTTCTTCACAACACGTGGTACACGGGTCTGGTCCCGGGGCTTTCTGGAGTGCAAGGCTGGGAGTCGGTGCTGGAGGGCGAAAAGGTAAGCATATCTCTGAGCCCTGCTGGGGCACTGGCATCCACCGAGGAGAGGCGATCTACTATGCTAGACAGGCAGGCCAGGCTGGAGGCACCAGCACCTCTCTCTCCAGAGCTCACTGGACAGGACAAACAGGGGAAGGACAAGGTCAGTCAAGACAATGGAGATAGCTCATCTTATGGATGAGATCAGTTAACTACCATGTCTCGTCTCATTGAGTCAATTTATGTGTATGGTGAACTTAAATGGAAAGGCAGAATTATTCACGTAACTTGGAACACCATTTGTGTCTTTATAGTACGAATCAAAACGAATGAAAGTTAACCTGGCAAGTTTTACAATACTCAACATACACAGGTGGTAACCAGACCATAGCCTTACATAAGCCCATTACGTGTATTCATTAGACTATGTCTATACGTTTACATGACATAACAAAAGAAAACATATTCATCAATGTGTCCTACCATTCTTAGTATAGCTGTAGTTGTTGCCAAAGCTTGTGTTCATCTGAGGCCACACAACAGGACTGTTACAGTCAACCTACAAGGAAACATACAGAGCAAACTGACGTTAGCACAGCAGTCATGACAAAGCACGCGATACTATTCCCCTTTCTACGTTTCAGACATTTTGAAGTGTCAAGTGCATTTTCCTCAACTGAGGTTTGTAAATGTTGCGCAACAAGGAAATCTACTAAGATAAGAACATACATATATTAAATAAGATTAAAATATGGGTATATAATGTAATCCTTGGTCATCTTGCCAGACTGATAAATCCACAGTGTTCCTGCCTGTCTGGCTAGGGTTCTTTATTTCACAGCCACCTCAGGGCCAAAGTTGCAGGCTACTCCCATGATCTGCCTGGCTCTAGCCGTGGCGAATCGATTGTATCAGTGGAAGCAACACCAGTTTGTGCAAGATGACACTTTCTCCCAGTAAATCTGCAGAAAATCCTGGCAGCGGCGGAGAACATGCAGTCAGGATGGAATGCAGAAAAGCACAGTCTTTCCTGCCAGACTTCAGTAAGGTGGATTTAGCAGGGTTTATTAGGCTATAACGTGTCCAGCGGTGGGAAAGCCATTACTCCATCCACCATCATAAAGATCCATTCTATTATTTAGCATTGCATCACCTTTTAACCACTGTTTTGTAGAGCTGATTCTAATCTTGACTGGCCAACTGAGAAGGTATCATGCATGCACTGGGGTAATGTACATGCACCAAACACACCAATAAAAAAACGGATAGCATTTCCAAGTGAAACATAAAGCATCATGCATGTATAACACTGCAAAAGAGCTGTTTGCATTGATGATGCAGCCAAAGAAGATGAAATGCACAAGGGAACATTGTAATTGGGATCCCCCAACAGCACAATCAGTGCAAGTCTATTCAATAAACATTCTACATTTGAAGTGAGCCTGTTCCCCTTCAGATCCAGGGAGATACTCTAAATGCAAATTAGATATGGCATTGTAATATCACATTATTACAATATGCATGCTCAGAGACATCGGAAATGAAGCTACTAAGCTAGCGTCCCAAACAAAAGCTTTTTAACTCAAGATCTTGGGAGATGCAACAAGACAGAGGCTAACAGCAATGTGATCCATCATGCAAATAGAGTACTCTGAATTAGTCCAAAGAGGGAAAACGTTGCAGCAGACACTGAACTAGCAGGACCTGATAAAACCTCTGTGTGCTGCACAGAGATGAGGAGACAGTGAGAAAAGCTGTATATGAGTCCGTGTGTGTCTGGTCTCAGTCTCACCATGCTGTCGGAGCAGCTGGACGAGGGGCTCCCAGGCTCTGAGCTGCTCTCCCCAGGAAGGCCGTAGTAGTTCTCCACATGCTCATGGAGCAGCTCCTGGAGGCTCTCGATGTACTGGATGGCGTTGCGCAGGATCTCCACCTTAGGCAGCCTCTGGCTGGGGTTGGCTGAGGTGCAGCGCCTCAGAGCCTCGAAGCCGTGGTTCACCTTTTTCAGCCGGCGTCGTTCCCTCATGGTGGCAGCCCGCCGCCGGTCCACTGTGCTGGACTTACGCTTGCAGGCCTTGCAGGCCCACTGAAGGCAGTGACCCGCCTGGTGAGGAGTCCCAGGGACCCGGACGTGCTCGTCCTCCTCTGAACTGTCCAGTTCCCCGGGGCCGAAGTCCAGGTCCTCTGGCGAGGAGGCACAGGCGCTGTCATAGAAGACCTGGGATGGGGAGAAGACATCCATGGCTGGACTGTTGTTGTGGTTGAAGAAAGGAAGGAAATAACTCTCTGCTTTGGGAGAGCAGTGGGGTGAGAAAGGAGACCTCTGAGTGATATGAGGGGGCTGCTGCCATGGGGCCCCCTTATATGCCCCCAGTCCAGAGCCCAAGGCCCACATTGGCCAGATCTAATTACCATGCCCCATTGGCCCAGGCAGGCTGGGGTTAGCTCAGCTCTCCGCCCCACCTGCTCCCTCACCCCCAATACCCTGCAGAGTTCCCCACATCTGCACTCCCTGGTGTTTTCCCACTCATTACACCACTACATTAACCTTTTCTGTAAGAAACAGACCTATTCTGAGTAAAGGTAATGGTTGGTGAAAACCAATAGTTGAACAGGTAAAGAGGAGAATAACTTTACCTCTCAGATCCGACAAAATAGTACTTTTTCTATACCAATTTTTTTATATATACTACTAATATTGCGATGAGCCAACACTCAAAATCTTACACATATGTAAGTGTGATAATAATGGAGATTAGTTTTGTTTTCTAGAACTGAGCAATAGCAACGAGGTGAACCATGTACACGAGTTCGCAGGCCAATTTTATGCTTGAGACAAATAGCAGCGTTACAGATGCAGCCCAGCTGCAAAGGGAGGTGTAACATTTCAAATCCCGATCATTCACATTGCAGCGGTAACTCCTCTAACCGGTCCTAACTCATCATTGAAGGTGTCATACACGGGGTGTCCGTGTTTGTTAAAGCTCATTAAAATGGGTAATTGAGCAATTAACACGAGGGCTTCAATTCGTGAATAATTTGCAAGACATAGCTTACTGTCATAGCCAAACATACACTATTAAAACCTAATTATGTCAAATTATATTCAAAACAGATAGGCCTATACATTTAAACATGTACATATAATTGTTGCACCTAGAAAGGTCTCATAATGTCTAATAATGTATAGTTTTGAGGCCCCTCATAAAATACCTGTATCGCATTCTATCTTTGATTAATTTTACTCAATAAAATTAGAAATCTGGCATTACAATTGTGTTCATTTTTAAAACATTCGGCCTGTAATACATGTTAATAAGCATGCTATATTCATTATTTAAGCTGCATCTCGAAAGAGGCCGCTGGCGCCCGAACCACATGTGCATAGCCTAATTACGCATGAGAGACTAGCTAGAACAAACACTGATGAATAGCCATGATGAGCTGCCTGTTTCAGTCGTCGGAGTAATTATTCGAGCTTTGTGTTTGTTGACACCCTACAAGGATACAATGTGGATATTTCTCACAACGTGTCAAAACGTTTGTCCTCTTCTATCTCTGGGAACCGCGCACACCTAAGAAAACACCCGAGTACCTGCCACGGAATTGCCGTCCGAGTTTGTATTGCGCACAGCTGAAGAAGACATTGGCATGAGCCTGGCCCTCGATGCTGCCGATGAGATCAAAGCCTATATTGACTGTGAACAACCCCAACAATATGGACAACGAGAAAACCTGGCAACAACCGACAGCTAATTGAGCCTATAGGATACGATTGCACCAGCATATGGTGTTAGTGGCGATACATCTAGCAGAGGCCTATGCGCTGCTCCAGTCGTTGTACACACTCACTCTGGCTCTGTGATCTGAAGTGCTAGTGGTGTCTCTTGGGAACTAGGGGGTTTGTTTTTTATCGCCTCTATTCCGGAGTTGTTGTCAGGGGTCAGAGGCAGAGTTAAGTGTAGGGCATTAGCTGGGATTTAATGTCCCTTTTCCCTCACGTGTGAAACCCGTATTTCTTCTAAACTGCTTAAACTTTGATTTCATGTGATGTTGTGCCCCTCTTATCCGGTCTCCATATGTGTCATATATCAAATGTTCCATAAAGGTTTATTTACCACAGATTATATATGCCATTGATGGAAACGTATTTTTGTTATATTTCTGAAAGATGTAGAGTATGGTGACAAATCATCTCAATTTTGTCTGATGAACAACATGTTTCAGACTGATACAATAATTTAAATCACACTTGTGACGCATTATAATCCTTCATGTATAGTATTTCTCTTTTCCAGTTAACTAATGTTTGTTTTTATAAATAGGGGGCAGCCCAATTCTTAAAGTAACTTTCTAGTTTTTCCATATTTCTATGAAATATGACCAACAGTTAGTTACAATATGAGTGAAATAGTTTTCCTTCCAAAAAGTGTTAAAAAGCAGCTTTACCATGTTGGAATTGTGTGGGTGGACCTCAGCAACAGAATGTTGTGGGTATATACCGGTCATTAAAAATATTAATGTGACTAGACCGCTGATTGGCCAGCTCATCCTCCTTTAGACCACTGATTGGCCAGCTCATCCTCCTCAGGAATATGACATCATACTCTATGAGGAAATAGCAAGCATTTTTTAAATGGTCTGTTTGAGATAGAAGTTTGAGGTGGGGTTTTTGAAGTGTTTTTTTTTTGTCCAATTTAAGCTTTGGCCACAAATGCGAGTATTGGATGAGTCAACAAGATTATTCGGGTATGAGTAAGATTATTTGGGTATGAGTTAACAGAATATGAACTTTTAAAAGTGAGACTTTCACTGGACAGTTACTTTAGTGAGTGCATTAGATCATATCACATGACAAGGGTTTTTGATTGGCAACACCACTTGTCTGGCAGGGAGCTGCAGTGTGCTGCCAACTACAATGTTGCAGGGAATCATTCCGTAGCAGGATATTCTAGGAAAGCCAGATAAATCAAGGCATTTCTCTCAAAGGCTGATCCTCTCCTATAAAATCTCCCCTTTCGTCGGCCTTGACTTTTTAAACACATCCTCCACAGCAAAATCCATTTCGATCGCATCATTACAGAGACAAGGAAATCTCTGTAAAATTGCAGGCCGATGTTGTCTACTAACAAGTCAAATGGTGATAATACAACATACTGTAGTTATCCTCCATTTGAAACACCCAGAGAGAGGATTAAATAATAGAATCTATAACACCTAACTTATAAAGACTGTATTATACATAAATCAGACAGTAATCATATACATTAGTATAGGAATCACATCTATTAAACCCCAGACTGATCAATTTGCATCTAAATCTTAAAATAACAGGTCCCAATGAAATTACGTCCCTCAACATAAAGGTGGTAATTGCTATTTTCCCAAGGTTTAGGTCTCAATGTTGAGCAGGTGGTAGATTTTGGTAAAACACATCAATGATATTATCCAAAAACAAACAGTAGATTGACAAAGTCATTTAGGGGGATCTAGGAGAGCCTTAGAACTCATTTGGAAGGAAGACGCTGGACACTTCTCATGGACACTGGGAAACAGGCCCACAAACTCACTGTGAGAAAGCTGCTTCGATCCCATTAAAACAACATTACTGTGGGGGCTATCTAGTTTCAGTTTGGTTCAGTGAGAGAATCAGAAGTAAAAGGAAAGATGTGAAGGGACTTTGAAATACAGGCCCTATATCCTTTGATAGTACTTACTGTATCAGGCATCACTGAAGTGCTCATTAAATCTATTTTTAATCGCACTAGAAATAGGAGCATGGGTGCTTTGACATTGTGTTTTGGATAAATGTTGGTACATTGGATATGCAATCTGCTGTTTTGAGAAATCACCCAAAACGTACACTACCCTAAAGCCTTTTACACCTTTCTACAAAGACTGTAAGGTTAATCAATTTGAATGTACTCAGCGGCAATACAAAAACAACACAGCACAGAGACCCTAGTGCACCTCTACTATGGCCTCTTTTTCAAATGACTGTTGGATGAGTCACTAATAAATTGTGTGTGTGCTTGGGGGTCATGAGTCAGTGTGTGTGTGTGTGTGTGTGTGTGTGTGTGTGTGTGTGTGTGTGTGTGTGTGTGTGTGTGTGTGTGTGTGTGTGTGTGTGTGTGTGTGTGTGTGTGTGTGTGTGTGTGTGTGTGTGTGTGTGTGTGTGTGTGTGTGTGCTTACATTTGTATGAGGGCTGAGGGAAAGGCAGACAAAATAACCTGGAATCAGGGGTGGACGTAACATAGTAAACAAAAATCTGGGAAGCTGAAATTAGGATGATATTTTACTTTTGGCATGACATGTATTAATTTCTGGATGTTCATCATCCATTTCTTATTATATGTTACAAATTACAATTCGTATGATATTTTACGAATTACATTTCGTATGATATGTTACAAATTGCAATTCGTACAATATGTTTTGAATGTACAATTCTTATGATATGTTACAAATTCCAATTTGTTGTGGCTAACATTATGTTATGACTAGTCTATGACACCAGGCTGGACACACAGGGGTCAGCAGGGTCAGTGTGTCAGCCACAGAGATCTGAGAGGGAGAGGAGCAGTGCTCACTGTGATGCAGGGATAGGTCAGCACAGCAATGCACTGTGGGATCATAAACAAGTAGCACTCCCCAAGTCAACACATGTAGGAGAAAGAGATCATCCTATCAAACATACATTCAGGGAGTCCCTTATAAACTATGTGTAAACATTGTGCTAATGTGCATGATCAAACAAGTGATCATGAATTAGGACCTAATAGCTGTCTGCACCATTGCCTCCTGACCAAGTTTCCATGGCGAAGCATATCTGAGTTTAGAGGTGACAAAATAATGATAATAATAGTAATAATATTTAATAATATATATTTTTAAAAATACATTATTTTCCGATCACCTAGCTATCCTAAAATGAGCACAATAGTTGTAATTCGCTCTGGATAAGAGCGTCTGCTAAATGACTAAAACGTAAATGTAACGCTACTGAAGTGGACCAGGCTAGCTCTCTGCCAGCTGGAACAAAGAAAGGAGCCCAGGCTATTTCAGGTCCCGTTGGGTTTTATGGTCTTCTAATACCCATGAATACTGGGGGAACTTGTGGCTGATGCTTGCATGTACAGTGTCATATCTCTATTCAAATTCCATATGATCAATTGGGTTAGTGGGGACATTAGGGATATCCTCGGATATCATTATGAGACCTGAAAGCTATTGCTGAAAGTTTGTCACATAATAAGAATGAAATGACCTGAAAATAGGTTGAACACAGTATGACCTACATTAAGTACCCATACAAACATACATTAAACTATAGTATTTGGAGTGAGTCTAGTCTAATTAAAAAACTGGTACAACATAGGATAATTCAAAAATTAATACCTGAGGTTTTAAATGCATGGTTTTCATGATACTATATTATACTATATGTGTCAAGGATATATATTGTATAAAATGTAATTTGTAATTATATCAAAATGTGTAAAAACTGAATTTTTCTTAAAATACCTGACAAGTATTTAAAATATATAATGAAGTGCATAGTTAGTGATGAACAAAACAAAACATGTAGATCCCGTGTAAGATACAATGCTTACAATTTATTTGTTGGTCAGTTCATATAGAAATACTCAAATACAACAATGAATCTCTTGAGGTTGTGTTTCTGCCTTTTATATGTAAAATAAATTAAGTTGTTAATATATTATAAAATATTTACAATTATCAAATGTCCATTTGGAAATAAAAGATTATAGTTCTATTGTTGTCATACTTTAGAAATAAAATATTGACCATTCATACAATTTAAAAGAAAACAGTGACTACAAAATGCCCGTTAATTTGTACAAATGAATATAAGTAAATGGAAACTAAAACATATTAATAAAGAAGTGAACATAATTTCGAAATAGACAATGGAAATATGAAATGCTGACGTCGCTTATACAGGCTACAAAATCCCAATAAATCAAGCATTATTTTTCTGAGACTTCTTCGTTGCAAGTCGGTTTCTCTTCACTTGAGATACTGTCAACGATTGATGACAGGCGAAGAAGGCTGGTGGACGCTGAAGACTCCGTGAAGCCTGAAATACAGAAATCAAATATATAAGATGTACAATCAGTTGACGAGTTGCAAAATAGCAATTTAGATCTAATTTACTATTCATAATTGGTTCCAACCTTCTCTCTGATTCGTCATTGGTGCATTGGAATGATCAGCTGAGGTCTGCCAGTTTTGACAGTTCTTCTTCCAATGGTACTCCTTATTGGACGCCTTCATGTACACACACATGTATTAGCTTAAGTGTCAACTAACACACGTGTTATTATACAAAGTAGTAAGCCTACAAGTATAATGCACAGTAAGATATTTCTCATTATGGCAATTTTCCCTTTAAGTGTAAAGCCAATTATTGTACGCATAAAGTGACATAAAAAATGCAGATACAAATATTTCTCAAATGAAGCTTACACGGTGTTCTTTCACGTTATAGTTATATGAGCCATTTTGGGGCGTTTTTTCTTGCTCATCCAGTGTATGCAACAGGTCCTGCAATTGCTCGATGTAGTTTATGGCGCTGCGTAAAATCTCCACTTTGGGCAGCCGCTGGTTTGGATTGGGCACGGTCTTTTTCTTCAACGCATCGAATGCTTCATTGATCTTCTTGAGCCGCCTTCTTTCCCTGAGAGTGGCCGCTTTGCGCCTGTCGGTCGGTGCAGACTTTCTTTTACAAACTTTACAAGCCCAGATGAGACACTGTCCCTCGCAGTGCGGCTGAAGACCCGGGGGTGCGAGGACATGCTCCTCTCCGCTGCTGTCACATCCAGTCTCGGACGGATCCCCCCCAGGTGACAACGGGCTGTCATTCCCGTGGTACAAAGGGGACACCCCCGCCATGTCCAAGTGCTGCAGTGGTCCATGATCTCCCTCGAGATAGCGCAGATCGTTGAAGGAATAAGTGTTGGTGTCAAAGAGGTCCACCATACTGTTGTACCCTCGCACGGCCTATGTTTTGACAGTGGGACACTGCATGGCATTTAAATAGCCCAGTGACACAAGTCACCAGGCTTATATATAGAATGTGAAACTCTATCCAACGCTTAGCTGTCGCAGTGCATCAACCTTTTTTTCTCAATGGTTTTTTTTACTACCAAGCGAGTTTGTGTAGAAAATAAATAAGCGTTAACACCTCTCAATGAAAGTTAAAACGTCACTTCAAACTTATGACAGGTGTTTTCAATATCTGTTTCACAGTGAAATGGTAACATACTGTACCGGTGCCCATCTCAACTTTTCGAACTGCAAGATAAATGTCAATGTAATGTTCAGGCCCTCCCCAAGAAGTTGGCTCCCCTAAGCGGGAAACAAATATTGGCCCTCAACTGACTTGCAAAGTTCCAAAAACGTTATGTTCTTAATGTATAGTAATAATAAAGTATATTTGTTCTTGTTGACTTGTCTTATCAAAAATGTTCTACTTTTAACCCCAATTCTGAAATTCTACAGCATAGCCTATTACATTTCAAAGAAACATATCCTAGACAGTGAGAATGGTTAAGTGCAACTGTAACTTGTGGCATGTCCAATCATAAATAGATATGAATGTGCAGTCAAAATGACACATGTGGTATCTAGGTGGTATAAATAGATCTGGGACTCATTCATCTTAAATCCATAAAATAGATGAAAGCCTTCTCAGTGGTGCTATGTGGCCTTTGACATTTTTCTCTACGATCGGCAAAGTCTGCTTCTCTCAGCTGGTACTAGTGGTCGCTGAGGGCTCCTGTTTCTGCCTGGAGGTATGGCATCCATGTCATGTGCCAAGAAATTAGCCAAGTACATTTTTGTCACCCTTTTGGCCACTGTTTACCATTTATAGTATTAGGGTTGGGGTTAACTGAACATTCATGAAACTATTATGTGTGTGTGTGCGTGTGTGTGTGTGTGTGTGTGTGTGTGTGTGTGTGTGTGTGTGTGTAATATCATACTGTATGATAAGCAGTGCATTGAGTATGTTCCAGATCAGTGTGTACTATACTGTTATGCAACCACTCTTGGTTAAACCTTATGGATGTCCCATGGATGTCACACTCTGGCTCTGGAATACCTGTGTCAGTCAGTGACACATCTCTCTGGCCCATGTCAAGTCATCTCTTCTAAACCCACTTGGATAAAATATCCCTGACGTAAATTACCCAAATGAAAGTAGATTTCTATTGAAATATTGCCCCTCAAATATACAATTTCTTCTACATATTGTATCCGTGACCCTCCATCAATCCATGCCTCATCCTCTACACTATTCTATTGTTCTACAGCTCTGTTCCAGACTGTAAATGTACTCATCCCTCCCAGTAACTGACACTTTAGGGAGCGCTCCTAATCCTGCTGGGGTTTCGGGGTTTGTTGATCATTCCAACATCCTCCTGGGATCAGCAGCTGCCCATCCAGGACAATAGGCCGGTTGGTCCTGGCCTGTTCAATGGGACTATTCTACTGCAGTCAGGTCTTCTTTCACACAACCCCAGGGAGTCTGAGCTGAAGGCCATGGTCAAGGAGAAGCTGCAGATCCACTTCACAATAGATGATAAGTATGTATATAGGAGGAGAATGGATTGTGTGGATGAAATTAACTCAATTTCAGAGGTAGTGAAGATGTGAAAGTTAATTATGTAAATGAAGACGTGATACTTTTCAACAGTAAGTAGTAGAGGAAGCGCTGTCGTCTCGATCACTGGGTATACAGTATATGGTGAGCATTTCATGACATGTATGCCCATTCCGTCTTGTTTACAAGGGTCTGGGGGAGCAGTCACATGTGGAAGCAAATATAGATTTGATTGGTTTCTTGCTGACAGATCACCAGATCATGTTGGTTCCTGACTGCACACAATAATACCACTTTGGAAACCACATTTTGTAAAAGCAGGACGTACTTTTCAGCTTGGGCAGATTTGCTGATTCCACATAATTTCACATTTCACATCATTCATTTGACTGTTAATTACTATACAAATCATGATTTGACTTTTACCCCATTTTTCTCCCCAATTGGTAGTTAGTCTTGTCTCATCGTTGCAACTCCCCTACGGACCCGGGAGAGGCGAAGATCAAGAGCCAAGCGTCCTCCGAAACACAACCCTGCCAAACCGCACTGACACACTGCTCGCTTAACCCGGAAGCCAGCCGCACCAATGTGTCGGAGGAAACGCCGTACAGCTGGCGACCAAAGTTAGCGGGCCTGCGCCCGGCCCGCCACAAGGAGTCGCTAGAGCGCGGTGGGACAAGGACAAGGACATCCCGGCCGGTCAAATCTTCCCCTAACCCGGACGACGCTGGGCCAATTGTGTGCCGCCTCATCCGTTTCCCAGTCGCGGCTGGCTGCGTTACCGCCTGGGATAGCGCCACTTGGGAGGCCTTAATAAAAGTTACTTTTTGGGTTGTGTGACACTGTGTGACATTTCCATTCTAGAAAAACAAAAACAAATCACAATTCCCACATCCGAAACACAACTAGGAGTTTCAATCAACATGATGTTAGTTGAGCCACGAGACTCTAGTATCCTTTATCAATGTACATGCAAAGACAATAAACAAAGATCTCTTGCTGAGCTGGTTCCAGATAGTGGGGTGAATAAAAACAGTGTTCAGACCCTGTAGATGACTTCACATTGACATTTTAGTCATTTAGCAGATGCTCTTATCCAGAACGACTTACAGTTAGTGCATTCATCTTAAGATAGCTAGATGAGACATCTAAGATATTGGTTCACACACTGTAGTATGCAAGTGCGGATAATGGGACACAGACCCGTTTCAGTGCTATAATGAAGGTTCAGTTAGTTGTGCAACAGTCAGGATGGGACAGATGTGCTTGGTTGCTGGAGAGGACAGGAGATACTTCCTTAGCCTCCATAAAGGTCTGAGTTCTCTCCATAGTCTCCTCTCATTGTCTATCACAGACAAAATGGTGTCAGACAGAGTTCTCTGCTAGCTGATGATGATGGTGTAGATAGGGACTTGATCCTCTCAGGCCTGGCACTGTGGTGTCACCCCGGTGTCCTGCTCTCCCCAGGGCTACTGTGTATCCTGCAAATGCCCATAAATCGCCGCCAGTGTCAAGGGGGTGACGTTTCAGCTGTCAGGGAGAATCACGGGATACCCTGCCAAGAAACCCAAAGCGCAGGGAGGGTCTAGCTTTCCTGGTGAAGGGGGACGGATACAGAGAGGAGTCGAGAGGCACTGCAGGAATCTCAAGACCCAGAGAAGCAACAGGGGCGATCAAGTCAATAAATCTTCAGCGTGAACTCAACATTTAAAACACAGAACACTGGAGACCAATCGGGCATGTGAATATGGAATATGCTGACATGATAAGGATGTGAATTGACCTGAAGAAAATCTAATTATAGTGCCATGACACATTAGCACAGGAGTCCAGGTGCCATCAGAGGAAAAGAATGTGAAAAGGTTACAAAGCTGTGTTTCTGAACTGATGACATTGTGACGTTTTAGGTGGTTTAGCTCCTGTAGTTCAACCTCAATCAGTCAAATGACTATTTCTGGAGTAAAAATCCAATAACTGCCCTGTAACTGAGCATGGTGTTGCATCACTCGACGTAACAGAGATAATGTAGTGAGTTCAGAGTTGACTGTTGTTCAGTCGCTCCGGAGTGAAGTTTCCTCTAGATACAGATCTAGGATCAACTACCCCTCCCCCAATCCTAACCTTAACCCATAGTGGGGGAAATGCAAAACTGAGTGAAAAAAAACAAGATCAGTGTCTATGGGCAACGTCACCTTACTCCTGGTCTGTCAGTGTTTGGAGGTGTGATTTACTTGGCTTCAGGGCCCCTCTCTGACCTATGATAAACTTTAACCTACAGTGCGGTGTGTTGTGTACAGGGAAATGCTCACCTCGCATGGCATTCAGAGACTCCATCTTCTTCAGAGGTTAATAATTGACCAGGTACATCAACAAGCCTCTTCCTCGACATGTCAGGAAAGCCCCCACTACATGCCCAGAGTACTGAGAGAGAATATCATATAACAGGAAAACATGACTGTTACTTAAGGGACGCACTCACATTTTCACACTTTCCTCAAAGTGATGTGAGACTTTCAACCGTCAAGTCATGCTTCCCTTTCACCAGGTCACGTTACTGGAATATTCTAGTGTATTTGTTGAGCTGTTAACAGTAACCTCGTGCTGCTGTCCTCTTCCTCCTTATGCAACATGGTCAATAAGCCCAGTATTAGACCTCACCAAAGACATGGAGGAGATTGCCTTACAGGAGGATATAAATACACATGACAATACCCAGAGCTGGGCCTGTTAGCACATTCCAGCTAATTTGGAAATTTATGAGAAATCTGCAGAGAGCTCAACTAATGATTTAGGTGGGACGTTTACACTCTGCGTTGGTCCAATACGCTCTCTCTCTTTTTCCGCATTGGTCCAATCCGCTCTCTCTCGCTCTCCCTCTCTCCCTTCTCTTTCCCTGTCTCTCTCTCTCCCATACTGTCTCTGTATTGGCCCTACCCTCCCTCCCCACTCCCTCTCTCTCTCCCTCTCTTTATGCCCATGCTGGTCAGGGCATTAACAAGATGTTTCCACGTGGTCTGTATGTTCTCTGAATGTCAGTTAGTTAGTGAGAAGGAGAGATCCAGAGGGGTGCTGACACAGGGGTCATAACCAGGCTTAAAAATTAACATGAACTTTGGGGACTTCATCCCTCGCCAACCCCTGTCTCCCTGCTTGACCGAACCTCCTGACTCAGACAGACTACACAATCATTGGGCTGTTTTAGAGGATGCCAGAACCCAGCGTGACTGACACACCGTATATTACCCAGCAGTCTCACACGGTCACACCTGGGATTTGACTTGGCCAATGAGAGGTTAAGTAGCCTGGTCATGGACACGATGACAGTGCCTCACCTGGGGTCATGAACCTTTGACCTCCAGGTCATCAGCCACATCGGCTTGGTGACTAGGCTCGTTAATGTTTGGGAAAGAGGCCCCATCTCACAATGAGGATACAGTATGTAAACCAGGATGTGTGAGGTAGAAGTTAGATGTTATAATGTTTAAATACACCTTCTATCCTCTTCATCCATTGACCGTTTACAGATTCCTAGTTTCATAATTCAAATACATCATCAACGGTATCACAAACCTGTCCCGTGAGGTATTGTCATTAAAATACGTTGTCCTCACGTTGCCAGGGGAGACAGAAACCGGAGACACGTTGGTTGTAGCGCTTCACATTGACAGAAGGTCATGTTTGTAGAAGTCCGCTCTCTCCTCTTCTAAATGGCCTCAAGCCATTTCACCACAGTTAAAACCTCTGTCCGTCTGTCCCCTTACGAGGCTCAGGAGGGGAATCGGTCCTCTCAGATACTGTCTGCACAGATTACCAGGTTGCAGTTGTGTGGGGAATCGTCTTAAAGCCTAATGCTGGTTCTTTGTCTGAATGGAGGGGAATAGGCAGGATTATGGTCTAACAGCTGCCCTGCCCAGCTCATACGAGAGAGTGGAGCCAGACCTGGAGTACCGCCAGTCATCTCTGCTATCACACAGGGGCTAAAGCACTACACAAACATGGCCTCTCCTCCCTGACCCAACCCAGCTATGATGCAGCGTCCCCCAGGACTCTCAGGGCTACTGCCCCGTCTGTGGCTACTGATGATAGCATCTCTTCCCAACAACAATCCTAAGCCCCGGAGCCTGGCTCCCTCAAACACAGACCCGTGTCAAGTGTACTTAGAAAGCAACAACAGTGGCGCAGCCAGCGACGCGGGGCCAGGGCACACTGTTTCTTAATGCAAAGCAAACAGACGGGTCTTCTCACTGGCGGCCGTGGCAGCGCCGAGAGCTCTGGGTCATCATCGGGGGCTTGAGTTTCAAAGCAGAGGGGGAAATAATGATGCCATCTGCATTCTGCCGGGTGGACGAGGGGGATTCAGTTCAAAGAGCCCAGCGGCTGAAGTGCATCAATTAGCGAGGGAGAGAGGCTAGCGCAGGCTCCACATGCTGCTAGCTAACTCTCTATGACCCTCACAGTCACAGCATTACATTATGAGGCGGTATCATGAGAGTGTTGCAACCTGGCCACGGACCGATCATCACGGACCCACACAAACGGTGTGTTACTGACGGACTGGCTCATAGAGTTGTTCCCTGAAGATGGAGGCTAACAATAACAAGCAACAGAACAGAACAGGCTACTGGACGGAGGACGAGAGGAGGACATGTGTTACATGTCTTTTGACAATCCACATCACAGGTTATGTCTCCTTCGACAGTGTGGACAGGACTCAACAGCTTGTCACTTGACAAACAATACTGATTTAGTATGGACAAATCACATTCCTTGGTGATTGATTCTGTCCTCATTCAGCGGAGTGATGGATTGTGGGTGTTAGCCAGTGGCTTGTGTGTATCCAGACACGGTCACTCATGGGGACTTAGAGGGGTGGTCATTGGGTGCTGGTCTTGACCCCCAGATGAGACGCCTTATCTGGACAGAGGGGCAAGACGTTAACCCCCTACCCCCACCCTGGCCTCTCTTACAGTTGAGACGATATGTGTAAAGCACATACAGTGGGGAGAACAAGTATTTGATACACTGCCGATTTTGCAGGTTTTCCTACTTACAAAGCATGTAGAGGTCTGTAATTTTTATCATAGGTACACTTCAACTATGAGAGACGGAATCTAAAACAAAAATCCAGAAAATCACATTGTATGATTTTTAAGTAATTAATTTGCATTTTATTGCATGACATAAGTATTTGATACATCAGAAAAGCAGAACTTAATATTTGGTACAGAAACCTTTGTTTGCAATTACAGAGATCATACGTTTCCTGTAGTTCTTGACTAGGTTTGCACACACTGCAGCAGGGATTTTGGCCCACTCCTCCCTACAGATCTTCTCCAGATCCTTCAGGTTTCGGGGCTGTCGCTGGGCAATACGGACTTTCAGCTCCCTCCAAAGATTTTCTATTGGGTTCAGGTCTGGAGACTGGCTAGGCCACTCCAGGACCTTGAGATGCTTCTTACGGAGCCACTCCTTAGTTGCCATGGCTGTGTGCTTCGTGTCGTTGTCATGCTGGAAGACCCAGCCACGACCCATCTTCAATGCTCTTACTGAGGGAAGGAGGTTGTTGGCCAAGATCTCGCGATACATGGCCCCATCCATCCTCCCCTCAATACGGTGCAGTCGTCCTGTCCCCTTTGCAGAAAAGCATCCCCAAAGAATGATGTTTCCACCTCCATGCTTCACGGTTGGGATGGTGTTCTTGGGGTTGTACTCATACTTCTTCTTCCTCCAAACACGGCGAGTGGAGTTAGACCAAAAAGCTCTATTTTTGTCTCATCAGACCACATGACCTTCTCCCATTCCTCCTCTGGATCATCCAGATGGTCATTGGCAAACTTCAGACAGGCCTGGACATGCACTGGCTTAAGCAGGGGGACCTTGCGTGCGCTGCAGGATTTTAATCCATGACGGCGTAGTGTGTTACTAATGGTTTTCTTTGAGACTGTGGTCCCAGCTCTCTTCAGGTCATTGACCAGGTCCTGCCGTGTAGTTCTGGGCTGATCCCTCACCTTCCTCATGATCATTGATGCCCCACGAGGTGAAATCTTGCATGGAGCCCCAGACCGAGGGTGATTGACCGTCATCTTGAACTTCTTCCATTTTCTAATAATTGCGCCAACAGTTGTTTCCTTCTCACCAAGCTGCTTGCCTATTGTCCTGTAGCCCATCCCAGCCTTGTGCAGGTCTACAATTTTATCCCTGATGTCCTTACACAGCTCTCTGGTCTTGGCCATTGTGGAGAGGTTGGAATCTGTTTGATTGTGTGTGGACAGGTGTCTTTTATACAGGTAACGAGTTCAAACAGGTGCAGTTAATACAGGTAATGAGTGGAGAACAGGAGGGCTTCTTAAAGAAAAACTAACAGGTCTGTGAGAGCCGGAATTCTTACTGGTTGGTAGGTGATCAAATACTTATGTCATGCAATAAAATGCAAATTAATTATTTAAAAATCATACAATGTGATTTTCTGGATTTTTGTTTTAGATTCCGTCTCTCACAGTTGAAGTGTACCTATGATAAAAATTACAGACCTCTACATGCTTTGTAAGTAGGAAAACCTGCAAAATCGGCAGTGTATCAAATACTTGTTCTCCCCACTGTATAACTACTATATGTCATAACCAGTACTGAGAAAGTTTATGAGAGACATTTTTCTCAAACCATACATGGCTGAGAGAATTGGTTTGTAATCAAAACAAAGGGCATCAGCAGAGCACTTTAATGACACTTGCGTGCTTTGTAGCAGTGTGCTTCAATGTAAACGGCTGTAAATGATCTGGTGAGACATTGCTATCATTAATATCACTCTGCCGGGGGGAATTAGTGATGTAGCCAGTGATAAGACCAAAATAAATCCAATCACCAGAGAAAGTGTGACGGTCGCCACAGCAACCCAGAGACAATGGCCCCCAATATTAGTTTTTCTAGAAGTCAGTAACCCAGTATACCGTTTTGGTTACAATGAAAATCAGCCCTAATGTAGGCATGGGATATAAAGCAACAACAGGCTTTGTAGAATAAAGGCTCCAAGAGAAACTAATAGGATATTGACAAATGTCAGTGTTAAAGACTGAGGAGAGGGCTACCGCTGTCTTGTGTAATTGGTTATATCGGGTCCATGTCATTAAAACAACAGCTACTAGGGCAATGAGGCTTTAGTTGAATGGATGCTAGAATATGATAGCCATAAAGCCACTGTTGGTAAAGAACAAAGTCATGTCTCCTAAAGCAGTGTTGGAAGTCTTTGAAACAGAAAACCTTTTTTTTTTTTTTTTCACTCAGGGTACCCCACTCAGGGTACCCCACTCAGGGTACTCCACTCAGGGTACTCCACTCAGGGTACTCCACTCAGGGTATTCCATTCAGGGTACTCCACTCAGGGTACTCCACTCAGGGTACATGAAGATCAAACGAGGAAGTTAATTATTCACTTTTACCATGATTTATAGATGTATTTGTCTCTCTATGACATGTGACCAGTTCCCAATAGGTGGGTTAGCTGACAACGTCACAAAAACAATCCACACACCTCAATGGGGCAGAAGTCTGTGTGTTGTTATGATTCTAGATGGCCAGACTGCTAGCAACAATGACAAAAAAACTGCCATGTGGGGAATTGTACGTGGCTCGTTTCATCTTGTTCTTGATACTATGTCTTGTTTTGAGGGGTTTTCACTGATTTCATGTCAATGCTAATATTGCAAAAATGTGTTGGCTCTCTAACCAACAACTGTAACGATGTATTTGAGAGACAACAAGTGCTCATTGTGCATATATATTTATGTTTTCAAAAAACATTGGAGACTAAATATTGTTTACATGCTGTCAACATTCTAAGCCAACCCTGTCTGTTTTGCCCTACAGTTATGTTGCTTGCGCACACGTCGGTTTTGTTGCTAAACAACCAACTCGTCTATAAGTATAAATGACCCTGCACTAAGATGTTCATCCCTCTAAATCCCTGTCTAAAAAGTCTGGTATATGGGCCTGCTCTACCTTGTGATGGCTATAAATGTAATCTGAGTTATAATTGATCCATATAATGGTGATAAATGGCTAAGTGCTGAAGCCCAGCCCATCCAGATGTGTGGTCCACCAATAGTAAGAGTATCCCTGGATTCCCACATTTGACACTCACATGAATTACACTCAACAGGTTGCTCTGGAAGGGCCTAGGGAGCCAACCTGCATGATCTAACTTTACTGTCCAAACACAGGACGTGGTAATTGGGTATTGATGATGGTGTGGCGAGTGAGTGAGGGGAGTGTGTGTATGTATGTGTGTGTGTGTGCGTGCTTGCATGTGTGTGCTTGCCTGCACTGGCGGTGTGTCCGTCTGTCCGTCCGGCCGTCTGTCTGACCGCGTGTGTGTCTGGGAGGTATGCTGTGCTGTAGCCAGGGCCAACTGCAGCAGGCATGGTAGGCATTCCTCCCTGATGGTGAGTGTTGTTGTTGGCAGACAGGTTCTCCTGGATGGTGGGTGTTGTTGTTGTTGGCAGACAGGTTCTCCACGTGCTGCAGGAAGGACCTCTTGTAAACAAGTCTGAAAACATACAAGAGGAGGATAGGATGGATCAGTATCCCATCTCTTAGGTGTCCTAGAGACACACACAAACACATTCCACTCATCCTGGATGTCACCCCCACCTGTTTTAATACTGTAAAAGCTCTAGTGTTACTGTGGTGGATGTTATTAGATATAGTGTTACATACCTGTGTACAATTTAAGTGCAGGAGGGTGTGTAGGAAAATGGACAAGGAATTATATGGACAGGTGATAATAGGACTGCTATGATAGTGAATACTGGGTGCAGTACAGGGTGCAGAGGAGAGACAATGGAAAAGCCTAATTCTCAGCACGTTCACAACCTCTTTTACTATTTTGTTCTTCCACCGAAGCAGTCATCTATCGAACGGAAATTCACACATGAAGTGTGTTTTAATGTTGTTTAGC